>NC_142778.1:3048333-3405000 GCF_988280905.1 Pimephales promelas
CTTACAAAATCTTAAACAAAATTTTAATAAAAGGTGACAATTTCAATTTTCCTCATCTCTTTTGTCCACTGCTGTATATGGATATATCGGATAAAAAACAGATCTGTTTCTTGGAGGTGGTCTAAGTCAAGCCGTTGAGGTTTAGATGACAAGCGTCCCTCACAATCCCACAAAATGGCAAACAAGAACTTGTGTTGTTCTTTAGGTTTGTGACCCTGTCCGTGTCGTGTGTAAGGCAGAGTGTTGAATGTGTGTGTAGGCGGCAGCGCCATCTCGCAGATGCGGGACAGATTGTTGACCGGTGTATTAGACGGAGTGAGCGGGGGTGGACTGCTGAAGGGTAATTGCTACTGTAAATACATTTGCAAGTATCTAAAATAACACCAACCAGCTGTCCGCATGGAACAGCATTAACCGGAATTAATTAGGTGTGAGATGAAAAAGATTGATAGACTTTAGATGCGCTGATTGGCTAAATTGACTGAGAAAATGTAGAGACCATTAAACTGATTGGTTGTCTTCCACAGATGATTATTCCAATGCTGAAAATCAAGCTGAAATCAATATTTACCGTACTTTTTAGTACCATAGTTTTTATTCCTAAATGAATCATTGGTGCACAATATTCCAAATAAAAAGAGACCTACCCTGTCTCACGAGCAATTTGTACGAGTGATTAAAAAGTGGCTAATTCATACGACCTCACTAGTACGAATTCATACGATTTGTCTAAACCCACGTGATGGTTAGGTTTAGGGGCGGGGTCAGGGGTAGGTCATTCGTACGAATTCATACGAATTGGCCAATCCGTAAAATATGTACGATTTCGCAAAATCGTACTAATTTGTACGAGTGATGTCGTATGAATTGTTACGAATTAGCCACCTTGTAAAATTCGTACGAATTCCCGTGAGATCGGGTTGAAAGCCCGAATGCCATTATGGCATATAATTATTCTTTTTTTTTTATCCAATCAGTTACTGTTAAATGAAATATAGTGTTCTACATAGGTGTGTCACGATTCTCCAAATCCTCGATTCGATTAAGTTATCGATTCTAAGGTCACGATTCGATTCAATTCTCGATTTAAAAAAAAATGTAAAGCGCAGATTGCTATGCAATTTTTAGACTACACATTTATGCATTATGCAATATAAATTTGTTCACAATGTACACTACACCATTGCCAAATTTAAAATATAACAAAAACAAGTAACATAACTTAATAGTATAACATTTAAAGCCCCTGAAATGACTAGAAAAAAAGTTTAGTTAATTTTTATGAACGAGATTGAACAATAGAGTCAGTAAAACGATCCGAACTTTCCATCACGGACGCGACATGGGGCGTGGCAGTATCGACGATACCATTTTTTATTTCGATTTTGATACCATTGAATTAATTTCGATCGATTTCGATTTAATATCGAAATCGTGACACCCCTAGTTCTACATATCTCTTTGAATATAAACTCACCTAAAGGATTATTAGGAAAACCTGTTCAATTTCTCATGAATGCAATTATCTAATCAACCAATCACGTGGCAGTTGCTTCAATGCATTTAGGGGTGTGGTCCTGATCAAGACAATCTCCTGAACTCCAAACTGAATGTCTGAATGGGAAATAAAGGTGATTTAAGCAATTTTGAGCGTGGCATGGCCGGTCTGAGTATTTCACAATCTGCTCAGTTACTGGGATTTTCACGCACAACCATTTCTAGGGTTTACAAAGAATGGTGTGAAAAGGGAAAAACATCCAGTATGCGGCAGTCCTGTGGGCGAAAATGCCTTGTTGATGCTAGAGGTCAGAGGAGAATGGGCCGACTGATTCAAGCTGATAGAAGAGCAACTTTGACAGAAATAACCACTCGTTACAACCGAGGTATGCAGCAAAGCATTTGTGAAGCCACAACACACACAACCTTGAGGCGGATGGGCTACAACAGCAGAAGACCCCACCGGGTACCACTCATCGCCACTACAAATAGGATAAAGAGGCTACAAATCGCAAGAGCTCACCAAAATTGGACAGTTGAAGACTAGAAAAATGTTGCCTGATCTGATGAGTCTCGATTTCTGTTGAGATATTCAGATGGTAGAGTCAGAATTTGGCGTAAACAGAATGAGAACATGGATCATCATGCCTTGTTACCACTGTGCAGGCTGGTGGTGGTGGTGTAATGGTGTGGGGGATGTTTTCTTGGCACACTTTAGGCCCCTTAGTGCCAATTGGGCATCGTTTAAGTGCCACAGGCTCACGGCCTACCTGAGGATTGATTCGGCCACCATGTGCCCATCCTCTGATGGCTACTTCCAGCAGGATAATGCACCATGTCAAATCTCCATCAACTGCAAGATGCTATCCTATCAGTATGGGCCAACATTTCTAAAGAATGCTTTCAGTCCTTGTTGAATCAATGCCACGTAGAATTAAGACACTTTTAGTGAGCATTCAAAATGAAGTGAAAACGTTCACTTTTTAGCAACTGTGTAGTGTTGCAATGGCAACCGCTTACAGCACACTTAGATGTTGGTGGTGAGTTTTGTATGAACAAGCCAGTCTCAATAGTAAATATTTTATGTATTTAACCAAGATAAGTTAAATATTTTTCATATTTAAGGCAAGACACATTGGTCAATTGGCACTAGTCAATTTTGAGATTTTGGGCTATTTTGCTTCCATGTCTTCTTTCAGACTAGTGGGGGAAAAAAAACATCCAAAATTTAAGTGTTTATTTTATTGCACGTTGTCTGTTTGTGTTGGCAGATTTCAATGACAAAACATATCTTTAAAGGCTGTTTTGCATTGAGTCAAAAATTGCTTCTCAACTTTGGTTTTATTTCGATCTATAATCTCAATGTTTTTTTCAGAGTTTGTTCATATATCATTTGCGCTCACATTTCAGTATTCTTGAAACCAGGTAGATTATTTTTTCTGTTGATGGTATGAATAATAAAAAGAGACATCCAAATTCTCCTCTTTTGACTTTTACACATTAACAAAATGAAACAAGAACCTGGACTTATTGAATGCAGATTTCTGTTCTGTAAATTTAGTGCATATTTAATTACATATGAATACTTAAACATAACATGTTAGATAACTTGTAATACAAAACTATCAACTGGGGAAGTTTTAAATGTTTAATTACTTGTACATTAAAACCAGTTTCAGACCAGATTATTTACAGTGCATCCGTTGTTGGATGTTTAGTTCGACTACAGAATCCGAGGAAGGTTACAGCATTGCTGTAAAAACATGTAATCACTGTGAAACGTTCTCTGTCAGAGTGATGAAACTCATCATGATGAATTATGGATACAGAACAGTGTGTTTGCTGTTGGTTTAAGTATGTGCCCTTGATAATGACAGGTTTTCATCTGCAGGTGAAGACAACAGGGTCATTGTTCGTACGATAGAAGGGTGGATCCTTTCCTCTGGACAGTTTGCGGTATGTAATCACCTCCCCTGTCACAGGTAAGGCAAACACACGGATGTTAGCTTGAGTCGTGTGTATTTATTTTTTTTTCCCATTCTTAGCAGTATGCTAATCTGACAGGTGAAGGTGCGATAGATGTGTCATGATGTGACCGACGTCGCTCGAGTCACCAGACTCCACTGACCTTACGGTGAACCTGAAGGCCGAGAGACTAAATGATTGCCTCTCTGATTAGAGCAATACCTGCGGGCTATTTCCATAAACTGACCATACCACACAGCAATTACCCAGAATGCTACAGGCTTGCTATGACCTGCCATGCTAAAAGACACTTAGCAGACTTCTCTGTCTGGGATGGCTGTACCTGCAGGATCATTAATGTGATCTCCTCACACAAACACACACACACACGAGAGTAAATCATATAGTCCAAGAGGGGTTGAACCGATGCTAAGCTGTTTTGTCTTAGATTAAATAATGTGTTCAATAAGATTTTTTTTTTTTTTTTTTTTTCATGAAATATTACTTTGAATTATATGCGTTTAAGATATCTCTTGCAAACATCTACAGGGTTTTTATCTAAAACAGTCACGGATACTTGCATAGCTAAAGGCTGATTAAAGATATGGAAGCCATTGATGATTGTTGCGCAAAAAGACAGTTTATGAAAGATATGAAAATTGTACATATGTATTGTCTGCAGCCCTGTTGTTTTATATAAATGGATTTTATTGCAGTATATTTTTGTGTTACCATATTACATTTATATTTCATATATTACATATTAATTCATATTGAATGTGATTTAACATATTTGTTTTATTTATAGACAAGTAGATATGAATGTCAAAGACTTTAAACTAAAAAAATGTTACTATTATTAAACATTTATAAAAAGTCATTGTAACTGATTAATAAACTTTTTGAGGTAACACTTTCTTAAAAGCTCCCATTAGTTAATGCATTAACTAACATCAACAGTGAGCATTTTAGTTAACTATTCATTATTATTTTTTATTAACGGACACAACTTTAGATTTTTTTAATAACGTTTTAGTTCATGTTTAAATTAATATTAATTAAATGAATACACGCTTTGGGACTATTTTTGTATTGTTAGTTCCTGTTAAGTAATGTTTCAGACTGTGTTACATGACCCGAAAAGTTGAAGCCAAACAGCGTGTCTCTCTCTTTAGTGATAATCAGTGACACTTCAATCATTGACATTTCCACTGCAACTTCCTGTCAGCCGTAATCCTCTGCCTCGGGGTTTGAAGCTACCTCTGACCCCGACCCCTTTAGTTCGCACACACACACACATGTGTGTATGTTCACACATGCACAAGCTCACACACAGCCCAAGGTGATTGCCTTAGCTCTCATCAGTGTGTGCTGTAAACTACCAAAAATGCACTTGATGGCACAAACCTGTTTGAGCGAGGTGCGCTACAGGACAGTGTGAAGGAAGTGTGGAGTGACTGATAAGCCTATAATAGTCAAACTTGTTTATTCAAGATATAATTGTGTAAGAAAAGGATATGAGGATGTGTTTTTTTATCGAAAATAATAGGACAAATCATCACTCCTCTTTATATTTGTGACTTATTCAAGTTGTGTCAGATTATAATGATCAATGTATTACCAGTTTTTAAGGCACAACCCAGGTAAATTACATGTTTATTGACTGTTTTATTGTCTTGAAGTTGACCCAGGCCTATAAAACGGCTAAGTACATTTTTCACAGACTTTTTGCCGCAAGCAATTTCTACAACACGACCGTTTCCACTGTGTTTTTTGTTTCATTTCCCTAGTTCCATATAAATCTGTATACCGGCGTGAACATGATTCTGATACATAAAGTGTCAACGCTGGGGCCATAATGCCTGCAACACAACTGCAAGGTTGGGGATAACAAAATATGGTGATGTTAAGATGTAAATGTTCAAATATTACTGTGGTATTATAAAATATAGACTTATCCTACTGCGATGAACAGTATACGTAGAGCATATTACTTATGCTTGATGCACAAGAACAAAACTTAGTTCTTGCACATCAAGCACGCACGTTTAAATGTCAGTTTAGCATATTTGAAAGTGTTGAGACTTTCATTCGAAGAACAAAAAATAATGCATGAGAAAATATTAAAATATCTTCATTTGGGTTTGAAGATTAAAGAAGTCTTGGTTTGGAACGTAATTAGGGTGAGAGAATGGTGTCAGCATTTTAGTTTTGGGTGAACTATGCATTTAATCCCTGTTTAGCACCTATGTAAAAGTTTGCAGGATTGTTTTGAATGAAATATAATTGCAAACTTTATATATATATATATATATATATATATATATATATATATATATACTGTATACTCTATGCTTTTCATATATACGTACATATGTATATATGATGCTAAATGGCTTTTATGTTGCATTCTGGGAATTTCAATGAAACACAAATCGTTGCACTGGAACCATTTTGACAATGACCAACTCCTAGTGCACTTACTACTGAATGAGAGAGCTGATTGACACTCAACTTCACTGTTTAAAATGATTTTTTAAAGTCGTAAATTAAACAACAATTATTCAACGCTATCTCATGTCCAATTCGTATGAGTGATCATTCGTACAAATTCGTATGATTTGTCTAAACCCACGTGATGGGTAGGTTTATGGCCGTGGTCAGGGGTACGTAATTCGTAGGAATTCGTACGATATGTCTAAACCCACGTGATCGGTAGGTTTATGGCCGCGGTCAGGGGTACGTCATTCATACGAATTCGTACGATTGGTCTAAACTCACGTGATGGGTAGGTTTAGAGCCGTGGTCAGGGGTACGTAATTCGTAGGAATTCGTACGATATGTCTAAACCCACGTGATCGGTAGGTTTATGGCCGCGGTCAGGGGTACGTCATTCATACGAATTCGTACGATTTGTCTAAACCCACGTGATGGGAATGGGTTTAGAGCCACGGTCAGGGGTAAGACATTGGTATGAATTCGTAAGATTTGTCTAAATCCACGTGATCGGTAGGTTTATGGCCGCGGTCAGGGGTACGTCATTCGTAGGAATTCGTACGATTTGTCTAAACCCACGTGATGGGTAGGTTTAGGGCCGTGGTCAGGGGTACGTAATTCGTCTGAATTCGTAAGATTTGTCTAAACCCACGTGATGGGTAGGTTTAGAGCCGTGGTCAGGGGTACGTCATTCGTACGAATTCATACGATTTGTCTAAACCCACGTGATGGGTAGGTTTAGAGCCGTGGTCAGGGGTACGTCATTCATACGAATTCGTACGATTTGTCTAAATCCCTGTGATGGGAATGGGTTTAGGGCCGTGGTCAGGGGTACGTCATTCATACGAATTCGTACGATTTGTCTAAATCCACGTGATCGGTAGGTTTAGGGCCGCGGTCAGGGGTACGTCATTTACGTATTCGTAAGATTTGTCTAAACCCACGTGATGGTTAGGTTTAGGGGCGGGGTCAGGGGTACGTCATTCGTACAAAATCATACGAATTGGGCAACTCGTAAAATATGTATGATTTAGCAAAAATATTACTAATTCGTATGAGTGAGGTCGTATGAATTTGTACGAATTAGCCGAAGGCGTAATATTCGTAGGAATTGCTGTGAGATCGGTTTGGATTATTGGAAAACACTTTGGCCCTGTCCCAAATGGAACCATACGTTTTTGGTATCTTCCTCCGTACACACTTTCATGATGTGAAGCCTCTTCGGCCCTGTCCCAAATGACACACCTCATGTGCACTTGCAATCTTTTGGACTTACCACATGTCTATTAAGTAATTGAGACTGTAGGGTGTCCCATTTGTTATATTATGTTTCAGAAGGGTGCTCACTAGCGCCCTCTTTGCAGTTGATATGCGCCCTCGATGCACACTATTGCTGAGACCGCACTGATGCGAGCTTCTTCCCAACAGTCAAAGAGGCATTACGTCACAAAAGTGCGGACTCGTAAGGAAGACCGTGTGTGTTTAGGGTGCCATTTGGGTCAGGGCCATAGACTGTCAGGTAGAAGTCTGCTGCAGAGTTTAAGGGTGTATATTGGCTACCAAGGGAACATCCTTCTGAAACTTAAAATGAGGACTTAACCTAAACCTAAAATCTTGTTGACTTAACCGATATGTGCACGTGGCGGCCATTCCACAAGATCACAAGTGCACAAGAAGTGTTCCAGTTAGTACAGGATATTTCTACTTCAAATGTGCATGTTTAATTGAATGGGATACTTGCCATTTTTTATTATTTGTGAAATTTACTAGTAATTTCTCAGTGAAAACAGCTTCATAGTAACATTTATTTTACATGAAATCATCATATCAGACCTCCAAAATTAATGGCATCTTTATTAAATGTTATTAAATATGCAAACACACACACACACAATAAAAATGACATAACGTTCGGGTGAAAAAGGATTCTCCTCAAATATCTATCTATATAGTCTTCTCCTCCAAAAACAAAGGTATAGTCACCCAAAACAATTCAGTATGTACACCAGAAAAATAGTGTTTTTTTTATATCAAAGAAGGAATATATTTTCGATATTTGTTGTTAGCCAAACACAGAAAAAAACTATACAAATAAAATCTTTGCAAAAGGCAACATTGGTTTGAAAGAGCTTATGACATGCAAGGTAGAAGAGGCTGTGATGTATTAGTGGGCCGTCAGTCAGATGTAGGCATGTGCCGAGCTCCCGCGGGCTTCGACATGTCCCGCAGATTTTCGTTTTTCTTGGTTCTTTTTTTTTTTACTAGTTCGAGTTTGATTTATTAATTGCTTTGCGTCCCTGACAGATTAAGTGGTTTTTCTTACAGTAATAAAACCAGCCTGCACTTAGTGGTGTCATACTGCGCCACACCACAGAGGGGGGAAACATTTTTGTTGTTTTTATTTCATTCAAAGGGAATGAAATGGGAAGAAGCATACAATAGCCAGCATGCTCCATCTGGGAGTTCATATATCATGTGTTTCAGCCTCAAAGAATAGTACTAAATGGTCGTGCAAAGGTTATACACACACACACACAAAAAAAGTGATTTGAAGAAAGGATACGGTTGAAATACAATGTAGTCGAAGCATGTCACGCATAAAACGAACAAAAGAAACTCCTTTTCTCTGCAAACAGAAAAGGAAAAACACATTGTCGTTTGGAAGAGAGTGGGCACTTTGGAAGCTTTACTTAAATCAATATTCCCTTTAATGTTTTCTCAAAATTTATGTTCTTTTTCTGTATAAGCTGACAGATTCTTTATCCATCGAGATGTTGAATGGATAAAGCTAATCTTTACCCAAACTGGACAATCCTGCTTTAAAAAGAGCCACATTTTCTCACGTGAAATCCAGAACTCTCTACATGTTTACACTGGTATTCATCATACTAACCCGTCCTATTAACTTTTAATGGCAGCAGCTTCATGGATGTGTAAAAAAAGGAAAAAATACCTCAAAGGGCACTTCAGCTATTCAAATATATGTGTTTTGGCACAGAATCCCAAGCTACAGTACACAGGTGCACTGTAAACTACAGGCGCAATTAAACAGGCACTATTTACAGGGAGAGAGAGAGAGAAACACTTACTGTTTGTTCATATAGAAGGCGCTGTACCGGTGAGTCTGTGCGATCTGGCAGCATATTATAAAATGGTTTATAAAATACATTTCAGAAAGGCAGCTGTGTGACAGAAACATTTAAAGCAATGTTACAATCACATGTAGTGGAAAGTATTTGGACACTGCCTCCATGAGACGACAAAATCAGCAAACAAATGGGCCATCGTGATCCTTGGTGGATGGATGTAACCGCTGGTGATTGTTTCATCATTGAACACCAGCAAAAGCATCTTTTTTTGTGAAATCGGTTGGTTTGGTTTGACGTTTTGTTTGTGTCTAAAGCACCCCTATACTGTTTGGTGCCTCAGTCTTTCAGTAGCTGTCTTTGGTTGTGCATCCGCATGGCTGTGTTTAGCTGGTGGTCATTTCTTCTGACGGAGCCTGTTCTAGCGCCGGGGTTTCTGATTCGCTAGATGTAGCGCATGAACTGAGATCTTGAGGTTGAGATTGGAAGACCTCGTTGTTCTCCACATGTTTCTCCTCCTCCACCAGTTTGGCCGCCAGCCGTTCCTCGGCCTCGATCTCCTCCGTGGTCGGGATGGAGTTCTTCTTGGGTCGGCCTTTAGGCTTGGTGGGAGCCTCGTGTCCTCCTTTTAGCACCTAGAGAAACAGACACACGTGAAAGATGTGGGCCTAGTCAAAGGTGAGGATGGTTATTACAGTGATTAAGGGAAGATATATGGCCATTTGGGCTGGCCCTCAACGCTCGTTTTTCTCGCGCTGTGGATCTTTTGTTCCTGCTTTGAGAGGTTGATCGCGCTGACGTAGACCTGTAATGTTCTTTAAATCATCGCTCATTTGTCCCACACACACTCACCGAGCAGCCCGGGGCCGTAGCCGTTACACACACTGATCGTATTGAGTGCTGAGAAGGGCAGCTCAACAGTGTCTAATGGATTTTTAATGATATGTCTCAGAGTTTCCATTTCCACACTGAAAGCTTTGGTGGATTTTCAACACAGATGTTTTTATTGATACAAGATGACAGTATCTTAACGATCTAAGTAGACAATCCTATGAACTTGCGATGAGTAAGCTCGTTCGACTCACCATTTTCTTCCATTTCATGCGTCTGTTCTGGTACCATGTCTTCACCTGGAGCTGAGTGAGTCCCAGAGACTGAGCCAGGTCCAATCTGCACACACACACAGACAAAGTGCAGGTTAAAAGAAAGTACATAAATCAAACCTAAATAGGTTATTATTCTGTTCTAAAAGTCAAAGAAACTAAAAGTAAGAAACTATGCTACAAGATACATATTTATTCCAACAGTGGCGGTTCTACACTGTAAAAAAATATTGCTGGTTTAACTTAAAAAAGTAAATAACCTGGTTGCTTTAAAATTTTAAGTTCATTGAACTGGAAAAGGTGAGTTAATACAATGAAGGAGAATGATTTAATTATTTAATTAGTTATCTGAACTAAATAAATGATTTAAGTTGATTTGACAAAAGAAAAAATGTTGTGATTACTACACTGTAAAAAACATATTGTTGGTTTAACTTAAAAAGGTAAGTAACCTGGGTTGCCTTAAAATTTTAAGTTGATTGAACTGTAAAAAGTGAGTTAATGCAATGAAGGGATTCATTTAATCATCAGAAACTCAAAATAATAAGTTATCTCAACTAAATAAATTATTATAAAGTTGATTTGACAAAAGAAAATATGTTATGTAATATTTTTTTACACACTCTAAAAAATGCCGGGTTGTTTTAACCCAATTTTGGGTAAAATATGGACAAACCCAGCCATTGGGTTACATTTTTAAATTTAATTTTTTACCCAATGGCTGGGTTTGTCCATATTTTACCCAAAATTGGGTTAAAACAACCCAGCATTTTTTAGAGTGCAGTGTACTTTGAATTAAGCCCTGGGCGAGACCCCCTTCGAGCGATTTTTACAATTTCGCTGTCCTGGAAAAAAAATTCAGGGATTCAGCTTATGTTTTCTGTTTACATGCACAGCTTTTGTTTCAATCTAACTGAATTCTTTCCGGTTGGTGAATCTGAATGTAGTGTTTACATGAACGCCACAATTAACATGATGAATACCGACTGTATGCAAAAGCCAAATCCCGGATATTTTGGGTGATCTTGAAACACTTTTTCGGGTAGACTCATCATGGAGACTCACTAGTAGCCTAGACTTGTTGTTTAACTACTGTGCTCTGTTACCGGTAGGCGTGGCCTCCTACGGCAGCGAAGCAAGTGCATTCTGGGAGTTGTTGTCTTTCATCCACATAAGCCAAAAATACATTTTCTGGCTTTTCTCAGTCTAGAAAGCTCCAAATTCAAAAATAATTTCACATTTCTTCTACATAAATGACCCATTTTAAATACACATTAATCTTTCCAGAAGTGAAGTATCCCTTTAATAAATGAATAATGTATTATACCTACAGTTTATATGTGTGTGTGATTCCAAATCAGACACTTGTGAGTATTTTGAACCTAAAGTAGATGTGGCGTTCTGACCTGTGAAACCCTCAAGCAAGTCACAAGAACGACTGCAAAGAAGGCGGGAAACTTCAGAACTGGAAGTAATCGACCGAAATCCCAAAGTCACCTGTTGTCCTACACATAAAAGCCAGTGGGTGGCCATCTAGAGTGCAGATGTATATCTAATCACTGCAAAATTCCCAAAGCTGGCATGACATATCAGAAAGTTCTGCCAAGCTCTGAACAGAAGAGTCTTCCCAGGCCGAATGTAATCGCAGACCTCCCGTGGAATGCCATCACGTTTTATCTGTACAGGACAAGGACAAGGTAATCCAGTCATGGAGCGACTGACGTGCCCGAATAGTAGATCTTTTCGGGCCACTCGGGCAGGCGGCGCATGACTAATGCAGCGATCGGTCTGCTGGAACTTGATAGGCAATGAGGGGACATGTGAGATGGGATTTGAGGGAACGAGAGAGCCACATATCAAACAAGTGCACAGATTACTACTACATCTCCATTCAAAGTCTAAGGGTCACACGAGGTGCAGGGATCTTCTGGAAATGAACAGATTAACACTCGCTCTCAAACGCCCTTGACTTCGCTCTTTCCTCTTTATCTGTTTATTATCTCCTTTTTCTTCTAAGTTGTGTATGAGACAAGTTTTCCCGTGAAAAAACGAAATGTTAAATGTCCTGAAATGGCAGTATTATGGTAAAGATGCTGACACTATGGTATTACATCTAATTTATTACGTTGCTGCAGAATACTTGATTTTTGATTGGTCGATCGCAGCTAATATATTATATGTATTTTGAATCTGGGTATCAATTTCCTTTTGTAGTCTCTTTTAATATAATAAAATATTTTGTATTTATTTGTATTACACATTTTATTATAGTGAGACTCTCTCATCCCAGCCCTCACACAATTTGTCTGTATATATATATATATTTATTTTTTTTTTCAACAATTATAATTCTGTGCAAATAATTTAATAAAATATCAAATTAAAAATATTCCATGAATTATATTTTTCCCCAGGTATTTTCTATTCATAAAGTAGTTGAGGTGTTTTTATTGACGCTAAAAGAAAACAGCACTTAATTGTCTTGCAAACCGACAGAGTAAAACATGACAAATGTATTATTTATTTGCTAAGTGTCACATGTGTCATATTACACTGAGGTATGTTTAGTATGACTACTTATGATTTTTTTTTATTTTTAAAGGAGCAGTCTCTGTGATTTGTGGCTGCTCTCTGTGCTGTAATTGGTGGTAAGAAAAGCACCTCTGTGTTTGTGCTTATTATTCTTCAGAGAGAAACCACACACACACACACACACACTGCATTCCAATGCCAAACACACTCCTTGCAACCATGAGTCTAATTTAAGCTCAGTTTGGGTTCTGACATTTATTCATAATGATGATAAAGATGATTATAATCATCTCTGCCTCATAAAAAAGCATTAAAACTTCATGATAAATCATTATGTTCCATATTGCGACATGTTTTTCATTGCTTTCATGTTCTGATTGTGTGGCCTAGGCGGACAAGCCAAAAACAGCACAACACCTCCGGGTCGTCTTTGAGATTGATCAGCACAAACCTGAGGCGTTCTGAGGCTCGTTCCTCAAACTCGCCAGAAGATGAGGAATTCCCCTCACTTGTTTTTCATTCAGCCATGAATGAATTTGTTCGTTCCTGGGGCGAAGTGTGTGACAGAGTGATAGAGCAGAGGCTAACCATGACCTAGCGGTGAACTAAGCGGCCTTGAGCCAAAACCTCCTTAGAAAGAGTTTCCCAACTGACCCCACAGCGACAGGACCCGACAAAACACACCTCTATCAGGCCAGCGTAGAACCAGACAACTCTGCATTTCTGAGGAAATTACTTATTATTCTAAATTAAGAATGAATAATAAGTTGGTATATCGGAATCAGTCGTGCATAGTTTTATTTTTATTACATATTACAATTATTATTATTTATCAGTTTGATTTGGATGATTATATATATATATATATATATATATATATACAACACAATTTATTAAACATAATATTTAAAAACAACCCTAATATTGTTTTAATTACAATAGTAGACAAATCAGACTTATAAACTACTAATAATAATAGCATATGATAAAATGCATGATTGATCCTGATAGTTACCAATACATTATTTATTCATATGCTTTTTCCTGTCCTCACAATAAAATTGCCAACCTAGAATTTTCTCTGTTTTTTTCTGAGCTTTTTATTTTTTTATGGTTTATTTTTGCCAGACAATTTTGTCAGATAAATACCTTAATAAAGTTTAATGGTTTGTTCTTGTAACACTTATACACTGTAAAAAATCGTGATTTCTTATCATAACTTTTTTTCTTCTGTCAAATCAACTTCAGAAATCATAATATTTTGAGTTTCTGATGATTAAATCAATCTCCTTCATTGTATTAACTCAATTTTTCAATTTCAATGAACTTAAACTGTAAAAAAAAATATTTCTTATCATAATTGTTTTTCTTCTGTCAAATTAACTTCAGAAAACATAATATTTCGAGTTTATGATGATTAAATCAATCTCCTTGATTGTTTTAACTAATTTTTTCAATTTAAATGAACTTAAAAGTTTTTTAGGCAACCAGGTTACTTCATGTTTTTAAGTTAAACCAACAATATTTTTTTACAGTGTACAGTAAAACATTTTTTTTTTACAGTAAATTTTTATTGTTTAATCGAAGTTGTAGGATCTTTTTTTTTTTTTATCCCCACCGGACAACACTTTTGTTCACTACTGTGTGTGTGTTTGTGTACTTTTTTTACTTTTTAACTCATTTTAATAACTTCTAACAATACTTTGAGTCAAGTTTATCTTTGAGTTTTATGAAAGAAAAGAGAGCTATCTGTAAAACAAAAGTGAATAAGTTAGAGATAGTCTTGCGGCGGCTGTCTTAACTTTGCACGTCTGGTGGTGCTGACAGTTTTCAGACAATTATGTCTGAAATGTTCATATGTTGCTGAAGGACAGAATCCATCCTTAGGCTGTGTCTGACCAAAAATGCAGAGAAATGCGTGTGTGTGTGTGTGGCAGACACGCTCAGAATCCTTGTAGGTGGGACAGAACTGATTTTGTGGGATTTTTACCCAAATACACCCTTTGGGCTCTAATGGAAACACACTCCAGCCAAATCTAAACGCAGAGCCAAACTGAAATGGAAAATGTGTTATTGCCGGTAAAAAAAAAAAAAAAAAACCTGTCCCATGCGAGAAGACCCACGACACATAAATTACCTCATCTCATTGTACAAACCCCAAAGTTTTTTAAATACACCTGCGTGTGCTTTAAATGATTGGCATGAAATCAATGTAATACATTTTTGTTTGCTTTTCTTGGCCTGTGTCCCTGTTGTCTTGAATGGGGTAGTGTTTCTTTTAAAGGCTTCTTTTGCTGAAATGTCTTAACTACAACACTGAGCAATGTAATAGTTAGGCTGACAGTGATTTGCTTCAGGATTTCAGGCTTTATATATGAACTATGAATAATTTCAAAATGAAATCAAATCCCAAGATTCATCATTGCACATTGCCAAATTAAATGTTTTCCGTTATATAATATCATTCATAATATATAATTCCATTATATAAGATGCCAATTTGGCATCTTCAAAACAATTTGCAGAAATAAAAAAAAATATATTTTCCCTTTTTTCAGTATAACTTCGACAGACGTAAACTGTAACTGTAAAATGTATAGTGTAAAATGCCTCTGAGAGCAGCCACGGACCTGTCGGGAGTGGAGAGGTATTTCTGCTTCTGGAACTTCTTCTCCAGGCCCAGGAGCTGCAGCTCCGTGAAGATGGTCCGGCTGCGGCGGGGTTTCTTGAGCCGCGGGGCGGAGTGCTCCGTCTCGGACTCGCTGCTGATGCTGACGGGGGTCTCGCTGTGCGCGGGCTCTGAGCTGACCGGGTGTTGGGGTGAGAGAAGGGGCAGGTGTGGAGACTGAGGCTGCTGGTGTGTGATCACGGAGAGGAGAGGGTACGACCTCAGAGGGGTAGAGCCTGGAGAACACAGTCAACAGAACGCTAGCGTTAGCACGGATAGCACACACACATATCCACAGACGTTGTTGGCGGAAAGCATTCATGAAGAGGCAACTCTTTATAATAAGGTCACATTGATTATAATGTGTGACTCAAAAGCAATGTCGACGGCCGCGGCCGGTTTCACATTCCTCTGGTGCGCAGGCCTCAAAATCAATAATAATAAAAAAGGCCTAAAACCACCACGGATTAAAAAAAAACGTATTGCTGACTTTTTACACTCGCAATAACTCACAATTCTTTATATCTTGCAGTTCTGAGTTTATATCTCACAAATCTGACTTAATTTGTCACAATTCAGTTTGAAAAAAGAGTTTATATCTTACTTTACTTACAACAATGAGTTCATAACTAGGAATTCTGTCTTTATTTCTCACAATTCAGAGTTTGTAACTCAGAATATTTTGACATTTTTCTCAGAATTGTGAGTTTATAACTCAGAATTTTCTCATAATTGTGAGTTTATAACTCAGAATTTTGACTTTTCTCATAATTGTGAGTTTATAACTCAGAATTTTGACTTTTTTCTCATAATTGTGAGGTTTTTTTAACTCAGAATTTTGACCTTTTTCTCATAATTGTGAGTTTATAACTCAGAATTTTGACCTTTTTCTCATAATTGTGAGTTTATAACTCAGAATTTCAATAAAAAGTTTCCTAACTTTTAGGAAAAAGTTAGGATTATCAGATATAGACTGCAATTTAAAAATGTAATCGCAGCTTTTTTTAACTCACAATAACTTGAAATGCTTTATATCTTGTGATTTGAAATTTATTACTCACAATTCCCAGATTATAGCTCACAATTTGGAATTTTTGTCTCAGAATTGCCCGTTTATATCTTGCAGTTCAGACTTCTGAATTTATAACTCACAAAAAAAGAAAAAAAATGCAGAATTGTGAGATATAAACTTGCAATTTATAAAGGTAATTGCAACTCTTTATCTCAGACAAACTCACAATTTTGACTTTTTTTGAAGAAAAAAAATTGCAATTCAGACATTTTGAAGAAAAAAAGTCTGGAAGAAATGTGAGATAAAGAGTCACAATTACCGTTTTTATTTCCACGGCTGAAACATTAAAGATCTGCACACAATCATCAAATCTTCAAAATCAACAACAATCTTTATTCAGAAGCCATAAAAATACCATTAAAAAAAAAGAAAAAAAAGAGTAATACAACCGTTCATGGTTTAGTTCATGCTAGCTCAGGGCCATTAATTATTATTAACAGATATAAATTTTGATTGAAAATTTAAATTCATCTGAACAAATACCTAATGTTAACATAGGAAACCTTATTTTAAAGTGAGTTTAAGAGGAACAGTTCTGTTCTGATCGGATCTTAAACATGTACTGTACACGCTGCTAAAGTGAGCCAGCCGAAACGTTCTTGCCAGCGTGACCCGCCGGCACTAATGGTGTAGGTAAGTGTTAAGAGTTTGGCCCTGTGAGATGTAAGGTGCCTGAACTGGAGGTCTGCTGTGGTGATGTAACTGCTGTTTTACACCGATAATAATACACGCTGTCACCGACACAATGCACTCTGGTAATAATTTTTAACTGGGGCAGCATCTGCACGCCCTCCCTTGCAGTTGTAATACTTCCAACACTCTCTCTCTTTGTCTCCTTCTCTTTTTTTAGTCAGACATCAGCGAGACGCCAGAGTCCATAAAATGCAACACGGGACCCGTCTGAGCTGAGAGAGAGAGAGTGTAATACCTCCAAGAGAAATAAAGCGTGTGTCATCAAGTGAGAATGGAAGAGCGTTTTGTGAAATGAATACATCACGTCATGTCCCTTTCACAGGCAAATTGGTCACAATCTTAATTCACACAAGCTCATATGTCACTATACAGTCTTATCTGATTGTTTGATTGCTTAGATAAAGAGATAACTGTGGTAAAGCCAAATATTTGATCAAATATCATTTCCTTATTGAATATGACCTGAAGGAAGCATTTAAAGGCATTAAGGTTTAGTTGTTTACTGAAAATATTGGCATTGATACACTCTTAAAAATGCTGGGTTGATTTAACCCAAATTTGGGTCAAATATGGACAAACCAGCTTTTGGGTTAAATTTTTAAATTACATTTTCAACCAAACGTTTAGGTTTGTCCATAATTGACCCAAATTTGGGTTAAATCAACCCAGCATTGTTAGAGTTTATGAACATAAATGGTTGCAATTCATGAATTCTCTGGAATACAGACCTTAGGCTGAACTCTATTTATATTATTGTATTATTAGAAGTATTATTATAGATTTTGCAAACAGGGAAGCGCAAACTAAAACAGCTGCTCTTTTGATACACTCTAAACAATGCTGGGTTGTTTCAACCCAAATTTGGGTCAAATGTGGACAAACTCAAATGTTGGTTCATAAATGTATTTTAAAATTTTAACTCAACTTCAACTTTCACTTTCAACTGTACATTTTTTTTTTTTAAATTACATTTTCAACCCAACATTTAGGTTGGTCCATATTTGAACCAAATTTGGGTTGAAACAACCCAGCATTTTTAGAGTGTATATAAAAAAGAGTGTATAAATGCACTAATATTTACATACCCATCATTTAAAAAAGCCTAGGCTATATATATTAATAGACTATATTACAATAAAGCGCACAGTGTATGTTCTCGCTAAATTTCTCCAAAGATAAGATTGTTGCCTATCATAATAGAAGAATAAGTACCCTTTACTTCTAAAAAAAAACATATTCATATAATTTACACATTTTCCTGGTTGTTTTCCCTTATACCGACACGTACATACTTCATAGGTACACTATAGAAAGTTACGATGTAAAATCGTTTTACTTACGCACTACGCAGTGCTTTGCGGGCTACAGGCTAAAGCATTACAGTAGCTTAAAGTATAACAAAAAGTTATAGAAGTTTATTAAAACTGCATAGGAAATGCAATGAACCACTTCGTACATATTTTGCGAGGTGGATAATTCGTACGATTTGTCTAAACCCCAGTGATGGGTGGGTTTAGGGTCAGGGTTAGGTCAATTAAACAAATTCATACGAATTATCCACCTCGTAAAACACATACAAATTGTTGTAAGATCGGCTTGACGTTTTCTGTTAATATATATTTTACAAAAATAATTTGGACTCTAAAATTGCTAGAGAAGAAAAAAGCCGTATGTCTAACCAAGTTGTGTTCCAAATTTAAAGTTGTTATCACAAAAGTTTTAGTCTACTACACTCTCAAATATTTGGGTCAAATACGGACAAACCCAGCCATTGGGTTACATTTTTAAATTACATTTTTAACCCAATGTTTGAGTTTGTCCATATTTGACCCAAAATTGAGCTAAAACAGCCCAGCATTTTTAGAGTAAAAAAAATGTTGGGTTGTTTTAAGCCAATTTTAGGTCAAATATTGACAAACCCAGCAGTTGGGTTAAATTTATGAATTGCATTTTTAATCCAACTGCTGGGTTTGTCCATATTTGACCCAAAATTAGGTTAAAACAACCCAGCATTTTTTAGAGGATTATACCTAATTTGTGATGGTTACTAAAATATGTGATAGGGAAAAATAAGAATATAACGTGCTTGTGCACAGAACTTATTTCAGGCTTTTAACCATAAACCCATTCAAAAAAAAATCCAATGACTAATATGGAAGGGGAAGTGCTAAAATGCTAATTCGTTTCTGGGTCAAGGCCTACAAAAATATGCCAACATGGTTCTGGAGAATGAATCTCTGAATATGAGACTATGACAGAGATGTCCGTTTCATTAAGACGGAGCAGAGCTTACATGCAGATAACACCACTTTAACTTGGCTCGTAATGCCATGAGGCAGACCCGCATACGTCTGTACAAAACATGTACATTTTTATGAGCAACATGGAAGGACGGGACATTTTTCCACACACACACAAAGGCACAACCATGCATGTACTCACACTTGCACACAAATCAGGATGATCTCATTGTTGTCAATGCAACACGTCTAGGCATGACATCCCTTCTGGCTCATCTCTTTAACTCTGTCTCCCTCCCTGTTCTTTCTTCAAAATCTATAACGTATCACTCAATGCTAATCCGTCTATCCCCCTGACACTGTGCGCCGTCAAGAAGCCTGTAAATATTTGTTCTGTATAATTATCCTAACAGCAGACGCATAGACGTGCTAGTTCTCTCATTTGTAGCAAATTAATTATCAACCTGTTAAACCTTCTCCATAACTGTAGATCTGTAATTTAATTAGCTCGCTTACTTAAACCAGTCAATGAGGTCATTTTCCCGAGGCCTTGTTATTATGATGCCACACTTATGGATTAAGTCTGGATTTAAAACGTAAATTGTGCTCTAAAAAAAGCGGTAACATTTCATTCTGACCTAAAAATATCCGAGGTAAATTTTGCTGTTGCGTTTCCTTGTTATGACATGCCGGGTTCAGGAAATCTTTTTTGCTTTGAGTTCAACATCTTGACCCGTCTTTCATGTGTTGTGAACGAAGTGACAAGTTTTCATGACTCGCAATCAAGCTGAACTCATGCTTTCTCCAACCGACGGCCAAAAAACAGTAGCAAATGTTAAGCTCTTGATCGCGCTCTTTCAGCCCTGTCTTATTCCCCTGACTGATTGGATTCCAGCGAGATGATTTCATCTGGCGCTTGATGAACATCTGAACTCTTAATAACACGGTACGGTTTGTTTTTTTGGTTGGGTCATGTGGTGACAGATTTAATGTTTCATCACTCGTTTGAGTTTTTATATGTCAATATCTATTATCCAGCAAGTTAGAAACACACAAGATAGGCAAGCGAATGGATAGAGTGTATTTTTGCTGCAGATAAAGTTTTTTAATGGCTTTCCGTTTGACTCTTCGTGTGAGGATCAGGAAAGAATAAAACTGTAAAAAATAACCGCGATTTTAACGGTAAAATGCTACAGTGCAAAACTGTTAATTGGCTAACAGAACATTTCAGTACTATACACAGTAAATAACTGTAATATAATTTTACAGTAAAATACCGAAAGTGAAAAACAACAGCTCATTGTAAAATTTACAGTGAAAAACCGTAAAACGACATTCCCGCAATTCCCTGTGTGGCATTTCACATTTGATGTATTTTTGTTGAAATAACTATGGTTCATTTTTCTAATCAGTTATGTACATTAGGGTTTAATGTTACATTTAATGTTGTTAAATTAATGTTTATTGCATTTTTTATTATTTCATGTGTGTTACCATGATGGTGTTTAATGTTTGTGTGAATGACACTGCGCAGCTTCTTTATATTAGTATTACTTTATAAAAGTATTCACTTGTGATAACTCTTCTCACTGATGTGATGATTGTTGGTTGTCAGTGTATCAATACGTCAATAAGTTGGTAAATCAACATTTTATCAGAAAATAAAATGTGGATTATTATTGTAAATTTTAAGTTAAGTCTGTAAAACCATTACGTTTCTACCGTATTTTTAACAGTAAAGTTCTGGCAACCACAGCTGCCGTTTTTTTACCGTAAAAATTACGGTTTTATTTTTTACAGAGTATACTTCTGTCTGTCACACTTAAAAATGTTTAGAAACAAAACCCTGTGAATTATTTGGCATTCACGTTTGCCCGAAGGGTTAATACAAGATCTCATGAATTAGATATTCACCCTCCATAAATGTGTAAAGCCACACCCTCCGGGCTGCATCATGGGTGAGGTCTGACAATTTTGACAAAATGCTTCCATAATTGTATGTTTGTGTGTGTGTGTGTGAACATAACTGGTTCTCATCTGAATGACATCTGCTTTTATTGTCTGCTTTTAATAAATGTGAAGACAGGTTGTGGACGGTTGTGATGGTTTCCTCCTCTAAGGGAGACTCATCCTCCTATTAGGCTGTTTTTCAGCGTGCTGTCACAGAAGATTACGCTATCGACAGTTTTAATCTGCATCTCCTCCTTTCAGAAATGCTTCTAAAAGCCTTTCCCGCGTATAGTTAAAAACATGTCTCCAAATGAAATATTAAAACCTGTTATTATACTCTCACGTCAGGTTTTTAAGTGGGTAGGACCAGGGTGTGTGGGGTTTAGTACTTATAGGATGTGTGTATACTGTATATTGAAATACATACTAATGAATGAAACTTCCACACGCAGTTGATTTGACTCTTATTTCAATGTGGATATTTTCAGCAAACAGTTTGCTTTGTGCATTGAGTTTAACAGCATTATAGAGGGCAAATATTAATCAACTGAACAGTGTAAATGCATTTTAAACACATTATGTTCTTTGTCCATGCAATAAATGAGAGCGGTTTTATAGTGTATAGGCCATTTAATCCACTGACTGCCCTGGTAATGTTAATGGTAGCCTATTGATATCTCTGGATCAATCTTTGTTTATCCTGGACCAAAATTTCAGATTTGAGACACCTAAGGTATTATTAAGAACACCATACTAATACTGTGTTTGACCCCCTTTCGCCTTAATTCTACGTGGCATTGATTCAACAAGGTGCTGAAAGCATTCTTTAGAAATGTTGGCCCATATTGATAGGATAGCATCTTGCAGTTGATGGAGATTTGTGGGATGAACATCCAGGGCACGAAGCTCCCGTTCCACCACATCCCAAAGATGCTCTATTGTGTTGAGATCTGGTGCAGTCTGAACTCGGCACTAAGGGGCCAAAAGTGTGTCAAGAAAACATCCCCCACACCATTACACCACCACCAGCCTGCACAGTGGGAACAAGGCATGATGGATCCATGTTCTCATTCTGTTTACGCCAAATTCCGACTCGACCATCTGAAATCGAGACTCATCAGACCAGGCGACATTTTTGTAGCCCATCCGCCTCAAGGTTGTGTGTGTTGTTGCTTTGATAAAGTTTTGAAAGTTGCTCTTCTATCAGCTTGAATCAGTCGGCCCATTCTCCTCTGACCTCTAGCGTCAACAAGGCATTTTTCACCCACAGGACTGCCGCATACTGGGTGTTTTTCCCTTTTCACACCATTCTTTGTAAACCCTAGAAATGGTTGTGTGTGAAAATCCCAGTAACTGAGCAGATTGTGAAATACTCAGACACCAACAACCATGCCACGCTCAAAATTGCTTAAATCACCTTTCTTTCCCATTCTGACATTCAGTTTGAAGTTCAGGAGATTTTCTTCTTCTTTTAGAGTTTAGCTGGCGGATGGCAAACCAACTTAAGGTGCATTTACCGCCACCTACCGGACTGGAGTGTGATCATCGAGAATAGTCAGAGGGATGTACACTTATACCTATAGTATAAACATTCAAATATTAAATACGGTAAAACAACCCTGTTTTGAGAAACTGTATAACTTGGTTTTTAATACTTTTGGATATATCTCCTAATATATTAACTAAAGTGAGTGTTTTCCCTTCTTTATGGTGGATTGATGTTAAACAATTACGCTCTTCCTTGTAATTACTGCACTCTATTAGGACATGTTCAGCTGTTTCTGGCTGACCGCAATATTCACAGGCTCCTGTATGATGTTTCCCTACACTCTAAAAAATGCTGGGTTGTTTTAACCCAACTTTGGGTCAAATATGGACTAACCCAGCCGTTGGGTTAAATTTTTACATTACATTTTTAACCCAACATTTCGGGTTTGTCCATATTTGACCCAAAATTGGGCTAAAACAACCCAGCATTTTTTAGAGTGTATAATGAACAAAGATTTATTGAGACCTGAATGTCCAATCCTTAAACGCGTCAGGAGATTGTCTTGAGCAGGACCACACCCCTAAATGCATTGAAGCAACTGTCATGTGATTGGTTAATTAGATAATTGCATCAGTGAGAAATTGAACAGGTGTTCCTAATAATCCCTATGTCTAGTTGTTATTCACCCATCATTTCCCTTTGATTTTAGGGATTACTCAAGGTGACAGTTAAGTTTAGAGGAAATGTATCTTCATATCTACACATAAAGTTTCACATTACGGGTATTGCACACACATGAAAACATGTCGGGGCTGAAATCTATCATGTTTGAGTTTGGAAGTAGTCTGACAGGGAACAAATTGGAGCTCCGTATTTATATCCCGCCTAAACATCTTTATATTTAAATGCGTATTACTTGTTTTGTTTATGAAATATCATGTCATTTGACTGCAGACTCTCCTGTAGTATTTTGACGTGTCTTACAGCGGCTCCTAGTGGCGACAGCGTTTACGCTGTGAGTTATGAGAGATATGGTGATGTGGGAGAGAGCCAGTGGCCTTTCAGTGAGTGCCAGTCTTAATGCCAGCTACATTCTATATTAAGCATTACCATCCATTGATGTGCTGGCCTGGCATATAGAATATCTCACACCCCTCAGATTGAAAAGAGACAGTGTGCGCAGCGTTCTGATATTCGGGCTGGATATTCTATCCTCCACCGCCGGCCTGCCAAACCTCACACACTGCCTTTACCACACAGCTGGACTTACAAACACAAGGAAGCATGTGCGCATTCAAGCTTGCAAGTTCATGACTTCATACATGTGTATGTATGTTGTGTTGTGTTTACATGGGCAACATGTGTGTTTGGTGTAAGTAAACTGCTAAAACCTATTTTTATCGTGGTCCCATCCATTCAGAGGAAGTGTCTCCGATTTCACAAACTGCACAGCAGGTACGAGGAGCAAAGATGCTGTCAACACGCATCGAGTCTAGAGACGGATACTTGTGCTAGTTTGGAATTTTGCACTGCAACACTTGCTGCCAAATCACTTTCATTCATGTCCTTTTTACAAGTACTTATAAATCTTGCAAAATGACATGCAACTAACCTTAAATGCAATTAATATGAGTCAACAGAATGTTCAAAAGGGACCATCAAATTAAAGTGTAACAGTGCAGTACTAAGTAACTTTGCAACTGCATGTCAACTAACTCTCATATTGGCTTTATTATCTCTTTATTGTGATGCTCCTCAACAGACATTCAACTGACTAAGTAACTTTGCAAGTGCACGTCAACTTATTCTAACCCGAACCCTAACGTAACAGTTTTACTAATAGAGTTAGTAGACATGTAGGTGCAACCAGAATGTGTTAAAAAAGACCATCAAAATAAAGTGAAACCAATGTGTCTGTGTAATGAAGAGCACCGCCAAGGGGTCACCTTTGACCATGCTTCAATATTTGACGCTTTAGGCGCCCTTTATAGCGTCAGTTTCTTGACGCGATCCTATGGCGTCGTCTGACTGACGCTAAAGGAAAAGCATCAGTTAGATGACGCCACATGCGATTGTTACTCAGATTTATGCACAAATAGATGGGAAAATATAAAACCTCACATCTCCAATACTGGCTTAGTCAACATTTTAGTGACGCCTGCACTGTAAAAATGAATATGCTTTATCTAATCAGAATTGAGTAATACTAAATCAAAATATTCCTTAAAAGTTAACCATTTAAAATTAGTAAAGTTTACACCAAAAAAATAAACAAAAATATGTGAATAACAGACAGACGTCAAAGATAAATTATTTTATATTATCTTTATTTTATATTGCCAACATTGAAGACACCTGATGTTAACAAGCAGAAAAACGTCATTTTAAAGCTAACCTAAAACAAACACTGAGCACCATAATGGTGACTTAAACATTCTTTCTAAAAAAAAGTTTTACTCATTTTAAATGGTTGACTTTTAATGAATTAATTTGATTAAATACTACTCAATTCTGTTGTTAAATGTAATTAATAATATTGCTTATAATCTGTTGCCACATTTTATTTATTAGATAAAGCGCATTCATTTTTACATGAGCTAAATTAATCAAGGAAAATTTCTTTATGGTTTTGTGTTAAAGGTTAGGGAAACAAGATAAACATGCAAGCTATCCATCAAAGATCAGTCATTCTGATCTGAAAAACTTGCGCGTCTTACAAGTGTCAAAAGTAACACTTAGTTTTATGAGACAATGATGTTATCTGGTCGTACAGGAAACAGACAAAAATGAAATGATCTGCACTAGTATGGATAACTGTCAACATAGCTACTGTATTTTCTGCAGATGTCAAGTGTTAATATAGGGAACGATCATATGCATTGAGTGTATGTTTACAACCGGAATAATATTTGATGTGCGATGATGCTCTCTTTGGAAAATCGCATCGGAAACCACAGAGTTAAGTCCTTGCTAAACCTTTGGATTGGTTTACAAATGCATTTAATCAATCCTTTAAACCTAATTACACGCGGCCGCTACCGACACTGCATGATCTTAAGGGTCAAACGTTTCTGTGCTCGTCCAACGTTGGCTGATGTATTACAACCCGGATTAATGACATGAAAATGTCTTGTGAACTTCGCACAATGTTTCTCATTATGGAATGATATCGCACCTGTTGCTTTCATACCTGACTGCATCCTATGTTGCATAGTCAAGTGTGTGGCAACAGTTCTCGAAATAGATAAATGTCCTGTGGCTTCCAAGAGTTTGTGTTCCTTGGGGCAAGTAAGAGGAGAATATGTCATTATTTTACCACAGATATACCCAACTCATTATGTGTGACAGTTTAAATGAATGAAACAAAAGCGGTTTGCAGAATGTGCACACACCTGAACTCTGAGGTCATTGAAGCGCTCAAAACATGGTGTGCAAAAAAAAAAAAAAGTTTAAAGATGAAATATGATGCTGTGCAATCATAAATCATCAGTGAGGTGTGGTGATATTTCAAGGGAATGTCAACTATTAATCTTTTCAACTGTCAAAACATTTCTGTGGCCATTGTTTTATTATTTAAATGTGTAATTTAATGCAGTTTGGTTCAAATAAGATGTGTAATGTATATATGAGATGAATGTTAGATGCTGACAATATCAGTCAACAGTCAGACAAAGTTAATGTAAAGGTAATAAAATACATAGGCTATATGTTCACGCAATTGAATCAATCACATACAATTTTATGATAAATATAATTGTGAAAAATAAATATGTAAAAACGTTATTGAACAAACAGTTTTACAGTGTAACTCACGACCTACAAACATGTTTTGAAATGAAATGCGTCCGATCAACTTATTTAAATATAAACGTACTAAAGCGCGCGTAACAATGCAAGCAATGTTTATTATAGTTTAATTAACGGCAAAAATATCAACAATAAACACCAGTTTCAATAAACACCGTTCCTTCTCATAACAATGGTTCAGTAATATTTTATCCTCTACTATTACTGAAATGAACACATTATAAGAAAGCAAAATACGTGCACTCAAATCGGGGAAAGCATCCTCCAAATTAGTATTGTATTGTTAAAAAAAATATTGTTCAAATATTCAAATGCGTGCTCTTTCATGTTTCATGCTCACTGTAGAAAGGTTTTCATTGTTAAACCTTCCTTTTAACTTTTCACAAACATTTGAGTAGTTTCTTATAATATTATGACTATACTTTCCGCTGGATTTTATTTAGGCCTATTAGTAATTGCAATAAAATTCAAAAAGTTGAACGCGTCAGTTTTTAGTTTGGGTTGAATTTGCAGTGCAGTGCAAGTGTTGTTGTTATTTTTTCAGTTATGATTACAAATATAAAAGTCAAAGAGAAGACAAAGAAAGTGAAAGATATTAAAACCCGTTGAATGCAGCATTTCAAGTAGGCTAATAAACAACAAAATCTCTTGAAAACCTGCGAATTGGCGTCACTTACCCGGGCATGAGTGCAGAGGTTTGGGTCTGACGATTAAAGAGGGACAAACCGAGTAAAGAGAAAGTTTCTCGAAGTAATCACATGTTTCCTTGGAGAGGATCTCGTCGATCATGAAAGTCTTGTATCGTCTTCTGACTGCTTTCAGCTGCGCGCTGCTCGCGAGTCTCAGCTCTGCTTGGCAATGCATAGTGTCCAGATACGCGCCTTCAGCGTGACGCTCGAGACAAAAGCTCTGAAATTCGCCTCGTTAAAAGTTGTGTAAAGCTTATTGCATATGCTACTGACCTAAAACGACATCTCATCTAAACAGCCCTGGCGTGCTCTCGCTGCTGGTGTCTGCAGCTCTCATTCATGAAGCGAGTGCGCGCTGCGCTCTGAGTCACCGCTATATAAACCAGCTCTCCTGTCACTACACAGCAGACACACTTCACGTCAATCACTCTCTCTCTCTCTCTCTCTCTCTCTCTCTCTCTCTCTCTCTCTCTCTCTCTCTCTCTCTCTCTCTCTCTCTCTCTCTCTCTCTCTCTCTCTCTCTCTCTCTCTCTCTCTCTCTCTCTCTGTAGCTACTGAAAAAAACGGGATTTCTGCACCCAACTCTGAGTTAATTTTGATGGAATAACAGTTAATTTAGTGCTCGTTTAAAAGTCAGTATTTCTAATTAGAAGTATTATGATCAGTATTATTATTTTTGTTCTATCTATCTATCTATCTATCTATCTATCTATCTATCTATCTATCTATCTATCTATCTATCTATCTATCTATCTATCTATCTATCAAAAATCAGTCGTTTATCTGCAGAGGAAACGTGCTTTATTACAAATGATAAAGCTTCGCAAAAGGCTTTGTTTCCTATCGAAAATGAAGTTCAGTCAGATTTGATTGTTTACAGAAAACAACAAACTGATTTGGATTTGATGGAACTACAGTTAATTTAGTGTTCATTTAAAAGTCTGCATTTCTATCTATCTATCTATCTATCTATCTATCTATCTATCTATCTATCTATCTATCTATCTATCTATCTATCTATCTATCTATCTATCTATCTATCTATCTATCTATCTATCTATCTATCTATCTATCTATCTATCTATCTATCTATCCGAATTATTCTAAATAAAATATATTTGAACTGAAGTAAACATGGATCGGGCATGCTATTTATTTAAACGAGTGTAGAATTTAAATTGAAAAGGCAACGAATTTGAATCATTTAAGGATTTCTTTTATTGCGGTTATTTCTTGCGGCTGTTGTGGAAAAGTCCTGTCGATGAAACGTGCGAGTCTTAAAACTTTCAGCGACTATTTCACTTGCCAGAACAAGCGGCATCACTCATTCACAAATGAAGGGCAAAGTTACAACAAGAGGAAATCACTGCGCGGGCTCTTCTTTTCTTCAAAATAATAATAAATGGCATAATGGCATTACTTTTATTAATATCTAACAGTCACAAAAATTATCAAGATTATCAATATATCAATATTTATATAAGCCTATATACACGCGCACACACACAACAGTTCTTGGTTATATATTTTAATAAGACATTCGTTAGCTGTTAACGGGTTGTCTAATAATTATTGATAACAGCGGAAGAGAAAAGATACCAAGCCCAGTTTGTAATGAAGGGCTATATTTGATCAAATGATTACTTTTTATTGACTTTAAGAATTTGGAAATGTTTAGCTACATTAAACGTAATTCTGTAGTAGCCAAGTCTAATCAAATATTCGATTGTTAACGACACTTCTGTTATAACTTAAATTTAATAAATTACAGACGGAGTGCATTTTATTTTGTGATGTTAGCGGTTTGTTTCTGGAGGAGCAATGATGTCATAATGATGCAATTGAAATAATAATAATAAATACCTTATATTGTGCATTACACTTCCAATGGTCACTGAGATCCCAAAAATAAAAGAGCGTGAATCTCTATTTGAAATCGTAGGCCTATAGGCTACCCCTGCGTAGCAAATAAAATATTTTTTATAGGCCTATATAAAAAAATAAAATAATTTATTTGCATAGCGTTTTCCACAATATAAAGCAGCTTCACAGAATCTGATCTGTTTTCAGAGGTGACTGTGTCCAAGAAAAGTCCATATTTCACAAATAGGCTACATTTTAAGATAATAAACACACAGTTTTAGCTATTAATTAGGCAGAAACAATGCGCTCGTTAAAGTGGCCTATCCTGCAGTGACAGTTCTGAAAAGGTTATGTTTCCCTTTTGTTTAGCAAAAAATCGTTGTAAAAATAATATGTTTAAATAAATGAAGTCATGCCCCCCTGCATTGCTTCTGTAAGAGTCAACAGGTGCTGAAGTGTTGCTCATATCCGACCGTGTGAAATGATGGAGGTGAACAGATATTCCTCTCGGTTTTGTTCCAGAACAGTGAGAAAGACCGCTCTTTCCAGACAGCTCAGTTTAGTTGGACATGATGATGCTTATTACAGATGGAGCGCTGCTTTGATGTGAGTGTCGGGTTTCTGTGAGTCTCTGTCCAAATGATTATCATTTTCCCATGTATGAGAGTAAATATAACTCGAGAGAGTCCGAGATAACAGCCGCCGTGTTCAAAGCGCGAGGGATTATGTAAAGGAAATATAAAGATCTCCACTGGAAAAGCTTTGAGCTCTTTCTGTTCGATCAAAGGAAGAAACGAGAGAACAACTGCTGGATCTAAAACAGGGGGATAAAACAGAATATCAAGATAAACTGACAGACAGTAAAGAAGTCAAGTGGACTCACTGCGGCACCTGTCAAGGATGGATGGATGAATGGATGGATGGATAGGAAATATTAGAGGATGTATTGCGTTGATATAGCCAGGCCTATTGATATATTACACTGATGACGTAGTACTAGCCTAATAACCTTACTAAACATATTTAGATATACGGGAAGTCGCAATGGAAGATGATTTCGATATATCTAGGCTAAATATGTTTAGTGAAAGGTAAAACTTCCAGAATCTCCGTGTAAACAATTCATGAAGTATATAGATGCGTGAGAGATCACTTCCGGCGTAACGTTGGAAATAGTTCAGTTCGGTTCAGTTGGACATCGGATTCAGATCAGTTTGATAGCTGTTAAAAAGAGGTAAAAACTATATAAACACTATTCGTTTTCTCACACAAACCGCTCGTTTCGTGTCTTAGGCCATCAATGTGTAGCCTACTTACATTTATGTGTCATTAAATCATGTTTAATTTTGACTTCTCTGTGCATGCTCTTTGTGGTGGACCCCCTAAACCTGCATGACTGACAGACAACACCGGTTTGACAGAAAAATGTCAAAATTGAAAATACTGTGGAAACAAAGACACCTACATATTGGATGCCCTTGAGGTAAGCTAAAACATATCAAAAATTAGTTTCAAACAAAGTGAACTATCCCTTTAAATGGTGTTTTTCCACTACACGATCTGACGATCTGTACACATAGGTCTACGTTAAAATTTGAATTTTAACAGGTAGAATATTTCAACTTAAAATGAACTAGGAAAAAGATTTAAAAAGTTCTAATTATTATTTTTTATTTTATTTTTTTTGAAATGTAATGTAGGAAATGTAGGCCTAAATGTAGCCTATAGACCATGAAAAATACTCGAAGAGACAGGGACAGGAGTCAGTAATCGCCTGTATTAGTGTGCAGAGAGACAGAAGAGGCGCAGTGTGAGGCTACAGTTCAAGCCTCCGGGATCGCGACGCCGAGCAGCTCAACCTATTAACCAGCCCTTTATTCGGTCCGGCAGATTCATTACAGCGAGAACACGATCCTCCGCAGATTAATGCCTGACGCTTCTGGAGCGAGGAGCTTTGCGGGGATGTGCGGCTTCACACACACCGGGAGCCGCTGTTAGCTGCTAAAGCACTTTCGGAAGGGCAGATTATGACCTTATATCGGACATTAAAAGATTCCTGCGGGGTGTCACTGACCACTGGCTGCTCTCGACTATTAATGTTCCCGTCCACTTCCCAGGATATAGCCTTCCTAATCCGCCATTTTTTTGCACAAAAAAGAGAAAATATGTATATTTATTATTTAAGATATAGTTTTATTAATTGTAGCCCACAGAAATTTGGCGAATGATTTTATTTTTATTCTCGAGTGATTTGATTTTTCAACGGAACCCTTGTCATAGGCTAAAAATGTGTCATATTTTTTGCACACACATACAAAAAAAGGTAGTTAGGCTACTTAGAAAGAAAAAATGACATTTTTAAAACTTCCCGGGTTGCAGGAAATTCCTTATTTATTTAGGTTATAGATTTAAAATTTTAGCCCACAGTAATTTAACGAATAAGCGTTTTATTTTTTATTTACGAGAGATTAATGTTTAAACGGAAGACGTGTCATACATTGGTGAATACGTATTTTCCCCCTCTAAATATCAAGAAGTACTCCTGAAAAATAATTGTATGGTAAAAACAAATCAAATACCGACATCTGAGCAAATGAGAATGCTCTCTATAAATAACACGATTAATAAGTTACAAACTTTCCAAATTAGAAAAATTGTCCTCCTTCAGATGATATGGCAGGGATGTTTCTGTAGCTCTAAATTATATTTGAACTTGATACTTTGTTTAAGACTTACACAAGTAAATCTTTGTGTAAGACTTTTAAGTAAACATGTTTTACATAAATTTAAATGCCATATATATGATGCCATATATATATTTTGCTATGTGCATTTTACCCAACATGTAACACCCTACATTTTCATAACTTTAAAATGCATTAGAAGCCAGAATTATAAATATTATGCCTAAATAAGCTTCAACTGGAATGAAGTATGGCGCTACCTACTGGACAGACTACAAAATGTATCATAATCAGTTAGTAGCTGAATTATAGAAAGCAATCAACATGGTCTTAATATGGTTCTAATGCAATGTAAGGGAGTGCAATATATTAATTCACAAGAGAAAAAGATCAGTGAAAGAGTGACTTTTATGAAAACAAACAAATAACCAAATGATGCACTTGACAATAAAAAATGGTGTATTTACAAAAGTATTAAAAGTAGTTACTGTTCCAAGTTTTCAAAGAGCGTCTTAATTAAGAGTCAATATAATCCCATTCTTCTCCCAAAAGAGGAACGTAGAAAGTAAAACAATCTGCTTTTTAAAAAACATTAAACATTGTTACTCAAACATAAAGAATAGAAAACTAGTTTTCAGATGCTTTCTGTGAAATCCTGAGAAATTACAAATTTCTATAAAAACAAAAATCCACCATTGCAAATTTGATTATTTGATGCACTTTGATGTTGTACATAGAGAAAGTTCTCAAAAAGAACATTCCTAAAAATAAAAATGTATATAAACATAGGTGTCCCCCTGAGATCGAAACATATATCTTTTTTTTTTAAATAGGGCGTCACTCGTCTTTTTTCTTTTCTTTTTTTGTTCTTGCATCTCAAAGAGATTCTAGTCTAAACCTTGTGTCAAATTTGTCGTCCCCCCTACAGTTGTACTGCAATTTCTTTTGTTAAAACAGGTAATATGTAATCCACCTGAATAGATGTAAAAATCTGAGGAAAACAAAAGATAAAAACAGTTCATTAAAAAAAGAAAATGGTTTTCAGGAGAACTAAAGTAGATTTTTTAAAAGCGCTTCCACCGGCTGTCCCGTGAGTCTCTGCGCCTCTCAGGGGTGTGATTGCGGTTTCCTCCGGTGCGCTCGTCCTGGTGATGCAGGTCTCCCCGATGGCTGTCGCGCCAGTTGCGGTCGTAGTTGTTCCCGCTGTTTGTGTGCCGTTGGTGATGGTTGTTATTGTCCTGGGGAGAGTGGCGATGACCTCGCTGGCCTGACCAGTCCGGTTGCCATGGGTTACCGTCTCCGGTGCCCCGGAGCTGCTGCATGCTCTGCTGGAAGGCCCCGTTAAACTGCTGCAACTGTTGCTGCATCTGGACCTGCCACATGTTGTTCATCTATTCAAAAATAAAAAAAAATAGTGAATGACAACTTTAAAATGCACCAGGGTATACATTTACATGTGCCCATGCAGAAATAAAATGTAGATGAATCAACAGAAGTTTGAATGTGGAGGTGTCCTGACCATCGCCTGTCTCTGCAGACTGTCCGGAGAACTGAAAGACCTCTGGATGTTCTGTGGAGGAGAGTAGGACGGAGAGCTCATCTGCTCTGGGGTTCTGCCAGAACAACACAACACACACTCATCAGCTCAGGGGAAACACACACATTCAACAGTCTGAAAACTATTCTTCTTATCTGGCATTTTCTCATTTTCTAAGTTAAGGAAAAATAAAATAAGCCATAATATGTCGCAACACAAAAATGCAACCATACGTATTGTGTTTTGTATAACACGTATTGTGCATGTGTACGTGTGTATAACACAGTACGATAATGACAATATGTATCGTAGAAAAAACATTCTTACAAAAGATTAATATATTATGTTGATTATAATGCATAATAATGCAATGGGGGAATATTTGTGGGTCCTGATAATGGAAAATGACTTATGCAAGTTAATATACATATAATAAACATATCTAGACAGAAAAAGTGCAAGAATATTCATCTAAAATAATTCTATATTTTCAGCTTCAGAATCATGAATATTTTTATTCTGGGATCTCCATTGTCCTTGGGTTACAAGCACCGAGTCCAAGCCAATTCATTTAAACCCACAATGTAATATCGAAGTTAGTATTTTAATCAAAAGTACATTTTTTGTTATCCTTTTATCATATTTTTTTGGAGTATTGCAATAATATTGTATCGTGATATGTATCAAATCATGATGTGAGGGTATCGTTACACCCCTGATAATTCAGCTTTCCTTTCCAGGAATAAATTTAATTTTAAAATAAATTACAAAAGAAAAAATCACATTTTGACTTCTGTCAAATCTAAAAATCTTCCCAATCTATTGAATAGTATCATATACACAATCACAAAGTTAAAGATTCAAAAAAACTACATTACAAAACAAAGATTACCTTCCACCGCGGTGACCTGGTGTATTTGCTGGACTGGGGTTTTGAGAGTTTGCCGGACTTTTGCCTTCCTGATTAATATGACTGCTTCCTGTTAGGACCACAACAGGTTTAGATGATGATTAATCAGTCACTGTTTTACTGTAATTAATGTGGAAAGAAAATGTGACAACCCTTTCACAGCCCATTTTATTTCTGTAATGTGATCGTTTCATTTATTTATGATTTAACATATCAGCAGCAATGGCTATATTAATGACAAAATAAAATATATATATATATATATATATATATATATATATATATGATTACAATGCCATTTCAATACATTATTTACAATTTAACAACTTTGACTTGAGAAAAAATGTTTTTTCGTCCTTTGTAAACAAAACAAAACGATTTCTCTTCCCCTTTCAATAAATATAAAAGAGTGAGTCTTGAGTGAGTTTGTTAGATATGCATTCATTCAATTAGCCATTTACAGTTTGCAGATTTAATAATTAATAATGATTTTTTTTAATATTTCAACCTGATTAACTCACAAAATGACAAAAAACTACCAGTAAATAAATGTTAAACCTTAAAATGACTTACATATGTTCTTAAAAACAATTGTAAAATATTGTTCTAACTCTTGAAAGCAGTATAACATGGAAACTCCTACCGGATCTGAACTGTATGTTGAGCTGCCGTCCATGTAGACGGATTCCATTGAGCAAGTTCATTGCGTAGGGCACAGACACTTCATGTTTAAAGTTCACAAATGCAAACTGTTTTGATTTTCCATCATTGTCTTTGGGGATTTTGACTTTGATTAATGGCCCAGCCTAATGGAAAGAAATACAGGAGAGAGGTCTGATGAAGGAACTACTGGGAAAACACTTTCCATGCACTGGTTATTTTTGAGATGTTGGCCTATTCTGCTTCTTCAACAGGTCTGCTTTAAGACTAGTGGAAAGAAAAAGATCCAATATACACATTTATGTCTTTATTTTATTACACCATCTACTTGTGCCAGTCTATTTCAATTACAATAATACATATTTAAAGACTATTTTGGTCATATTTTTTCACCTGCACAGAAGCTACACTTTAGCAACACGTACATACACCAAACGATATATATTGTGAAGGTTTATTCATTTATAATTTGCCTGATTTATATTGAACAAAATGAAACAAAGCTGGCTTTATCCAATGTTGAAATACACGCCTAAATGACAGCAAATTTAAAAATAACATTAGAGAAATCATGCAATACAAAACAATTGTCTTAATGTAACGTTACTGTGATTAATCATGTAACGTTAGGTGATAAGTATTCGTTGAAATGTTAACTCTATTCACCTGTAGCTATCGCTTAATGAACGACACTAATTACACTAAAGGCAATATAAACGAATGGCTAGAGCGAAAGTGTGTTTGCAAAGACAACAAAAATAACGTAACAGCACAACACGGTGATGGCACTTTATATAAAACGATACTTATCTGTCACACACGCGTCTAATTATTTTGCAAATCGAGCTACAGCTAACAGCAAACAGTCGAGTTAGCATTAGCATTAGCACGCTAATCAATGACGCTTCAGCACGTACCTGTAAAAACAGCTCGAATATAATTTCTTCTGTTACTTGAGGGTCCAAGTTGCCGACAAACAGAGTCCGGTCAGCCTCGTCGGCGATTCCCATTTTGTAAAAAAAATGATAACCCAACCGGTTGAATTCGTTAGCGTTACCTCGGTTAGCTTGAATTTATCAGCAACCCATCTGTATTTTTTTTTTTAATAAACTCTTTTGCCGTGTGTGAGCAATAACTGTCGTGATGAACAGCCGCTTCACGACACACAGTTCCAACAATTCCAACCACAGGGTGGCGCTATTATACGCTTGTTTAGAGAATATATAACTCACCGTGAGCTAAAAAGGAGCAATTACGTTTAATAAAGAAAAATCAATTTATCCAACCTGGTGCCCTTTGCCCTATAATTAGATTAATTAAGATATAATTTTTTTTTCGGTCAAACCATAAGAACAGAAGGCTGCACTTGTTGACACTGCGGTTGGCTCTGTCACAGTCAGATGACGAACAGCCTGTGACTCACTAAAAAAAGAGTTTGGCGTTTTAGTCTTCAACAACATTATTTAATAACTACTTTGAGATAAATTAGCCCATTTATAAAGTATATAAATAAGTATTGGCATACAATTCAGTGATGTGTTCAGGTCTCACTGATCACTCTTGAATTAAACTGAAGTGAGGTATAGGCCTACAGATTTCATGCTTCATGGCAGTTCAAAATCGGTCCCTGGAGAATAAAACGTACAGTATATAACAAGCTGGAATTCTTCAGTTAAACTGGAGAAGAAGTGACACAGTGATGAGTGAGATGTTAATATTTTCTAACAACTTGCCATGCAATATTCACAAATGAGTCACTCGTTTTGTTCCAGATATGGTTTAAAATGAAGACCTTGTAAAAATAAATAATGTGTATTGTACTGTATTATGGTAACATGCAACATGCTCTGTTTGATCAATGACTCAAGATGGATGGGTTTGATGATGATGATGATGATGATGATGATGTTTTTGGTGTTATTTCATATTTGAATGATAGGCTGCTGACTTAAACATTTCCAAAACTGATCGTTAAGTTGGGGACAAGTAACAAGTAAACTTACAAGTGGCAATCACATATTTTCATACAAAATCTGAAGCAGCAATGAAATGGTAGTTGTAGTATCATTTTTTATTTTGTAGTGTAACTCTCTCAGGTGTATTTCCGTTATCCAACAGTAGATGGCAATGTTCACCTTCAGAACTGCACTGAGACAACAGACAAACTCGACGACAAACTCCCAAAACATAAAAAAAACATAGCTAACTCCGTTAAATCTGTTTAGCGAATGTGTATTGTACACATCTCAGTCAGTAAAAGACAGAGTGAGAGAGGACAAAAGGAGCAAAACTACGAAATAAAGCTGCACTCTTGAGTTTGTTCTCCAACATTTTCTGAGGCGAACTCTAGTCTACAGAGGCTGCTCGACGTCGCAGGTGAGGGATGGATTTCTTCTGTCTTTAGTCACGACCTCGTGTACTATTAAGTGTCATTGTACCCTGACAAGTGACCTGTTCGCTTATAACAAGGTAGAATATATTCCAGTCGCGTCGATTGAGTAGGCCTTATAATGGTCGCGACCTTTCTTGATGCAACATTTCTGTTGGTGCAAATTATCATGCTTTTGTTTTCAGTCATTTATAAAAATCAATGTACCTTGTTTTAGCCTTATTTTATTCATAACCTGAATTAAAAATAGATATACTGATGTAAGGTTGATAGTTGTAGTGGGATCGAGTGCAAGTGTGAAAGAAGAACGGTGTAAAAAAGAAAAGATAAAAACGTTGGGCTAAATAAAAAAATAGCTCTATACATGAACATTTAAAGCACTGTTTACAAGGTTACATGGGTCAAAAACAACTAAAACAATAACTCTATGTGCATTTTGACAGTAAAGTAAAAATTTGAATCCGCCTGACTGGGCCAAGAGATAAAAATTGGCACAGGTAAGTGTGTCAGTTATTACAGTAGTTAGATGTGAAAATTGTTTAAAGTTCACTTACATTCAAATTTGTTATATTTTTAAAGCTTAATAAATGTTTAAATGTATAGCTTTCAATTATACGATAATTCTGAATGGCTATAGCCTAATTAATGGCTACATAGTAGCATTGGTATCAGTGATACTGGCCTTCATTCATAAAAGATGCCATTAAACAAATATTTAAAATATAGACTAGCCTACTATCTTTATGCTGTTCAATTTGGAGATTCCATGTGAAAGAATTACAACATAAAAAAATATAAAATATTAGGTGTGATTAAATTTGTGATGTGATTAATTAGTTCATATTTTTAATCGATTGACAGCACTGGTTTTAAATTCATTCTTCAAGATTTTTCTCTTTATTTACTCTTCTTTGTCAGTCACTGAAATGTTAAAGCATGCGAGCGCAGAATAGTTCTAGTTTGTTTATATTAAGGGGGCACTTAAGCGTATTGAATTCCTGATTAAAATGTGTCCAAGGCAGCTCTAGGCAGACTGAAATGTCAACTGTTACACTTAACATGATTAAGACATGCACTCTGGCATCCGTGTCTCTATCATATTAGAGCGTTTTTAGCCAGCCAGCATTATTTTAGCGTCACAGAGGAACGTGACGTGGGGGTTCATCGTTTTGAGCGCGGTTGGAAAGAGTGAAGCCTTGCAAAAAAACAAAACACAAAGCACGGCTGTGGAGATTCCCAGATCTAGGCCATCAGCTACGCATTCACCCTCTTGTCTAACCTTGGGGAAAACACCAGTATCGCCACGATTATTCGCTGGTGGCTTCAACCTCTGTCCCAGTTTCCCTCTTCCTCCGCCTCTCCAGCAATTTCTTTTTGACTCATCGTATTCATAATTCATGTGGAATGATGTGATGTAGCATCATTAAATGCACATGAATATTTGCGGGGTGAAACCTTAACCGGCCGCTGGCGCTTTCAGCCCGGTTGAATGGCTGAGAGTTGGGTGCAATGTCTTCATGGGAGACGAACCGAGCTTACGCCCTCTCTGCCCCCTCCGCTTGGGAGAGATTGCTTTTTAAATGCCCCTGAGGTGTCACGGGACGCACAATGATCAATCTTGCTTAATGCAACGGCCAGGGAATGCATCTGCCCTGCCCTGTGCTGCATCGTAAGTGAATGCCTGTAATTATTGATGGATCTGCAGAGTGCATGGATAGGCATGCACGTATTGAAAGCAGAGTGATAGGCGGAATGTGGCTCATGACATAAACTATGCATATGCGTGATAGGAGGTCTCGACTGGAGCAGACGTCGGGCCTGTCGTGGCTGTGAAATGGCTGCCACACTTCGATGAAATGTCCTGAAGATAAGTGGAAATACAAGTCCTATCAGTGTGCAGAGCGAAACACTGATGTCATGTCCTGTTTGCAGTGTGCAGGTCATATATAGGGCCAAAGGCAAATGACTGTGTCCTAGACAATGATTGGAAGAATTCTAGTTATTAAATTTGACTGTGTTTTCCGGATTTTTCTGCTTTTGTGAGACATCTCGGAAGGCGTTGTATCATAACTCAAGCAGACGTATAGACTCTCCTTTAACAAGACTGATTTCCTCAGACTTTGCACTGCTTTAGGGGAGACAGTTTTGAATTTAAAGGGACAGTTCATCCAGAAATGAAAATTCTGTGATTACTTAATCGCCATTCTAAACCTGTATGACTTTCTTTCTTCCGGATGACATAAAGGAGATGTTTTTGAGAATATGCAACGCATTCTCTCCCTAGGGCATCATATAGTGACGATGTGTATGCACATGGCACCCTTTAGCGTCAATATAACACGCTTCGGTTATGGGTAGGTTTAGGTCTGGGGTAGGGATAGGGTTAGACCACTAGGAGGCGCCTTCTGCCCCATATATATCTGCGTCTCATATTGACGCTAAAGGGTGGCATGTGCGTTGGATGTTGACGAAATGTCAAATGCGTCAGTATATGACGCCTTGGGATGAGAACGGGCTGGAATATACTGGTAGTGACTTGAGGCTGTTAAGATCAATTGTGAATAACAGGGATGTGCAACATTCAGTATTAAATTGAGAATATCTTTTACGTTTTATTGAATTTAAGGTAAGCAGAATGCAGAATTGCAATTCAAATTCACATGTAAGAAGATAAATTGGTAACGCTTCCTTTTACGTGTACTTACAGTGTACTTACCTAGAAAGTACTGGCTAATATAAGGCAAGTACATGGGTTAGGGGTAGACTCAGGGTTAGTAGCCTACCTAGTTATTGTTACCCAATAATTGTAATTACTATAATAAATACATAGTATGTACATGGGTAACAGGACTGTAAAAGGAAGCGTTACCGATAAATTCCAGTTAATTGAAATTAAAAGAAAATCATAATTGTTAACTTATAAAAGCAACATATTTATATTTAACTTTGCAACAGAATCCTTGTTTGAAGGCCTTGAAGTTTGATGGATGGATAGATAGATAAAGGTCAGTAAATTCCTTTTCCTGGCATTCCAACCCAATCTAATGGCGATTCGTGCGCATTTTACGACGTGGCTAATTCGTAACAATTCGTACAATGTCACTCGTACAAATTAGTAAGATTTTTGCTAAATCGTACATATTTTACGAGTTGGCCAATTCGTATGAATTCGTACGAATTACGTACCCCTGACCCCACCCCTAAAGCTACCCATCACATGGGTTTAGACCATTCGTAAGAATTCGTACGAGTGAGGTCCTATGAATTAGTACGAATGAGGCACTTTTTAATCACTTGTACGAATTCTTACGAATTGGTCATGAGATAGCGTTTAGCATTCCAATTCCAATTCAACTTCCTGGGTCATTTGGCCAATTCATTTCAAATTCACACTCAGAATTTTCTACAACCCTGGTAAATTAAAAATCGAAATGTCAGTCTGTTTGCCAGATTAAAATGGCACGCATTAAATTTTAGAACCAAAAAAAGCCATCACATGACTTCAGAAGACTTGAAACAGTGCACAAGTACTTCTTTTATGATACTTTAATGGTTTTGTTTTTGAAATTTTGGAGCTTGACTTATAGGTCAGTTATAGGCTCCTGTGAATCCATTGTTCCACAGATTTTTGCTCCATTCAACCTCGACAGGGATGGTCTTACTCTTCTACTAAAGAAATCCTAACTGCTAACTTAAATCAGCTGTGCCTTGATAACCAATCACATTACAGCCTTGATGTCATTGAATTTTGTTCAGAATTGACCAACAGCCAATCACAGTTTGCGGATACTATAGAAATGAACACACAGCGCCGTAAACTAAATCATACCTGCGTGTTGTGCAATTGACTGTGACTTCTCTTGTAAAACAGAAATTTTTTCAGTGTAAGCTCTGAGAATAGATCGATCCAAAACAAATGCTTAAGAGCATAGAGCAAACATGTTGAAGATTAGCCGTTAGGCTGATGATTCATTAAATGATAAGCTATATCCTCACCAAATCGGGTTGTTCAGTGGAGTGAAGACTCCTCTCCATTGACATCAATACAATCAAAAAAACGGCCTCTTGTCTCCTTCTTGTGATTTTTCCGGTTAAGGTTGCAGGCTTGCCTTCAAGTGGCTTTGTTAAAAATAAAAATAAACACATGCAGGTGTTCTGAAGCAGGTTGGGAAAATCCTTGCAGGACAGTGGGTCATCAAGAGCAGAGTTGAAGACCATAGAGGTCTGCTATTTTGGGAATCTCAGCCCTGATCCCGATACAGAGCTCTCCAGTTTATCCTTTTATTTAGGGTACTGTTTTAACAGCCATGTCAACCATTTTTTGGTTCCACTAATACCTTTTCTGAGCATTTCTTAAAAAAAAAAACCATTTTTTCTTATGGCGCTTTTCCATTACCAGTACCAGCTCGACTCGGCTCGCTTTTCGCTCCATTTTCCATTGCAGACAGTACCGCCACAAATAGTACCCAGTCGTCATAGCGACGTCTTTCGTTCCTTGTTGCCCTGTCAAGCTCTCTCTGGATCCTCTCTTCGGCAACCAAACAAAGGAAAGTCTGCACTTCCTCATTTGACCACGACGTTGCTATAGTAGTAAGTTTAGTAATCTCTGTAAAAACTATTTAAAAATGGCGAGGATTTTCTGGATACGATTCTCTCTGACCAATGAGCAGTCGGCATTGTTTTCACGTCACATTTTAGTATCGCCTTAGCTCGCTCAGAACCTCGCCGGAGGTGATACTAAAAAAAAAAGTACCCGAAAGAAGGTACAGGTACAACTTTTACACAGTGGAAAACCAAACAAGTGGGAGCCGAGCCGAGTCGAGCTGGTACTGTGTAGTGGAAAAACCGGCATTAGTGTGAAGAACATTTAAAAAATGGAAAAGAAAAGAAGCTTTGTGGAAGTGAAAATTAGAGGTTTTTCATGGAACCATCGACAGAAATAAAGAACCTTTATGTTTAAGGGTGTATCATACAAAATCATTGTTTTGTGTGAAACTTCCCACACACTGATTCCCCCTGTTGGATTAAACACTTGTTTGCACTGCAGCATTATTAAATTTCCATTCTGAGTGGAGGCACAATTACTGTCATACCAGCCACTCTGCTAACAGTTGCATCACTCACACTATGCTAGCTGGCAACACAATACACACACACACACACACACACAAATAGACTGCAGAATGGCTTCCACTGGTATAATCAAGTCTGTCTCCGAAGGTGTTTAATTATTTCAATAAGGCCGAATCACTTCGGTGTTGCTAGGAGAGACTTAAGAGCACTCGTATCATGAATCAAAGAGTTACAAACTCACTGCATTAGCCTTAATTCACCCACAAGAGAGACTCTCTCTCCGCTATCGTCCTCGATCTCCTGGTGAGATGATAGCTTTAGCCAGAGGAGCTAGAATCAAGATGCTATGTGAAATCAGAGTCGGGTTGTATTAGCCATACGCCTATAGCACTAATTAACAGAGGGACATTAAGATCAGTGCTATCTCGTCTCCAATCTCCAGCATCTGCTGGATCCCCATGCTGCATTTTACGCTTCAGATGCTTCAAAGAAGATAATGACTCTTGTCAAACCTCCCATTTTATACGAACAGCACCAGAGAGTGATTGAGGTCGAGCGGATTCAGTGAAGGAATCAGATTATAGCTACAGTATACGTGTTTCTTCCAAGAAGTTGAGGAAACAAAGCGTTGATCCTTAGTTAGCATAATCTGAGTAACCATGACTGCGCAGTTGAGGGTGAAATTAGACACAATTCACCCAAAAGAGCAATTTGACACCACAGTGAGTTTAATTTGTAGGAATTACCATTATTCTGACCCAAATCGTCACTACGGATTAAATTCAGGTGTTGGTCTAGAGTGGGACTGGAGCTGATCTGCATAGATTTAGAGTGAAGTCATTCAGGATGCTACCCAGCACTTATTTATCAGTGGGCTTCTCTCTCTGCTCAAATGTCCCTCTTCCGTTCCTTTATTAAAGACCCCTGCACTCCTTGTCGCCACACGGAAATTAGGGTGGACTGATCTGTGAGGAAGGGGATTGGAAAAAGAGCAAGAGAGAGAGAGAGAGAGAGAGCACACACACAGTGACATCCCTGGGAATAACAATTGGGAATCAATAAGTGCCTGAGACAAAAATATCTAATGTCATTAATGTCGTAATCTTCAGGGCCTTACGGGTCAGGAAGGACATGAATTCTGATTTTTATTTTCCTGAAGATTACCCAACACTGCGTCATTTCCATGTTTTGTGTTTCATAGCATTCTGTGTTAGAAATCACCTCCCTTATGCTGTCAAGGTTAAAGAGATTGAAATTAATTTGTGGTATGTTTTAGCTTACCTCAAGGGCATCCAAGATGTAGGTGTCTTTGTTTCCGCAGTATTTTCTATTGTGATACTTTTAGGTCAAACCGTTCTTGTCTGTCAGTCATATAATGCCGGTCTATGGTCACCACCTCAAAGAGCATGCACAGAGAAGTCCAAATTAAACATGATTTAATGACTCGTACATGAAATTTCGGAAGCGTTAGTGAAAACTATGAAGATCTAAACATATTTAGATATACAGGAAATCGCAATGGAAGATAATTTCAATATATAAACAGACAACGTTGAATTTTTTTCCGCAATCGCGCGTGAGATCACTGTGGTTACAAGAGGTAAAAACGATATAAATACTGTTCGTTTTCTCACACAAACCGCTCGTTTCGTGTCTTAGGCCATCAGTGTGTACTTACATTTACGAGTCATTAAATCACGTTTAATTTGGACTTCTCTGTGCATGCTCTTTGAGGTGGTGACCATAGACCTCCATTACATGACTGACAGACAAGAACGGTTTGACCTAAAAATATAAAAATTGAAACTACTGTGGAAACAAAGACACCTTCATCTTGGATGCCCTTGAGGTAAGCTAAAACATATCAAAAGTTAATTTCCCTTTAATTTAATAGCTAACATTTTATGTCTATCCTAAAATAAACACCATTTAATAGCATTTGTACGTTTTGTTTTGTTTTGTTTTTGCATAATTTGCCAAACTTAAAGCTTGACTAAAATAATGCACCATACAAACATTCTGCTCACAAGTGTCATTAATCTTGTAATTTTGTCATTAAAATGTCACATGTATCTTGTGGTTATATTTTTCATATAAATCACATTTCGGAGTTTTAGAGCATATGCCTCAAGAGTTGAAATGGGCTGAAGACTGAGACCTGCATTTAGCCAAGCAATTATAGCAGAAATCTGTTTGTATAGTAAAGCATTTTACAGAGTGTAAAAGAAGGTCAAAGAATCCTCAATCTTGTTGGCAACGCTTGGCGTGTAAATTAATTGCGGGCGGAGGCTTTATGGAATAATTGAATCAAGTAGCAGACTTGTATCGGCCTAAAATTGCAAAGCTAACCTTCAAATAAGAAGTAACTCTCTGGAGGCTGTCCTGTTTTTCTCTCTCATCCAGACATTTCATCTTTTTTTTTTTTTCCTCTCTACGTCAGAGTTAAACCAGGAGGCACAGCCATGCAGCGCCGAGGTCATGAGAAGACACGTTTACAGTTCGTCTCTGCTAATGAAGTCTGCGTCAATCTGCTTTGAGAAGTATGTTGATAAATTCAGAAACTGCTTCATCAGCACCCGGAAAGAGTACATGGAGTGTGTAATGATATTTTAGCTAATAGATTTTTAATTAATTGTACACATCGCCATGCTAATTTTAGCAGAAGAAGCATGTTAATCATTTGTAATGAGGCAATCAGTGCAAGTGATGCTTGTGGTTAGATCATCACATTACTTATTTACTCTCCTCTAGCATATGAGCTATTGGACGTTAGTGCTAGTGATGTTTATGCTTTCTTGACATGATTAATCATTTTTCTCTTGGGTTATACTGTAGCATTGTCCAGCTTGTGAACCAAACATTTTTCAGAGTCAGATCTTTTCAGTGTGTCGGTTGAATCGTTTAACAAAATCGAGTCGCCAACTCACTGACTCACTTGTTCAAAACAAGAGTTTGACACACATATATCTGACACAATTTAAAAAGCATTTCATTAAAACGCATGGTATTTGCCATTGTTTAATATAAACACATTTTTTTAACAATTATTAACCTGAATTGGGTGCTCACATGAAATTTATAAAATAATAGGTACAAAATATTTGATTACATGATCTCTCCGTCACAAAACAGACTCAGGAGAACAGATGATGAAACAGTTTATTAAAAATCAAGGTGAATGAGATGATGGCAAATCACACAACCAGAGTGGATGAGGAATATAACCATACACACACCTTGATGATTGCTGAAGATCAAGATAATAATGTCTCTTATCTTTGTATTAGCAGGATAGATGATAATGGAGGAGACAGCAATCCAGGAACACAGATGAATGGAGCACAGGAAGTCAGTGCAGGTGAGTAAATGCAGGTAAGTAGCGATTAGCAATACAGGCAGTGTCAGAAATCTCCCCTATACTCTTATATAGGGCACTATTTGAGGGGGCAGCCATTTGTAGTGGTGTCCGAAACTATAGTGGACATTATTGAGTGCACTCATTTAATCCCACAATGCACTGCAATAACGAGTGTGCAACCGATGGACGCTCAACGGCTAGAGAATACCCATAATGCACTTTTTCCAAACCACGCTGGTCCTGCGGATTATCATTCAGGTATAAATTCCTTTTTAATTTGTTATTAAATTGTTTAATCAAGACTTAAATGTTAGTTTCCATGGCAAAGTTCATGATAACTCTTTTCATCACTGCTGGAGCTGCCGGTTTGCGGTTTCAAATTATTATTAAACAGCAAGCACAAACTATGCAAAATCTGCAGCCATTCTGGTGCACTTTCATTCACTCCCTCAAGTGGTCTATATTAGTGGAGTAATGTAGGGAAGAGTGAATGAGGAGGTGATTTCAAACACTGTACAAGACATAGACAATGACACAACCCCAGTTAGCAAGGACGAGATTAGGCAACCCCTGTGTATCTGGTGCTGGCTTTTTTGGAGAGTCGATGGGTGACTCTGGTCAGACAGGTGTGGTGATTAAGAAGGGTGTGCAGGTGATGGCCAGGGTGGATTATGGGAAATGTAGTGTTTAGAGGAAACACGCATGGTGATCCTGACACTCACAGGAAAATGTAACTAACGAAGTTGTGATTTTGTATAGATTTGTACGATGTGAATCATACAAAAATGTTCGATTATTAGAAAAAAGAAAGCACCCCCGTTACTGTGACACGAGCAGATCATACAAAAACTTACACATTACCCACCAATTCTCCAAAGGTTGAAATGTTACGAATGCCATGAGATTGCGTCAGACACTGGCCAAGAGCGTCACCACAAAGACTGTCCCAATTCGATGTCTCCTTTAAATAAAGCCTACAAATGCATCCTTCGTTTTACAGGTCACCTAGAACAAGTGGGTTCTTCGCAGCCTAACCTTTCCCAAGATTCATTGCACACTGGTGAACCCTGGATTTTTTTTATTTTATTTTTATTTATTTTTTTGAGAAAATGCAGAATTGCACTTTTAAATAAAAGTATTGGGTTTCAACGAACCTAAATATTTAACGATGTACACAAAAAAAGTGGCATATCTTACCATGTGATTATATAGATAGTGCATACTCTTTATTACGTACTTAAATGGACCATGGTGAACATATTTAGACTGTTTCGTTTTGTTACAGTTTAGTATAACTTTAAAAAAGTCCAGAACAAATATTACTGCCACTCGTCAATGGCAAATCTAGTCACAGTTGATAGGCGACAAGAACAGTCCTCCGGCGGCTAGATCGAAGGCCCAATGTCACACTTCATGTGCAGTTTCGGTCTTGTGGACTTACAATTGCCATGCGTGCGTGTCCGTTAAGTCCATAAGACTGTAGAGTGTCCCATTTGTCAAATGCACATTTTTGCCGAGGCCGCACTGAAGCGAGCTCCGCATCAGACTTCTTGGTAAGTTGGTACCAAGTTGGTTCTTGGTAAGCGCTTTCATAGACATAATGGCCACCAAAGCGCTTTACATATTGCCTCACCCATTTGGTGTCTTGCTCATGGACACCTCGACACTTCCTCGACACTTGGTCAGGTGGATCCAGGGATTGAACCACCAACCTTTCGGTTTGTAGACAACCTACATGAACCACTGAGCCACTGCCGCCCACTTCTTCACGGCAGTCAAAGCAACATTACACAAAAGTGCGGATTCGTTGGACGACCGCGAGTGTTTGGGGTGCCATTTGGGACAGGGCCTATGGTCGATATGCGCCCTCTTGCCGAGCCCATGAGCTCTACAGCAGACTTCTTCCCGACTGTTAATGCAGCGTTACATCACAAAAGGGTGGACTCGGAGAAAGACTGCGATGGATTAGGGTTACATTTACAACTCTCGTCAGACCTTCAAAGGATGCAGCCTCTGAATTGGGAGCTGTGTTGGAATGAGACTTCCAATCACTAAAACCACTGTTAAATTATATATATTACAATTGGCCTTGGGATGAGAAACTAAAAAGTGTCAAACCCCTATAAAACGTGCACACAGACCAGCCGGTTCAGGCTTATAAACAGTTTGCACACTGTTTTATCATAGAATAACTGTGGTTACAAGAGTTATTGTTGTGATATTTTCTTCTTTTTCAATGTGTATAAAAAGCCACAAGGTGGAAATTTAGAGATAAATGTAATATTTGATGTGAAGCGTATTATTCCACTGTCATGCACCCAATAAATCTTGAGATGGCAAGTCAGTGCATTGCATTGAAGCTGTTAACTCTAATTTAGCAGGAGACCATGACGTGCGGCTGCCTACCCGACTCTGGCTCCCAGCTAAAATATATAAAACTCACCCAAAAATAGCCTGTGTGTCAACGCCCACTCACACAGGTTCATGGCCTGCCTGCCCACAGCCATCATATTTCATCAATCTTTCAGCCACGTATTGACGGGACGTCCACACGCATTTGTCTGATGGGTGTTGTGGCCCTGTGAAATATTAATTTCTGTATCATGGGAGGTGCTGTCCCTAAATGCGAGAGGTAGGATGTTGCCCGGGGCAGTGAAAACACTCATTCTGTTCATTAACCCAGCAGAGATTATGTCCATAACTAGCACAATGGAACATGTATTGAACTCTTGCATGCTTATGGACTGTTTAGAGTATTAATATGCCTGTTAGTCCTGTCGTATCTTCATAGCAAAGACCACAAGACCCCTTTATACATGCTTTAATGACTAGGTTGCTTTTTCTTTACTTATGTCCTCTACACTGGTTTTCAATCTGATTCATTGTAGACTAATGCTGGATATTCCTCTGGTACATCTGCTTTAATGACAAAGCTGCTTGTTTTCTAACTTTAATTACAGACACTATGAGTTAATAGTGTGTCGACTTGGAAAAAAATGTACGCTCTGAAATTAAATTTCATAATTAATAACAGAAATGGGAAGTGACAATGCATTAAACATGTAAACACGTATTTTCCCCCTCATCGCCATCTGCAGAATGTCATTTTATTTTCAGAACATAGTATTCGGCTTTGGGCACATCCCTGTTGTTGTTTTATGTACAACTTTACAAAAAATATATTTTAAATGTAAGTATTCTTCAGAAATCCCACTTTTTTTAACCAATGAATATGTGTTTTGTTCATTCGCGGAGGATTATACCCTATGGTATGAGCCTGGCAAGTCTATTTCTTTTAAGTTTTTACTAGGTTGCATAATTTATCCTGCTTTAGAAATTACACTTTTATACACTCACCTAAATGATTATTAGGAACACCAGGTGCTGAAAGCATTTTTTAGAAATGTTGGCCTATATTGATAGGAGAGCATCTTGCGGTTGATGGAGATTTGTGGGATGCACATCCAGGGCACGAAGCTCCCGTTCCACCACATCCCAAAGATGCTCTATTGGGTTGAGATCTGGTGACTGTGGCGGCCATTTTAGTACAGTCAACTCATTGTCATGTTCAAGAAACCAATTTGAAATGATTCGAGCTTTGTGACATGGTGCATTATCCTGCTGGAAGTAGCCATCAGAGGATGGGGACATGGTGGCCATAAAGGGATGGACATGGTCAGAAACAATGCTCAGGTAGGCCGTGGCATTTAAACGATGCCCAATTGGCAGTAAGGGGCCTAAAGTGTGCCAAGAAAACATCCCCCACACCATTACACCACCACCACCAGCCTGCACAGTGGGAACAAGGCATGATGGATCCATGTTCTCATTCTGTTTACGCCAAATTCTGACTTTATCTGAATGTCTCAACAGAAATCGAGACTCATCAGACCAGGAAACATTATTCCCGTCTTCAACTGTCCAATTTTGGTGAGCTCTTGCAAATTGTAGCCTCTTTTTCCTATATGTAGTGGAGATGAGTGGTACCCGGTGGGGTCTTCTGCTGTTGTAGCCCATCCGCCTCAAGGTTGTGTGTGTTGTGGCTTCACAAATGCTTTGCTGCATACCTCGGTTGTAACGAGTGGTTATTTCAGTCAAAGTTGCTCTTCTATCAGCTTGAATCAGTCGGCCCATTCTCCTCTGACCTCTAGCATCAACAAGGCATTTTCGCCCACAGGACTGCCGCATACTGGATGTTTTTCCCTTTTCACACCATTCTTTGTAAACCCTAGAAATGGCTGTGCGTGAAAATCCCAGTAACTGAGCAGATTGTGAAATAACAACCATGCCACGCTCAAAATTGCTTAAATCACCTTTCTTTCCCATTCTGACATTCAGTTTGGAGTTCAGGAGATTGTCTTGACTAAATGCATTGAAGCAACTGCCATGTGATTGGTTGATTAGATACTTGCATTAATGAGAAATTGAACAGGTGTTCCTAATAATCCTTTAGGTGTGTGTAATTACTTCCTCACATTTGCAGATTTACAAAAACAAATCTTGATCCTTTTTTAGTTTTTTTTTTTTTTTGAGACCTTTAAATGAATATTACAAATGTGGTAATAGAGAGCAAGCCACAGCCTGTTCCCATATTCACGGCCAACGTTCTTAATGACAAATAGAAGGGAGTCACGACTGTGCGTTTACTGAATTAGCATATCCAGAATCACTTATATTCAAAGTGTCAGTGAGACGACTGTGCTTGGTGGATGCAACAAGGTTATGCAGCGTTTCTTATTATGTGTTTCTTATTGAAAAACTGTTGGGAGGTAAATTATGCACATCAGTTTGAGCATGGCACGTACTGAGGAAAAAGAGACCGCTGAGTGTAATTGGACCTCAGTGTGTGGACGATTGGGAAATCAGAGGAAGAATTCATAAATCACTTGTTGGATATTATACTGTGGTCTGAAGAATTCACACAGAATTCATGCATTTTATGGCTAGTGCTCAAGCCCCATATCTTCTGTCAAATGAGATACACTGACATGCATAATGAAGTATGGGATCTGGGTTTCTGGTTAAGCCAAAGCCATGAGCTGTATAGTGAAAATGGTAAATCAAAGACAAACTCTAGGGCTCATGTTTTTATATGCTTTGTGCTGACTGACTGAATGTAATGTTTTCAGATACTTGATTTTTTTTCTTACAATTAAAATCAAATGTGATTTAAATGCAATTAGTTGAACTTAATCCTACTTCAGTGGATCAAAAAAGCATTAAGTACATCTTTATATGCAATTGTATAATAATTTCGAATCTACTGACAAGCATTTATGCTAAACTAAAATATAGGCTATACTTTAATGTAATTCCTATTGAAATTTGTATTAGGAAGTTAAATATATTTGTAATTAATTACGCATTTGTAATGAAGTATTAACTTTAAATGAGATTAAAATATAATCAGTTTATAATACAGTTTAAATGACAATTAGGGGTGCACGATATATCGGCCACCATATCGGTATCGGCCCGATATTTGCTCATTTTTATGTTATCGTTATCGGCCCAATAATAAAATTTGGCTGATATATTAAAGCTGATAAATAATGAATTATTTCCTTCAACACTTGACACCTGAGACACTTAATATGCGCACTGTTCAACATGATTGATCTTAATATAGTTAAGTGCAAAATGTGCTGTCATATCGGCTACATGAAATTATAATGAGAACATTATAATTGTGTTAGGGGACAGATTTTAATTGTAAGACTTTTATTTTGGCAATCAGTCTTTCAAAAATTATATAAAAATTGGATTTAGATTTATAGGCCGATATATCGGTTATCGGCTTTCAAATATAAAGAATTATCGGTATCGGCCAAAATGTTCATATCGGTGCATCCCTAATGATAATAAAGTACTTTACATGTGATTTAGTTAACACGTCAAAATAAGAGTACTTCTTAAAAACACAACAAAAGATCATTACGATTGTATGTATATTTATAATAATTTCTCTCACATTGTCTACTTTCTTAGATGGATTTTTTTTTCTTCAATGAACTTGTCACAATTGCACCAGAGGACTGGTCTAAAAACATTTTATTTTAATATTAAATATATTTTTTTTTGTTTTTTTTTTAAATATAGTAATGACTGCACACCAGTGCATGTTTGCTGTAGGATGTATTTAAAATACCTTTTAGTTTAAAACTTATTTTCTTTGTCTGTTACAGAGAGAGAGAGAAATCGCTCTGTTTATATGTTCTAATAAATCATTACCTCTCGCATTAAAGTTCATTAGTGCGGTGTCTGACATCCGTTTGTAATGAACACCTATACAGGTCACTCTTAATTTCTCTGTGTAGATCGTGAGTGTGATTGTTTGTGTGTGCCTCTGCTCATCCATCCTGAAGGGCTCTGCGTTCATTTATATTCATAATTTCCGCCATCTTAATTAGGTCTGATTTAGCATTTAGCCCAGAGGTGCTGTTGTTTGTGTTACTCCATTTTACTCCTAGTTAAATGTTAATGGAGTTTTTATTCATTCATTATAAATCCTCTACATTTCATTTAAACCTAATTAATATCATGCAGAAATAATTTCTTCAGGTGTTACCGTAATTCTCGAGGATTTCTGCTGTTTATTGACTTTATCTCTGGGTGTTATGAAATATGGCTTTCCCTCTTAACAGCCACCTGGAGACTTACGAGCCGGCGTGACGCTGACTCAATGATCTCAAATCAACAGCGCAATCGGCACATCCTTTAAACGATGTAACTGTCGGTTTTGGAAAGAGTCCCGTTCCTCACACTTCCTTCACGAGCCTCCCAGCATCTTTCATCGCCTCCCAGGCTGAAACTACTATTATTTACAAGCACTTTTTGTTACTCCAACCCCCATGGTCCACTAATGAGCAGAGAGTGTAATTAGCCCCGAGTCTCCCTCTTTGGGTCCCATTAGTGCATGCTAACAGTGACTGAATGCAATAGCACATTATCCCATGCTATTAAGACAGGAGGCATGGTACCAGCTTTTGTCCTCGTCTATAAACACTAAATGTGAGGCTACTCGGCTCATTTGCTGCTTCTGAATGTACTGTAGTTCTTTTTAATATGTACTCTCAGCTACTAACTTGGACCTTAAGTCAAAGTCCCATTAAGGCAAGTCATTTCACTTGGCCTCCATCTTCGGCCTGCAATTTCAGTCATGCAAATACAGCTATTTCTTTGACAACATTCACACGGGGGGGCCTATCTTGCACCCAGCGCAATTGACTTTGTACACCGATGCATGTATCATTTGTAGTTTGCACCCGCGCAAAGCGGACTTTTCTCTCCACAGATGCATGTCTGTAAACTAGGGAATGAACTTGCGCTCGCTGGGCGGGTTGGCGCAAAAAGGAGGCGTGTTTCGGCACAAACAATCCCTGGTGCTATTTTGCAGTTCCAGAAAACAATTCACCTTTGGCTAAGCCACGCCCTAGAATGTAGATTGTCCAATCACAGTGCAGCCAAGAACGAGCTCCCACAGAGGTCAGACACTTTTTCACAGCGCTCCATTGACTTTCAACACAGACGTCTCATATTTTTGGTCTCGGCAGGCTATTACCGTCGTAGTTTTATCAAAAATAGGGTTAAACGTTGTGCCTCGGGCATTTGTAACACAGATACGCGTTTTCCAGAGAGGTTGGAGGGGGGTGTCCGTTTTTTCCCTTCCCAAAACCGAAGTCAAATCCTGACAAGTGTCGTCTTTGTATTAAACTGTATGGACGTCCTCAGTCAGCTAAACCCCGCAAAGATCAACAAGCACATCTTTTTTTACTTCTAACCTTATTGTGAGTGTGAAGTTCTACTAGTTAGACCGTTTTATAATGTTTTAGGTTATGATTTCGGTTCTCATACCGGTTGTTGATACGCTAGCACACACTGCTAATAAAAACAACGTTGTACTCGTGTAGTCCGTTTGCTTTGTAATAACGATTATAGAAGTGAATAGAGACCTACCCAGCTTTGCATGAACAGAGTTGCTCCCTGATATTGTTAGTCCCAGCCTCCGTCTCGATTAGGATATGCGGTGGTTCAGACTGGTCTCATGAAGTAGCGTGTGTATGACACGCCAATTCGTATTTCCATTTTTGGCGTGCTATCAAGACGCATTTCAGCGTGTTTATGAACGCCATTGACTTAACGTTATTACTGTATATATAAATATATGACTTACCTCAACCCCGTCCCTAAACCTACCCGTCACTGGGGTTTATGGCATTTATGACTGTTCCCTTACCATCCTAGGAAAAAAAAAGATCGCTCCACAGATGTAGATCTACATTTTGCTTCATTTCGCGCGGACATTTGACGGCGCGTACTTCACTCAGACGTTAATGGCGTAGACATACACGCATACACGCGGATAGCTCAAAATGCGTAGAGAACACGCCACTTGACTCGAAAATGCCGTGTATGTTTACGCAAAAGTCATGATGTTATGTTGGGTGGTTCATGTTTTGACTGTGACTGGTAACGTTATGCTTTTGCATAACGCCTTGTTGTTTCTTGCGTTTAACCTGTATGTCTTAAAATATAGCCTTCGAACGCATATTGCAGCCCCTTTTGCCTACTTCTATCGGACACTTTATTTGCTGCTTCATAAAAGTTTGATAACATTTCAGCAGGAAGAGCTGTCACAGCATAAGCCATGCAGAGCTCAGATGAAGTTTGACGAATGTAGCAACAGTAACTAAGGGGGGGCGGGGCTTAGTCAAAGGTGAATTGCACCACTGACCAGAAAAAAACCTGGTCTAAAGTCAGTGTTTTGTTGCGCGTACTTTCAGATGCAGATGCGGCGGCAGTGTGGAAGTTTTCTGTTCTCATAGAATTACAACGACTCTTAACATTTTATAGTATTGTCCTTGGTGTGAACCAAGCCATAAGTACATTGATGCCCAGTGTACAAGCAAAAATATTCCTGCAGTTGCATTGTACACTAAAGTGCATTTTGATTTTAACAAGATTCTATGCAAACTACTGTTTAAATTAAATATAAAGACGCTCAGCGGCCTTGGAAACAGCACACTTGTCAGAGAGGCAGAAAGAGAGAGAGAGAGAGCTTGTCGCTGTGTGCGACTGATGCTACGGCGCTTTGGTGCAGGGTCCGTTAAAAGCTCTTTGTGAATGTATTTTTAAAGGCTTCCTTACATGTCGCACACCTCCCTACTCTTAGTTCAAGGTAAAGTGCCAGTCAGAATTGCATTAACCAGTCTGACACCACAGAAACTTTTGTTACAGCTGTGTGAGATCTCCTGAGGTTACACATCCTTGAAGGTGGATTGTGAGTAAATTGCTCTAGGAGAAAAAAATATCTTCCTTGCAGAAAAAAAAAAAATCTCCAACAGCCCCTAGTTGTCAATTGCATTGAATTATTGCAGTAATGCATCTATGAGACAGGAATTAACATATTTGTCAAATGAGGCTGTATGAGTGAGTTGAGGAAGCCATTGTGCAGACATGTAGTATGCTCCTTCTACATTAATCCACTTCTTCTCAAGAGCTGAAGTGTGAGCGCAGGGCTTCCCTTGTCATCTCTCCCGAAGACTAGCAATAAATCACCCTCATCCAATCATGATAAAGTTGGCTGCCCAGATTAGTTCCCTCCGTAATGGCGTAGTAAAGTGAATAAGAGAGGGAATCCCACACCATCGACTCTAACTGCTCCACTTCTTTTAATAGCCATAGCTATTTTAAAATCCTCCTTACACTGTAAAAATTAATGCGCTTTATCTAATCAAAAAAAAAATGTGGCAACAGATTACAAGCAATATTATTAATTAAATGTAACAATAGAATTGAGTAATAATTAATCAAATTAATTCATTTAAAGTCAACCATTTAAAATGAGTAAAACTTTTTTTAGAAAGTATGTTTAAGTCACCATTATGGTGATCAGTGTTGCTTTTAAAATGACGGTTTTCTCCTTCAGTGATTCTGCTTGTTAACATCGGGTGTCATATAAAATAAAGATAATATAAAATAATTCATCTTTGACGTCTGTCTGTTATTCAGATATTTTTGTTTAATTATTTGGTGTAAACTTTACTCATTTTAAATGGTTAACTTTTAACTCAATTCTAATTTGTTCAATTTAATTAATAGGCTAATATTGTTTGTAATCTGTTGACACAATTGTATTGATTAGATAAAGCATATTCGTTTTTACAGTGTAAGCTTTCCATTGCACTTCTTCCTTACATAGAGTTCAAGCAAATATGTCTGTAACACCTAGAGAAACCTATCCGGATTTACTTTATTTGAATGGTCCCTTCTGTTAACGTTGGATCCTAAATGTCAACCAACTCTCATTAGAGTGTTATTAGAGTATTAGTACATGGTAGGGTTAGAATAAGTTGGCATGTACTTGCAAAGTTACTTATAGTCAGTTGAATGGTTGTTTTGAGCATCACAATAAAGTGTTCTTTCTGTTTGCCAATGTCAGATGTGAGTGTCTTTGAAACTCTCCCGAAAGGCCAGCAGGATCTCTTCTCTTCACTGCTGCAGATGAAGCCGGTGTTTAGTGTGTAGTGTTCAGTGAAGCTTCCAGCTGAGCACCAGTCAGGGGTCTGGTTCTCAAAACTACAGACTCATGTGCTCCTCGTCGAGTGCTCCTTTCACTCTGTCTGTTCTGCTTTGATCCAGTTTATTTCAAAATTTGAGACAGTAGTGTATGGAATAGCCTTCATATTTCAAAAGAACATCAGACTGATGTGTTTCTAGAAAAATGTGTTTGTGCTTGTCTAGCAAGTGCAATGTGACTTGAGAGAAATGCAAATGTGCTCAATACTCCAGCAGCCGAAAATAAAACACTATATTGCTGTTTCCACACTTCATTAAGCAGCGCAACCATTTTCAGCTGTGCTAATAACAAAACAGGTACCAAATTAGCATGTCTGAATGCTTTCTAAAGGATCACAAAATTGTTTTTTTGGTAGAGTGAAGGAATGGAAAAAATGGAGTTTTGCTCTTACAGGTAAAAAAAAAATGATAATTAAGAGTTAAAGGAGTAGTTCACTTTAAAAAAAAAACAAAAAAAAAAAAAACTTTTGCTGATTAATTACTTACCCCCATGTCATCCAAGATGTCCATGTCTTTCTTTCTCCAGTCGAAAAGAAATGAAGGTTTTTGATAAACATTTCAGGAGTTTTCTCAATATAATGGACTTCAATGGGAACCAAACGGTTCAAGGTCCAAATGAGAGTTTCAGTGCAAACTGCAAAATGTTCAAAGGGCTTTAAACGATTCCAGACAATGAATAAGGGTCTTATCAAGTGAAACAATCGCTCATTTAAAAAAAAAAAAAAAAAAGTTTAAGTTTTATAAGTTCAAATGCTCATTTGTGTGTCTCTCCTGTTCAAACTCCATCAAAATTAACAAATCTTTTCCCGAGTCAACTTGTTCAATTCGTGTTCATTTTTTTCAATTTTGTTCATTTTGATGAACGAGTTCAAACAGGAGAGTCACAAACGTGCATCACAGAAAAGAGCAAGGCAAGCATTTGGGGTTATAAAACTTAAACTTTGGGGGGGGGGTTTTTTCGTTTTTTTTTTTTTTTTTTATGAGCGATCGTTTCGCTTGATAAGACCCTTATTCATCGTCTGGTGTCGTTTAAAGCCCTTTGAAGCTTCACTTGAAACTGTCTTTGGACCTTGAACCGTTTGGTTCCCATTGAAGTCCATTATACGAAAATCCTGGAATGTTTTCATCAAAAACCTTAATTTCTTTTCGACTTAAGAAAGACATGGATATCTTGGATGAGAAAGGAATTAGTATTTGACGAACAAATACATTTTTTAAATATACGTAATATATGTGTTAAATTTCCAAGAAAAATGTTGGAGAATGATGAGCAAGTTTTGTTGGATATAAATTAAATAAGTTCACATTACTCATAAATATTGGATTTTAAAATATTTGAGTTTTGTCAGAGGGAAAGGGAAGAGATATGACATTAACAGATGCTGTTACTATAGTTTTTTTTGATTGTCGCTGTCATATTTAATTGGGCATCGATATGAGCAGAGGAAGAGGGCAATCTTATAGTGGTAAAGTGGGCTTTAAATGAGAGGCATGAGAAATCTCTTCATCGGGGCACAGATACTGTATATAGGTTTGTCCCTGCAGTGGGGTGTGGGTATTTTTAACAGGCAAATGTGGGTTGCTGCTTCTTCTTTTTTTTCTTTTTTCTTTTTTTCTCAGGAGGGTGAAGAGATATATTAATACTCTCTTCCCTGTTTCCTACATCCGGCCCTGGAGAAAAATAAAACCTCACAATTTCATCCGTAATCTGTGGCGCCTATCGATGGTGTTAGAGCCGTGCTGAGGTAGAAATGGTATTTTTATTAAAATTACTGATGCAACACAAACCCAGACCCTGATGTGATGCATTGAGGTCCCTCCGATGGAATCACATCATCCGTCGGACCAATTTAAATTGATTCCTCTAAATACCCCTGGGCTTCAGATGCCCATGACTCCTTATGAAAGTGTCAGAATGCCAAGCCCTACTGAAGAAATGAATATAACCGAGATGAGAACACATCTGTTGTGGTGATGGGGGCACGAGAAGTCACACTGACTTTGTGTCTTTTTACTTTTTGACAGGACAGAATATTTGTCCACACATGTGCTTCCCAATAGGAGTGGTCGGCATGACTAAAATCTTCATGATATGGGTAATCTCTGCATACATAAGCAGCTATCAGCAGCTATCGCGTTTCTCTGGAGCGAATTACCCTCCTCAATCCCCAACTCCTCCTGTCTCAGTCAGGATTTGGCAACCCTGAATCAGAGTAAAATTCTCTAATTATATTGTATATTCAAATTAATTAATGATATCTGCAATAGATTCATGTTGGTCTTTATTCTGTTCACCCTAAGGGGGGTTATTGCTGCTCTCATCTATGCTAGGCTGCATCTTGCCCAGAACAGAACCATCCCGCCAATCCAAACTGTATGCTAATTGTATTTGACGATATTGATCCTGCCAAAAATGAACATTCTGTCATCAATTACTCAACCTGATATCGTTAAGACTTTCTCTCATCTTTTGAACACAAAAGTTGACCTTTCTGTCACTCCACTGTCAGCTATGCAACTGCCGCTGTTGACACTTCAAAAAGTTCATTAAGAGCTCATAAAACTAAAAGACACGAAGACACAGGATTGCTTTATATAATGAACGCAGCACGTTTGAGCTTCTGCAAGAGCCAATGAGGTTCATTCTCTTGTTACGCAGCACGTTTGAGCTTCTGTAAGAACCAATTGCATTAATTCTCGTGTTACGCAGCACGTTTGAGCTTCTCCAAGATTCAATGAAGTTTGCTCTCGCGAGTCAAGAAGGTTTGGTTGAGCTTCTGTTTAAGTTCACTGATAAATGTTTATGTGTGAATAACAGAGCCTGATCTCATGAAAGTTTGTATCTATAGCACGAATGTCATTTCTCGTGGCATTTATACGCCAAAAACTGTTTTTGCGTGTATATGGTACGCGTTTTTCACGTGCATATGATACCCAATTTTTGGCATATAATACACACGAACTACTCACCCCCCTCCCCCCTAAACCCACCCCAGGGTTGTTTAGTGCATAGCATTTGTATGCAAAAAACATTTTGGCGTATAAATGCCACGAGAAATGACATTCGTGTTATAGATACGCATTTTCATGAGACTGTGAAATCTGTTCATCGTGTAAAGTGATTGAGTCTCTTGAGAAAATTTAGTCTTAACCACTGAATTCATATGGATTAGTTTTATGATCTCTTTATGGAGCCTTAAAGTGCGTAGACTGTTAATGGAGGGACAGAAAGGGACAGATTAAAATATAAAAAATATCTTAATTTGGGTTCCAAGGATGAACGAAAATCTTCGATCGGGTTTGGAATGACATGATAGTGAGTCTTTAATGACAGAATTTTCAATTTTACCCTTTAAACCAACTTAAGATGGTTTGCTGGTTTCAGCTGGTTCTAGACTAGCCAATCTGGTCTTATCTTGCCAACTGGTTTGAAAATTTCTAAAAGTTTCAAAACCTTTAAAATAATCAAACCAGACCTTCACGCAGGTTTCACTTACACACACAAAGACACAAAACGGTAAAACTGATTTTAAAGAGCACAACCAGAGTGAACAACATTTAAGCAGTTGTAAAATCTTTGAATGCATGATATATCAGTTGAATTCTTTATTAGTACATCATTAACCCGCCATTGCACTGCAGCTGTAAAAACTGTTTAATAACCCCTTAATAACCTGTTTTTGGCTCATTTGAGACACATTCCAAATTTCTTTCAAATTATTCCATGTTTTTTCATAAACCTACAAATAAACCTACTACGCAACCTTAAATTGCTTCACATGTTGTGCTGTATTTCACAGTCCATTGAAAAAGACACATGCAAGCATGTCTGGGCTGTTTGTTTTCCCTAAAGGAGACAATTAAATTATGTCTCAACAGACACGAAGTGTCTACCGCCTTGCTTGCTTTGGCATTTTAAAGCCATTAGACAATTACTTGCCTGCATAAATGAATCTGAAGAACAGCAATACCCTAACACAACAAACATTTACAATCATGACTTTTACGTGCTGGATGGGATCCCTATTTTTTCTTCACCTCCTGCATACCCTCCCATCGGTTCGGCCCCACCCTTTCATCCCTAACCTCGTGCTCATCCTTGGGGCTATCATTTGTGAATTCATGTCTGGCCTTCTAGCTCCGCTCAGCTGTCACATTGTATCTCGCACGCACAGACAGTCAACGAGAGGAGCGCGAGACCCTTTCATCTCTCATCCCCCTGATCAGCCAGCCAACCATCTCCAGCCCTGGATGAGTACTGTTTGCATGCCCCTTCCTCTCTTTCCCATCATGACATCCTCTTTCTCTTCATTTTGCTCCCTGGCATTCTGTTTTTCCTGCCCAGTCATCTGTCTGTCTGTATTCCAGTCTTATAAATGTGTGAAATGGTTGTCTAAAGCCCTGTTCGCTTTGGAGAGCTCATCACTGTGTGAAAATGCTGTCAAAGGAATCTGTTTTTACCCCTGAGATTCACTAAGTGAAAAGCTGGTAAAAGTTTTTTGGCCATGTTTTATGATTGAGCTTCAGTCCTAAGCAGCTTCGACGAGTTTCTTGGTTGCACAACATTTTCACCTTCAGCACTGGGTCTTGTCACTGGGTCACTTTCCTTTAAAAGAGGGCTAGGCAACTCTGGCCCTTGAGATCTACTTTCCTGTAGAGTTTAGCGCCAAGCCCAGCCCATTCTCATCCCAAGACGTCATCTAACTGACGCTTTTGACCATACGTCAATATCCGACGCTTTAGGGCACACTTTAACGTCAGTTAGATGACGCTATCTAACCTTAACCCTACCCCAGACCGTGAAAACCGTGAAAACCAGGGAGTATCGATAACCATTATTTGAATCACATTTAATTATATTTCAACACAAACATACATCACTAGACAGGTAATGAACATAATCTAGCTATAACATTTATAATTTATTTACAGCTGAAATGTTGCATGTACTGTATATGTAACAAGCACGGTGTTTATCATAATGTACTTTAAATAACATTAGAAATTATGACAGAAAGATATCAGTTCTGCTGTTGTTCGTAAATACGGGTAGTAAATTCTGACTCTACCATCATCTACCACAGTATGGTCAGAAACAATGCCCAGGTAGGCCGTGGGATTTAAACGATGCCCAATTGGCACTAAGGGGCCTAAAGAGTGCCAAGAAAACATCCCCCACACCATTACACCACCACCAGCAGCCTGCACAGTGGTAACAAGGCATGAATTTTGGCGAGCTCTTGCAAATTGTAGCCTCTTTTTCCTATTTGTAGTGGAGATGAGTGGTACCCGGTGGGGTCTTCTGCTGTTGTAGCCCATCCGCCTCAAGGTTGTGCGTGTTGTTGGCTTCACAAATGCTTTGCTGCATACCTCGGTTGAAACGAGTGGTTATATCAGTCAAAGTTACTCTTCTATCAACAAGCATCAACAAGGCATTTTCGCCCACAGGACTGCCGCATACTGGGTGTTTTTCCCTTGAAAATCCCAGTAACTGAGCAGATTGTGAAATACTCAGACACCAACAAACATGCCACGCTCAAAATTGCTTAAATCACCTTTCTTTCCCATTCTGACATTCAGTTTGGAGTTCAGGAGATTGTCTTGACCAGGACCACACCCCTAAATGCATTGAAGCAACTGTCATGTGTTTGGTTGATTAGATAATTTCATTAATGAGAAATCGAACAGGTGTTACTAATAATCCTTTAGGTGAGTGTATGTGCTGCCCCATCCTCCAAAATCACAATCCACACTGAAATTAGCTTCTAAAAATGGTTAAGATCAGTATGAGACAATATTTTATCTAAAATTAAACTTCTTTCCTACCGCTAAGATTACAACAGTAGTTCCTGAATAGACACGTATAGACCATTTCACAAGATGTAAACAACACTGGTCCAGAAACACTTCCTGTTTCATTTTTTAACTGTTTTCTTTATTTCACATGTAAAGAAAACATCTTAACGATGTTTGTTTAACTTTTTGATTCAGTTTTAAATGTTCTGTTGGTTGTATTTGATCCTAACTTTTATGTAGTGTTAAAAAACAGAAACAGGAAGTGCTTCTGGACCAGTGTTGTTTACATCTTGCGAAATGGTCTATAAGTTCAGAAAGTTGCAGAACAATGGAGAGAGTTGTGTTTATAGGTTTATATAAATGGTCTTTTTGAACCATTCAGTACATCGTGTCTGTATGAGGATAAATGAAATGAGTTGTTTTAGCCTGGATATCATAACTAAAAAAACCTTACCTATCAAGGGCAGTGGCCTGTTTCTTGTACACGCTAATTGTTGTAGAAAATGTTGAGAAGACAAAAAAATAAAGTAAAGTCTTACATCCGGGGGGGATTGAGTCTAATGGAAGAAAAATAGGGCAAAGTACAAAGAAAAGAAGAAAAGAACTACTGGGAGATGGACACACATACTCGCTCACAAACCCCGGAAAGAGCATTTCTTCATCTCTGTGCTGATGAGACCTGACAAAGTGGACAAATAGAGTGCAAGAAGGAAAGAAAGAAGTTAAAAAGTGGAAACATTAGAGAACGAGACGGTTTTAAGAGCTACTTATGGGACGTAGCCTAACTATATTGGCAAGCTTCAAAGGCATGCTCCGAGTGAACAGAAGACTTCAACAGGGCTGAGAGACATCAGACTCTTGTCTGATCTGCTAAAGGCAAGAGAGTCAGTCACACCTTAATGCTTCTCTGCACAAAGAGCATGTAAGTGATCACTTAGGAGACAGGGACAGAGAATGCCGAGGGCAGATTTTCGTCAAGATGTGTCACATGTTCGTTAAAGGGCTGAGGTCATCTGTTTGGGTCAGCTTTGCTTCATTGGTTTATGGCTGGGCAGTGGTGAAGCGGTTTCAATAAATAAGAGCTCTGTTGAAGAATCTGTTTAATAGCTTAACGAACATGAGGAATCAATACATAACGTTTTTTTTTTTTTTTTTTTAATAATCTCTCTGGACAGAATTGCATGTTACACAAGAAAATCTGTTGGCACGCAATGTTCTTGTCCCAAATGCTCTTGACAGGCATGGTTAAACATAACACTCTTCTTAATATTTAACGAAAGCACTTGCTGTCAATTCTCAAAAAGTTGAGAAAGCATGTAATATTTATCTTTTCAGCAAAAAGACTTGGCTTATGGGTGCTGTGATGGACTGTAAAGAGAGATACGAAATTAATCTAAATATTTATTCGTTTTTTTTTTTCTTGAGGGCCTCACCCATGAACCATGAGATAAAACTTGTCCACAAGTTTTGCAGTGGGCTTAAAATAGTATTACTGATGGAGCCAGACATAATGATGATATTCCGGGCAGTTAATCGCTCTCTGAAATACTTTTTCTGGATTGAAAATAATCCAAGATATTTGAAATGAACAAAGACATTTGCTTTATTGTTTTCCACCCCGTCTTTCCCAAATCACCATTTTGAGTTCCTAAAGGCACAGAGGGGCTGATAGTGATCAAGGCCTAGGCCAATATGTGTGTACTTTGGGGGTCTATGTATTGTCACACCTTTAGTACAATGGGGGAAGTTGTAATTATCTGATTGGTCAGTTTGAACGTCTCACATTTGGGTTAAAGTCACATGGTCAGGGAAAGTATCAAACAAGATTGTAACTGTTGCTCAACCTCTATTGTTCTCTGGGTCCCTTTCTTGGGGCGCTCTCTCTTTACCTCCTCTTTTCTTTCTTCCTCTCTCTCTCTCTCTTTCTCTGGTAACATTTTACATATATGCTGGGTACAATTAATTGTATAGTTATCATCATCTCATACATCCATTTTGTGACAATTTTTAAAGTGTAACCATATTTTGTCATTAAACCTTTTCAATTGCAAAGGATGTGCTAACTAGTTTTAATTCGGCATTGACTTTGAATTGCTACAATATTGTCACTCTCTACGCTCTCCGACACATTAAGCTATTGTAACTGCGCTTATTTCTGTCGTTAGTATAAGTAGCAGTGGGTGGTCACCGTCATAGACAAGAAATGTACAGTTTTCTACCATCTTGCTGACAAAGTTTCTTTAGTCATTCTGCAGTCTTGCTGCCTGAACCCCTGCATGTATTTCTCTCATACTTAATACAGGAGAACCGCATTGGTGCAATGAATCTTGATGTTCCAGCACCACTAAAGAAAAGAGACACTCTAAGTGTTATTATGCAAGGAGAAAGGCACAATTTATCAATAGCTTAGAATCCGTTCAGTCCAATGGTATAAATGTGTTAATTGTTACGGATGGAGAAAAGTATTTTTTAAAGACACTATGTACATTTAGATTAATTTAAGTGTAATAATAATTTAAGGATTTAAACTAAAAACATGTATTGTAACCTGTTTGGACTATTTGCCAATAATATTTTGATTTTAAATGGTCCTTGTCTTTTCACATTCAATTATGTATGGCGGAATTTGACAAAGTCAGGTAGTTTGCATCCCCGTATATTTATGTCAGTCTTTTAAGGAAATGTTTGGCTACTTACATCTAACATTGCACTCATTCACTGTTAAAGGAGCTGTATGCAAGATTGTGGCCAAAACTGGTACTGCAATCACTTTCAAATTACTGTAGGGCGTTGTATCCGACTCGAGGTTGCCAGATATGCTGCAGGTTCCAGTAGGAACGTAGGCTGCAGCAAGACGCTTCCAATGGCAAGTAACGAGTCCTACACAGTGAGGTTTTTTCTGACAATTACTTATTTTGGACTTTCTAAGTATTTCAGTATTTCATATCAAGTTTTTTTGGGGGGGTTTCGCAACATTAGACTTTTTTTTTTTATCCGATTCCCACACGTTTGTATCTGCAGCTGTGGTAACTAGAGAAGAGCTAGCAACCCGAATGCCGCAACACTACTGACTCCGTGATTGGTAGATCGTTGGAGGGTGGCGCATCAGAACAAAACACAACATGACAACATCAACATCAGTTGAGGGCTGCAACTTCACTTTTTAAATGACAATATCCTGTAATAAAATCCAATAAATGATATAAGCATTTGAAATGAACATGATTTCTTAATGTCTAGTGACATATCAGGGAAAATTCATGATTAGTTGAAATAAATTTCTTGCATACAGCTCCTTTAAAACTAGGGATGCACCAATATGACAATTTTGGCCTATACCGATGACCGATAATTCTTTATATTTGAAAGCCGATAACCGATATATTGGCCGATAAATCTAAATCCAAATTTTTAGACAATTTTTGAGAGCCTGATTATAAAAAAAGTCTCCTCATTAAAAGTCAAGATACAAACACAATTATGATGTTCTTATTTTAATATTGTGTAGCCGATATGACAGACTTGCGCTGCACATTTTGCACTTTAACTGGATTTTCCTTTTTTAAAGTGATTTCAATTATATTTCAAGCAATTTAAAAGCATCATGTTGAACAGTGCACATCCAAAGTGCCTCAGCTGAAGGAAATAATACATTAGTTATCGGCTTTTAGATATTGGCTAAATGTTCTTGTCTCCGATAACGATAACATTAAAAACGATCATTTATCGGCAGATACCGATAATGTGGCCGATATATCGTGGATCCCTATTTAAAACTGAAGTGTTGGAATTGATGTACTTCTGTGAACAGTAAAACAGTTCAAGTTATTTAATTTGAATGGCCATCTCAATCATCGACATTGATAAGTCTGTTAAAGAAGATCAGCCCAATAATGTACCTTTCAGAACTTTTTTGTTATCGTAACAACACAGAGAATGCTGCATAACCGAGGGCAGTGATCATAGGAAGTTGGGTTTGAAACCAATGAGACACGAACAGCATTGTTGCCACATTGTGGTTTATGCCATCCCTGAGCCCGATGCTAAAGGGTGCCATGTGCGTGGTATTTCGACGAAATGTCATATGGCGTCACCTATATGATGCCAAAGGATGAGAATGTGTTGCGTTCCTGCAGGTAAATTCATAATGTTAATGCTCACAAGTGACGTTCTGTGCTGACGCAGACAAGCACTTGGAGCCAGTTGTTCAAATCCCTTTACCACTGGGCTTAAATCCAATGACAAGTCCTTCCTGGAACTCCTGTCTACCTGTGTTTCCACAGAGAATCCATGTCTTGTCAAAAGTGGTGTGTTTTTTTTTTTTTTTTTTGCCTTAAACAATACAGCACAGCACACTTCTCTCCAGCTAGCCAGCCATAAAGACTCGCCTGTCTAAAGGTTAGATTGATTCTTGGAAAGGGCAGTCAAGAGTCGATAAGCTGAATGCCCATCAAAATGAGCTTCCGAAAAAAAGAGGAAAGCAAGAAAGACATGCCAATGACCACCTTCCAGCTTGATATTGAACTCAAAGAGGAATAGATGAAAATAGAGAGGGTAAACATTGTGTGTCAGTTCTTCAATTTCACGGAAGAACGGCTAGCATCATTGCAGCATATCCTAGTAATAAAGAGAGTTGTGGAATGCATCATAATCAACTCACCGCAGACGTGCTGCTAAGACTCAACCCAATATAACAGTTGTGCAGATGGGTCAGTCTTAGCCTTACCCCACAGGCACTGTGAAAGTGGGTTTTTATGCACAGTGTGTACGAATGAAAAGAAACAAAACAATGGCTGCACATCTTGGCTGATGGGCACTGTATAGTTTGTCCCTGCCGTTCACCCCGACCGCTGGTATCGACTGGCACGTCCATCAAATATCACGTCTGTTCTCCAGGGGTCCTCCTCTTGCTTTGTCGCAGCCAAAACGAAACAGGCCCCAAGGACACCTGTCAAACCAGTAGGCTCCTACATGTCCTCTTCCCTCAAACCTAATCAATATGGATTTGGAGTAGGACACATGTGCCGTGATTAGCTTACAGCAGCCGGTCACATGTACACACCTAACGCACAAAAGCACACATGCTAGCAGGAAAAATCCCATGCATCAGCAGTGACTACTGAGCCGTTAGATTTTCGTGAACGCTTCTGGCCACAGCTTGAAGGATACAGTGGATGTTGTGTCATAAGGTCGGGAGTGTATTCACGCAGCAGATGCAATTAATCAATCAAGTGGACACATTTAAATATGATTGGTGAGAAACGACGGGGACGGCGAGAACCATTACATCCGCTTACAGTTCCAAAAGAGGTGAGACAATGACATGAGGAGAAATGATGATGGAGATAATATAGTTCCCCATCCAGAGTGGAGGATCCGAAGTCTCTGATAGGCTTGTTTTGAATCTCAATCTCTCGAGAGTGAAAGGCTTAGTGACATCTCGCCTCATGTCTCCCATGTGGGCTCTGTGATTCACACAATGGTGTTATGTAAAGATGCCTGCCAGATAACGCAAGTTTTGATGAGTAATGCCACACTTAGGAGCAGAACAATGCAAGAGTAACTCTTAATCAAACAATGTGACTGTAAAGCCCCCGGGTCACTGCATGCTTTTCCAGATACACAAGAATGCTCAGACGCAGGATGTCGAACGATGTCATGGTTCATGTGTTTCTGAACGCTAAAGGTTTTGACTGGATGTGATTTGTGATGATGATCTGGTATGATGAAGATCTGAGTCATGTTGAGGTGTTCGAGTGAGCGTAACATTTTCAGGGAGAGTTGGATAACAGTGGTTGTCACTGAGTCCTTTTAAGGATTGAGCATTGATTTTAAAATGCTTTCGTATTATGTAAATATATGGTTTATTTCTTTTCACACAATGGGGCATCATGTCAAAAATTATTATATCAATTTATGCAAGAGTTGCTTTGTGAAAAATTTACATAAAAATGTATTCCGCTTTCATGAACAAGGCCGTGACCTTATTTATTTTGCTCCAGTATTATTTCATGCAGGGGAGACGGGGGCTAGTTCACACATAGGGAAGTTGTCACAAGGGCTTTATCTCCATAACTAATAATGTTAAAAGTCAAAAGTCCAATTTTTAAAATGTGCATTGTATAATTGATATACAGTTAAATATAGCTAACTCTATATGGGCAGTTTAAGGAGTTGGTTCACCCAAAAATTAAAATCCTGTCAGTATTTACTCACCCTCATTTTGTTCCAACCCTGTAAGACCTTCGTTCATCTTCGGGAACACAAATGAAGATATTTTTGATGAATTATGAGAGCTGGATCACTCCTGCATACTAGTCCATAGGCTTCTTGAGGAATTGAAACTTGCCAGCCTCGAAAAGTTATTAAAGACATCGTTAAATAGTCCAAGTGACTACAGTGGCTCAATCTTAAATTTATCAAACATAGACTTTATTTCAACTATTCATTTACTTCTCTCTCTGCCTCGAGTAAGGTTATTAGTTTAATAGCGTAAGCTTCTGTTATTTTACGTCACACGCATCACACACTAGACCAGCGTCGGCCAATAGTGAGCCTACGTGTGACGTAGCTCTACGCTATCACACTACGTTAACTGACTAGAGGCCCAGAGTGAAGGAAGTGAATAAATAAAGTCGTTATTTTTGTTTGTTTTTGCCCACAAAAAGTGTTCTCATCGCTTTATAAAGTTAAGATTGAGCCACTGAAGTCACTTTGCCTATTTTAACGATATCTTCAATAACTTTTCGAGGCCGGCAAGTTTCAATCCCTCAATAAGCCTATGGACTAGTATGCAGGAGTGATCCAGCTCTCAGATTTCATCAAAAATATCTTAATTTGTATTCCGAAGATGAACGAAGGTCTTACGGGGTTGGAACAACGTAAGGGTGAGTAAATACTGACAGAAGTTTTATTTTTGGGTGAACTAACCCTTTCATAGCAGGTTCCATTGTGACAACTCCCATAAGGTGTGACAACATGCCTCAATAAGGTTCACAAAATGTCAACATGTGCTAAATGAACTGGCTCCTTGCTAATAATGGAGCAAACGTTCAACAGTTTAATTTTTTTTTTTAGCCTGGACTTTCAAGTTAGTATAATTGCTACTTTTTTTTCACAATTGTAAGTTTACATTTCGCAATTCTGAGATGTATTTCAGAATTGTGAGATATAAAGTCAGAATTGCGAGATATAAAGTCAAAATTTTGCGTGATTGTAAAGTCGCAATTGCGTGTTATACAGTCAGAATTGCGAGATTTAAACTATTCTGAGGGGGAAAAAAGTTTGTCTTTTTTCCCCTTAGAATTAACCTGATAACTCGCAATTGCTCAGAATTCTCAGAATTTTTTATATCTCACAATTCTGAGAAAAGATGTCAGAATTTCGACATATAAACTCGCAATTATGTGTTATAAAGTCAGCACTTCTGTCTTTTTTTTTTCTCAGAATTGCGACTTTATATCACGCAATTCTGACTTTATATCTCGCAATTCTGGCTTTATAACACATTTGTGAGATAAAAAGACGCATTTTTTTTTTTATTCAGTGGCGGAAACAAGCTTCCATAATATACAGATTGACTGAGTTGTATGCACTTCATTTGAATATCATATCTCCATGCTGACGGTTAACAGTGTAAAAGAGAGCTATTTGCAAGTAGTGACACACCTGCCCTCTCTAATGACAGAGACAGAAAAATGAAAAGCAGAAATGATTGGGCCTGTAGATCCAGACTCATACCAGCTTGTTCAGCATTTACAAGCAGTCAGGACGCAGTCTGCAGTTAACAGTAGTTTATTCCGAGGATTTGCCAGGGAATTTTCCGGATCCTTCCTCTACTTTTTTTTGGTAAGCCTCAGTGTGGGAGATGAAGCATTAAAGAAGCCGAACATGTCTATTGCTCCAGGGAAACCGGGGCCCTATAAATGATTCAAGGGCACACAAACACAGAAAGACAGGTTGTCAGTTACCAGACTTTTTTTCTCTTTCATTTCTTCAGGAGACAGCAGAAGAAGAAAGGACAAGGGACTGTGTCTGGCGTTTCCGTCGTTGTTCCTTGCACCGGTCAGTAGCGGTAGCCGGAGGTTGTTCATAACTGTCTGGACAGACCGTTCTTAGAGATTATTCGAACTTTAGAGGAAGAGCCTTTCATATTAAATATCCACTCAGCTGAAAAGAACAGCCTCACCGCCTTTGACAAGTAGGGACACGCAGTTTCTGTTTGCCCTGCCAGAGTGTTTGATTCTTTTCCCTCTCCGCCACTTTAGTATGTTGTGATGTAGCTTTTAGTGGCCCCCACCCATGTCCTCTCCCAGCACTCTCCTCTCCTGAGACCATGTGAAGTAAATAACAGACAGTGAGAGGTAATCGGTCGGAAAAGATCTGTAGGGTCAGGATACTGAGATTGGGTTACTTAGAAAGGCACAATTCACGGAACTGATTACAAATTCCAATTTGCAATTAATTCAGAAATATTTCTTCATACAATTATATTCCTGGTAACCACTTGAATTCACTTCTGGGTTGGTTTAGTTAGCTAAACTGAGAGGAATTGGAACCCACTCCTACAGCAGATGGTCCTATCGTGGAGAGCAACAACATGTAGCCATCCTGACTAAATACAACAGGGCAGGAATCCGATCAGAGGATAGCACCAATCCCAATACCATGTGATCAGTAGACCCGCTAAAAGGTGCTTCCTTCAGTTAGGTTGTGCTGGAGATTTGTATTTGCACGCATAGGCCTGTCCTATCTCAGCTATTAAAGTAGCAATTAGGAGGTTAATCTTAACTGAAGTTGCAGGATGAAAACAATGGCTCGGTCTCGCCAGTTGCAGAAACCGAGTCAAGTGACTTATGATGGCATGGCTCCCTCTCTCCCTTTCACTTCCTCTCCTTGCTGCTTTTGGGATAGAGCCAAAGCTGGGACGGACCCTTGCTGAGTGTGCAAGTCAGCATGACTCATTTAGTCGAAACCTCCATCAGTGGATCTGTGTGATGTGTAATCCAAGGTGGGTGGAACTTGGCTCGGATCAGTCTGGCTTCCTCCGTAGATGGGGACTCACTTCTGCGTTCAGCCAACATTTAGGTTCATTTATGCCGAAAGCTGTCTGTACTTTCTCTCAGTTTTATTAAATGCAGTGTCTCAGACATAAGTATAACATGAAGCGTGAAATGCATTTACACTTTTACCCATCTCCCAGATACAGATATTACTCTGTCTGTGTGTGTCACGTATAACCAAAGTAATGCACTGTTCCATCTGGCTGCATTGAAATGGCACATCTCTTGAATACCCGTGCATGATAAATGCAACTATAATAGATCTACATTTCAGACACATGTGGTAGACACTGATTTATCTACACTCTAGAATGGATTCTGTCAAACGCTGATAGATATCTTGCACTTGAGCCTTTTACACATCAACGTGTCACCAGTCAAAACATCCAATACTGTTCAAATTGGCAGCATCATACTTGTCACATGCTAAGATCTTAATTTTGACTCGTTTATGCGATTTTTGCAGAGTGTGGGCAATTACACACTAATTGGCTTTCCAAACACACAACAGATGTTGAACATGTCAGGTGTTCAGTCAACAAATCCATTAAAAATGCAGAGACCGGTTCAGCATGAAGTTCAGAGCATGCAGTGCTTAACCAAATTCTGAGTACAAAACATGAACATGAGATATGTTTTAATCAGTGTGAGTTGATATGTGTCATATATCTGCCTGTTATACTTTATGACACTTGGCCAGCCAGACTTGAGTGTAGTTCTGCATGGTTGAGAAGGAGAGTTATCACTCAACTGGCCCTTATCCAAGGTGAGGGCTGGGAAGCAACTACAACAACAAACTACACCGTAAGTGGCTAACATCATGGAAAAGTTTCCCAGGTGAGTTTCCCTAACGTCCAGATGAGATAACTACTAAAATGAATCAAGTTTGTCACTGTCAGTTGTGTGTATTTGTGCCTAAACTATAAGAGTCAGTGTATTTGAAAGAGTTGAATGTCAGTCTGAATGTTTTTTTCTGGTTTACATGATGGTTTCCAGAGCTGCAAACTGTCTGATCAAAAATATGGGGATTATATATGGAATAAACAAGAAGAGGGCCAAAGGAAGAGAGGAGGATATCAGTGAGGTATAAACACCAGACTTCCTCACATGTGCCGGCGTGACATGTGATTCATGTTTGGCACTTGGTCAAATACGTAGATCTGGTCTATCTTACACTCAAGTGTACATCTAGATGACATTTAAGGTTATATAATTTGCTTGTTTGAATTACCATTCATTCTTCTAAAAATTTTAGTGGGTATTTGTCATTGCGTTGTTTGCTGGTGTTATTTGTTACTGAAACCCATGGTGACGCTTTATGTTGAAATACAACAGTGTGAGAGATGAATTGGCCACAAGGCCAAGCTCTGTCTTGCTCTTTTTAGGGCTTTGTGCACTATGTTGCAGTTTGATTCTCATTCTTCTCACATCTCTTCTGGGACTTGCAATTAACACCACGACTTGGGGCCACTGAGACATAAATGACCATGCCATGTCACTTTCCCTCAAGTCCTCTTTAAAGTGTTTACTTTTGTTGTCAAGACGAGAAAGCTAGCAAGTGGGAAATACTTGCCAAGTTCGATCTATTTGGTCTCCTAAGAAGCAAATGTCAGGTATTGAAAATATAAACTCACCTAAAGGATTATTAGGAACATCATACTAATACTGTGTTGAAACTTTTCTTTAGAAATGTTGGCCCATATTGATAGGATAGCATCTTGCAGTTGATGGAGATTTGTCGGATGCACATCCAGGGCACGAAGCTCCCGTTCCACCACATCCCAAAGATGCTCTATTGGGTTGAGATCTGGTGACTGTGGGGGCCATTTTAGTACAGTCAACTCATTGACATGTTCAAGAAACCAATTTGAAATGATTCAAGCTTTGTGACATGGTCCATTATCCTGAGGATGGGTACATGGTGGCCAGAAAGGGATGGACATGGTCAGAAACAATGCTCAGGTAGGCTGTGGCATTTAAACGATGCCCAATTGGCACTAAGGGGGCTAAAGTGTGCCAAGAAATTTTTCCAGTCTTCATTTTGCCATTTTTCCAGTCTTCATCTGTCCAATTGTGGTGAGCTCTTCCAAATTGTAGCCTCTTTTTCCTATTTGTAGTGGAGATGAGTGGTACCCGGTGGGGTCTTCTGCTGTTGTAGCTCATCCATTCTCCTCTGACCTCTCGCATCAACAAGGCATTTTCGCCCACAGAACTGCCGCATACTGGATATTTTTCCCTTTTCACACCATTCTTTGTAAACCCTAGAAATGGTTGTGCGTGAAAACCCCAGTAACTGAGCAGATTGTGAAATACTCAGATCGGCCCGTCTGGCAAGATCATTTGCCTTTTAAATGCAGGTGACTGTTCTATTCTATGTACTACATGAACAAATTATGCTAACAGTCTCTATATGCAATGCTGTCTTTCATTCCACCACAGAAACACAGTTGCGCTGTATAGATGGAAATCAGAGAAGACGATGAGAATACACATGGCGAGTACACATGCTGCCGATCAATTTTCTCTCCACTATAACAACAATCTATTTATGTGCTGTTGCAGTTTCGGCATTTAACTCCGCTATTAACCTTTTTGTTTCACTCAATTTCATGTGCAAATGGTTCTCTTGTGTAAGCAAACCTCTCTATCTGTGTATTACTATCCACAATAACAACCCACTATGAGTTTATCTTGGGAGCATTTCGTGGTTGTTTTACTTAGAGTATTTGGTGAGTGCACGTCAATGTTAATACTTCTCCCTTTCACCTTTCAAACAGAACGAATGTGTCATTTTTCTTCACGGATTAGAGATGGTGGACTGACTACCACCCACTGTCCATGTTGAGAGTGCTGCAGGCCAGGCTAGTGCAGGCCGCCATGTCAAGGTCACTTGTTGAAATTGTCGACACTCATCCAAAAAAAATCCTCAGCCTTGCAGTGGTTCTACAACCAAAGTGTGCATGTTATGACGGGTGACAACCAAGTTCCTGACTAGACTGGAAGTTTTACACTCCCTACCCACACACACCGCAGACAGTTCCCTCAAGGGACTGCTCACCATGGGATCCCGTGATTTTCTCGTGGCTACATCTTTCTAAGGTAATTAAGTGCAGGGAGATGAGGAGGTTCATCTTGAGATAAGAAACTAATTGAAACAGTCCTATCAGGGAGAGGTCAAATTGTCCGTCTCTTCCGTTCTCTCACAATCTACAAGCCCTCTGAGTGGCCCTTGCTATTAAAGTCGAGTGGTCTGAAGAGGTCAGTGGATGGTCTGTCATGTTGGAAGTGGTGCTCATACACTCATTAGTGCTATTTGGTGGTTAACCTTGATTTGTTCTCTCCCCTGATTTCATCTTTAGCTGTTTTGACTCCATTACATCAACTTAGAAAAGCTTGATTAGATGCTTTTTTTATTATCTTGATATAGCGCATGCGCTCTCTTCCCCACTTATGTTGTAAAGACCAATAACATAAACAGCACAAGTGGATTCATCTTTTTTTTCCCCCTTTGATTGTATGGCATTTTCAGAGAGTGACTAGATACAGTATTGCTTCAGCTCGGTTCTGCGTAGATTTGACTGTCTTAGAAAGAGAACCGATGGAAAGCAATAACCTGTTTTACAATGAAGTTAAGCTTACTTCAAAACCCCAATGGCAGTAATATCTCCAAACATTATATCCCGATAATCAGTTTCCTGAGGTGAAATGCTTATATCTTTATAATGTAGGCTATTTAGCTTAGAGTTCTCCATTTACAAGTGTAGATTTGATTGGAATTAATTAGATAATAATGACTAAGCGAAGAGAGCAAAATACCTCAAGTTATTATTAGCCATTTTCCCCACCTGTTCTAGACGACATTGCCCGAGGGATAATCAGGGATGTTTACTAATTGTGTGTACCATGTAAACAGTTCTCTTGTAGAGAAATTAGTCAGTGGAAACAGTAAACAAACTGTGTCCCTAAGCCTGTAAGTCACTTCACACCTCTGATAAGTACAGCTAATTCTGTCACCATCATAATGGGGCTTCTCCCTGTTAAATGAAAAGCGTCTACGGTGGGACTGATTGACACCTGCTGAAGGGGTGCATGGGCCCAGATTGTCAGGCTTGCTGGTTCTGTGCAGCAAATGCCCTTTATTTGTCCTTCAGAGGGGATGGAAGAAGAAAATCGATGGTGCTTTATTGTTGCTTGGAATCCACACATAGCACGAGTAGAAAGGAAGTGCTCAGTCGAACTGCTGGACATATTGGATGTAGGGAGGGGGTTAGGAAGTCTCAGGTATCTGGAGATCAATGGAGGAGAAAAACAGAGGAGAGACAGAAGGAACAGAGGTCTGACCTGAATTATTCTGATGATTCTTTCATTGGACTTTAATGTGATCAAATATTCATTGCACATGTAATATTAATATAGTTTAATATTGTACAACTCACTTTAGAGGGCTTCCCCGTTCCAACATGCATGGGGGGAAAAGGTTTGCTTATGTTTGTCCCTGAAATGCGATTTATTTATTTCACCAGATTTAAACATTAAAAAGTCAATTCTAAAATGAAAAATGGTAGCTACCGTAATGGTGCGACTAGGATGGAGGGATACATGCTGTTTTTGTGAAAAATAGGCTAACGATTGCGTCATCACTACTTAACTTTTTGTCGCACAATAGAGACATTACCGTATAGACAGGAGGAGAAGCTCTCAGGCAATCTTTTACTGTCTACAAGGCAATCGGGGGGACATGGAGGCACAAAGTCAAGGTAGAAGCCCATAAATAGAGTCCATAAAAGCAACGGGAGAAAATATTTCAACAACATTTTGCCTTGGCACAGCTACTAGAAGATTTACAACTGTAAGACTGTCGTCAGGCTCAGTTTGAGCCTGCGCAGTCGCTCAGACATCAGACAGGAAGTGCGAAAATCGGGCTTCAGTCTTCTCTGTTGAAATCAATGGGGTCGCTCTGTCTATTTCTTTTACTGTCTATGGTCACATCCTTTCAACATGCCAAAATACAGTATATTGAGGGATGATGCACCCTGATGGCAATTCATAATTATTTTATGTTGTGGACGTTCATGCTTACTTTAGTTTCTAAAAACTGTATCTGTTCCTATTATTTACCGTACCTTGAACATAATCAAACCAAATCCCCACCTTGTAATTTTTTTTTTTTTTTTACTTTTTTCATGAGATTGGGTTGGAAATGCATAAAATATATTTAAAACAACTTTTATAGAAAACAGTGTTCATCTCATTTGTCTACACAAGTCAGATCACAGAAAGACAACTTATGTCTTAATGTGTAAAACTTTAGCTCCAAACTACTGAATGCATTATTAAACACTAAAAGAACAATGTAGTAACTGTCATTTTCAGTGGACTCTCACCTACATCTCCCCACCATTTTGACATTTTACGAAAGGAACTATACAAAGAAAATGAAACAAAGGCATTAAATGGTCTACACATTTGTAATTTGTTTTGTGTCAAGAATAATCATGCAGTATATGGGCAGAAATCAGAATTGACTTGAGTTAGATGGCCTGTAGCAAACATTCTTGCCTGCGGTGGAATTGCTTGCCTGGGGCTCTGCTGTTTAAAAGTTTAAGAATGAAACAACTAAACTGTCTCGCAGTGATGTTACAGTCTTGGTTCTTTTTGTTTTTAAATGACATGGTACCCCTAGAATTAATTTGATAAGTTAGGCTATAAAAATACTTTTTTGCATTTCTTTCAACCAGAGACTTCATTTAGCTTTTGGTATGAAAGGAAAAGACCTTACATTTGTCTAAAATAGAACTAAACAAGAAAAAAGAAAAAAAGCCCAGCCCAGATGAGAAAATGTAACATAACACATTACTTTTCATAAAAAGTAACATAATTAGTTACTTTTTTTAGGGAGTAATGCAATATTTTAGCCCATCAATATTTTAGCAAAAGTAACTTTCCCCAACACTGTAACATGTAACCATGTATTTACAGTAGCCCCGGTGTTCTCCCTCAGCCTTGGTCCGTTCTCGTCAATCTATATATTTCGTTTTTCCTCTGCGTTTATCCTGTAAACTGAGTATTTGATATTAAAACCTACTGGCATTGCTTGTTTAGAGCATTTCTATTTATAATGTTATGTGACGCCTGCACGCTGAAGAGAAAAAAATGGTGTGGGATTTACATCACTCAGAAGTTGCTAGTAAATCGTACTAAAGAAATACAACACAAATAAATTCTGACATACTGAAATTTCTACACTGTAAAAAAATATTGTTGGTTTAACTTAAAAATTAAGTAACCTGGTTGCCTTAAAATTTTAAGTTCACTGAAATGGAAAAATTGAGTTAATACAATGAAGGAGATTGATTTAATCATCAGAAACTCAAAATATGATGTTATCTGAACATAAATTATTTAAGTTTATTTGACAAAAGAAAAAATGTGATGAAGCCATGAACATATTTTTTTTACAGCAAACTTGCTCGAATAATTTGGTTTAATCTTTGTTTTATTCACAACTTTGAAAAAATGTTGTATTAAAGTTTAGTCTTTATCTAGGCACTTGCTGTTCTGATAATACTATGGCTATTTTTGCGCTTTCTCCTAAAAAGAAGGGGGAAAATACTTTCAGCCCACAGTGGTTGTATTATTTTTTTATTTATTATTTTATTTTTTTACACCAGTGGACCAGCCTATTTTCATACTTTCATAATCTCGCCTAGAGCCTCAAAAACCCACGGGTCAGTTCTGAAATCACAGCAGCTGAATAGCGAAGCAGTGAGCACTATTTATAGTGTCTATGTTTTATAGAAAGACACGAAGCAGGGGAGTGGTTTTGTCTAGTAGCCTACAGCGATTTTACACAATGAGACTCAACACGTACATTCAAGTGAGATCTGGCTATTTCTGTGATAGATTTTCTTAAATCAGTGTGAAATCATTCGTTCATATAGCCTCTGTGCTTAAAGTCACTCTTTACATTATAGCTGCCAGATCAGCTCCAGTCAGATGAATAAATGCAGTACTAGTGATATTTCGAGCAAAGTGCACATTAAACAGGCAGGAGTTTGAGAAAAGAGCACTGCATTCCAGAGGCCAGAGTGTTTAATATGAGCTGTGGTAACGCACACTAATAACCTTAATTTTGCCCTGTCAGCAGTCTCATTTATGCTCCTGTAAGCATTGCACCCATCTCCATCCCTGGCTTATAATAACTATAAACTTTCCATTTTTAGTAAATATATGACTTTTTAAAATTTAATTAACCAGTGTAGCAAGATGTTGGCTTATTCATCAGTTTTGGGGAGAGATAAGTACAAAGAAGGATTAAAAAAAAGTCATGCCACACTTACTGTACACACACCCTAAAGGATTATTAGGAACACCTGCTCAATTTCTCATTAATGCAATTATCTAATCAACCAATCACATGCATTTAGGGGTGTGGTCTTGGTCAAGACAATCTCCTGAACTCCAAACTGAATGTCAGAATGGGCAAGAAAGGTGATTTAAGCAATTTTGAGCGTGGCATGGTTGTTGGTGTCTGAGTATTTCACAATCTGCTCAGTTACTGGGATTTTCACACAAAAAACATCCAGTATGCGGCAGTCCTGTGGGCGAAAATGCCTTGTTGATGCTAGAGGTCAGAGGAGAATGGGCCGACTGATTCAAGCTGATAGAAGAGCAACTTTGACTGAAATAACCACTCGTTACAACCGAGGTATGCAGTAACACATTTGTGAAGTCACGACACACACAACCTTGAGGCGGATGGGCTACAACAGCAGAAGACCCCACCGGGTACCACTCATCTCCACTACAAATAGGAGAAAGAGGCTACAATTTGCAAGAGCTCACCAAAATTGGACAGTTGAAGACTGGGAAAATGTTCTGATGAGTCTCGATTTCTGTTGAGACATTCAGATTTGGCGTAAACAGAATGAGAACATGGATCCATCATTCCTTGTTACCACTGTGCAGGCTGGTGGTGGGGGTGTAATGGTGTGGGGGATGTTTTCTTGGCACACTATAGGCCCCTTAGTGCCAATTAGGCATCGTTTAAATGCCACGGCCTACCTGAGCATTGTTTCTGACCATGTCCATCCCTTTATGGCCACCATGTCCCCATCCTCTGATGGCTACTTCCAGCAGGATAATGCACCATGTCACAAAGCTCAAATCATTTCAAATTGGTTTCTTGAACATAACAATGAGTTGACTGTACTAAAATGGCCGCCACAGTCACCAGAACCCAATAGAGCATCTTTGGGATGTGGTGGAATGGGAGCTTCGTGCCCTGGATGTGCATCCCACAAATCTCCATCAACTGCAAGATGCTATCCTATCAATATGGGCCAACATTTCTAAAGAATGCTTTCAGCACCTTGTTGAATCAATGCCACGTAGAATAAGGCAGTTTTGAAGGCGAAAGGGGGTCAAACAAAGTATTAGTATGGTATTATATCAGATTATTGTATCCTAATAATCCTTTAGGTGATTGTATACTGTATGTAATTAGGAATGTGTCTATTAGTGGCATGCCTTGTGGGCTATTTAACAATTGCGTTTGCTCATCAACAAGTCAAAGTCATTCCAAGCCTCGTCATGTTCCACATTCAGCAAATCCCAATTAATGTAGTCTCATTCTCATGGGGAACACTCAGATGATCATGAGCTGAAGGGGCTTCTCCTGCCTCTTTTTCCTCAAGTGCTTTGTTTGCCGGTATCAAAGAAACTTAAGGCACTTAGGAGTTAAAAAGTAATAAGACTAAAAAAAAAAAGAGAAACCCTCCATTTCGTGTTCTTTCACTTCATAGTTTCTGAATTTAAAGCAAGATGCTTTGCTCCCGGCATTTTCTCCCTTACCATTTTTTTTTTCCTTTTTTTATTAGAATCTTGTGGAAGTGAGTCATTGCACTGATGCACAGGGAGATCTCTCTCTATGCATTGAGTTTCAGCCTGCGCACACCTGTTTCAAAAATGCCAAAAAACTGAAAGTGCAGCAACAGTGCATGACTGCTGAATCAAGAACAGTTTAATTTATCTTTCAGTTTAGAAATATTTTTTTCAAGTGATTCTCAGTGTGTTTTGGCATATATTGATAGTGCATGCAGCTCTACCAATGTATGCAGACTAATAAAAACAGCTTTAAAGATCTAAAGGATGATCAATATTTCTCCTATTTCATCTATATTTTCAATGTCTGACAACAAAGAACAAAGTTTGTGTCTAATAACGTCTTCAAATGCTATACATGTAAAAAAAACAGCTGAATTTAGTAAAACAAATATAATAATTAATCTCTTGAACCCTTGAAATGACTCAGAATACCAACATGAATATTAAAGTTAAAAATAAGGAAAGTTTAACCTAATGCATTTAATGAAAGTTTAACTGTTTAACTACTTCCATGTTCCTTTATTCAGTCCTGCATTGCAATGCCTTCACATAATTGGAGATTTTCATTATTAACAATCACAAAAATAAACTAAAGCTTATTGGTAACACTTTAGAATACAGTTCTGGCATTAATGAATAACTACACAGGAGTAATGCAATACTAATTAATTATAGAATTGCAACCTAAACTAAAGTGTTCCCCTAACTCCCTATTGACTAAAGTCATTGTAAGTTGAGGTTTCTGTTAAGTTTTGGATAGTACTTCCTTCCAGTGGATTTGGTAACACTTGAGTCATTACTATCCAACACTTTACAAACCCTCAAAAGTGTTAATAGTGCGTTTCTCATTTGTTCCTGTGTAGTTATTCATTAATGATGGAACAGTATTCTAAAGTGTTACCAGCTTTTATAAACTCAAATATTAATGTTGAAGAGAAGAGGTTGAATGGGATCCACAGAGCCTGTTAAAATGCAACTAGTTCCCCGTGACGTCAAAGTCTTACATGCACATGTAATTCTCTCCCTACGGCCGGGAAAAAAAGTTATCATCTCACTGAGTTCAGAGATAGCGCACGATGAAGTGTTATTTATAGATTTCAGACAACAGGAACGAGAAAAGGGGCCAACTCAACCTGGCATGATGCACAACGGAGATGATAGTCGATCAGCCAGGAGTAAACATGAGGGTGAGGAGAGAAAGACCAACAAAAACCTGAGAAGTGAAAAAGAGAAATACTAGAAGAACTTGGATGGGAAAAGCCAAAGGATGAACGAGGGAAGGTAATTAGGGCAAAGAAATAAGAGAGAGGGCGCCAGAGTGGGGAAAAGATAAGGGTGAGGTAATGGAGAGAGAGAGAGAAGTGATGGAAAGCAGCATATGAAGAACTTAATCCCCCTCAAAGATGATTGAGAGAGGGTGAGAAACATGGGGAAAGAGGACACTGATAAAGTTGGGGTGAGCGAGTAAGAGATAGTGACTGAAGAAGCCAGTGTGTAAAAGAAAGAGTCGGTGTGTGTTGGGTGAGGGGGATTCATGGTCTTTTATCTGTCCTCTGCAGTGGAAGTGGGGCGTTTGCCCTCTGCTCCTCTCAGCCCCGGCAGAATAGAGGGAGTGAGGGAGGGACGAATGAAAGGATAATCATTTACTATGTAGGTCATTCCTGCGCTCTTCAGAGGAGCAGGACTGGAATAGCATTGGCTCAAGCTCACACCGTGAGGTGTCCCATTTGGATGTTCCACGCTAAGACCCCCATCTCCTCCCAATGAGTCACCCTGAAGCTCAGAGAGCGGCTTATGTAACTATTTAAAGGCCGTATCAAGAAGCTAAATAACATATAAATTAATGTGAATAATGTCTTTCTCAATTAAACATTCATGTTTGATACAGTTGGAACTCTTACAAACTCAAATTGTTATTCATCCTTTATTAATGTTCTTAACGGAGAACTCGGCGCAAAATGAACTTTGGTCTAATAACACATTTAGCATATAACGCTAGTATATGGGGGCATATAATAAGTAAAAAGAAATCTCTAGTTAATACCATTAACAAGCCTCAATAGCCACACACTAACACAGTAACATAATGAGGGTCCCTACATGCAAAACGAAGCATTGAGAACTTTGGAAGTGTACAGACCGTTTAATAAGAAGATACTTTATAAAGGAGCCATCTTTGGGAAACAGTCTCGAACGCCGTTCATGCAGTTCAGAAGTTCGCTGAACTTCATACTGTTTAGCTCCTTTGGCACGGTGTTCGTGGTTCGACTTGTCGAGACTTCGACTTGCCGCCTGTACACACAACGTGGACTCTTTATAAAGTATCTTCTTATTAAATGGTCTGTACACTTACAAAGTTCTTTTATGAAAAAAGACATGTTGACAACTCATTCCATATTAACACAGTCTCATCCCAAGTCATCATATAACTGACGTCTTGGGACGTCTTTTGACCATACGTCAACATCCGCCTTTTTATGGTACCCTTAAACGTCGGTTAGTTAACGATCCCAGGCCGTCATACAACTGACGCTTTACCTTTAATTTCGGTTAGGTGACGGTAGGTTTAGGTCTGGGGTAGGGTTAGGATCCGATAACATCATCTAACTGACGTTTAAGTGTACCCTAAAAGGGCGGATGTTGACGTATGGTCAAAAGACGTCCCAAGACGTCAGTTATATGACGTCTTGGGATGAGACTGCATTGTCCATACACACTCTTAAAAATAAAGTTTCCAAAAGTTGTTTTTTGAACTGATGTCAAGAACAAATCTTTCAGGGAACATGATCTAAAATAACCTTTTTTATTTTTTTTTATTTTTTTTAGCGTAAATAATATTTTAACACTCTAAAGTACCTTTTGTGGAATGAAAAGGTTCCATTACAATTCAATAATTTTCTCACCCTCAAATTGTTCCAACCCTGTATCCATTTATTTCTTCTGCTGAACATAAAGGAAGATGTTGTGAAGTATGTTGGAAACCAAACAGTTTGCCCCACTTCCTTATTTTTATTTTTTTTTTGTATGAATGGGAAATTTACTTCCGGCACCAAAGCTCTCTCGGGCTGTGGACGGGACTGTGATGCTCTATAAAGAACTTTTTATTTTTAAGAGTACATGGTACATATAAAACATGTATGTTTTAAAAAAGTCTGTTTGTCATGTTAGGATTTCTACTTGTCTAATACTATCTTCCTCCTCCTTCTTTTAAATGTCTTCACCTGTTTAAATTTCATGTTGTCATTTTAGTTTTCCCACCATCTAACCACACACGACTCTTTTCCTGTTCTATCGTTCTGTCTCATCTCGTTCACCGTCTGTTATTCCCAATCATTACCGTTTTCATTCTCGCTCATCAGAGCCTGATTTCTCTATCAGTTGTGTGAAATGAACTAGGTACTTCACTTCAATACTTGCACCTTTGATTCTAGGTCATTTAATAAGACAGCCATTATGCAGAAAATATAATCATGTGCAATTAGATACCGTCCAAGATAATCACACGGTTCCCTGAGCCATTCCTCATTGATGTGTTTAAGATATGCAGGAAGAGACGGCTCGCACCCTGGCCGAGGTTCTTTCTCTAATTAAAGAGAAATGCCTTCAGAGAATAAGCTGTCATGGCAACCAAGGGAAAGAGAGGCTGAGGTGTTTTTAAAGAACACGAGGTGCAGTGTGACAATGCATCACAAAATATTCCAGCAATAATATAGCAATTTATTTAGTATTTAATGCACATGCGATCACAGGTGTGCATGCTGCATATTATGCCTTTGGTAACACTTTATTTTCATTAGTCAACTAAAAATATTCTACTAGCTATAAGTAACTTTACAACTCCATGTCAACTAACTCTCATTAGAGTATTAGTAGACTGTCTATTTAATATCTGCTTTTTTTTTTTTTTTGTGATGTTCCTCAAAACCATCATTCCACTGGCTGTAAGTAGCTTGTCAATTGCAACTACATGTCAACTTATTCTAACCCGAATTCTAACCTAAACCTACTTGCAAACTACTTGTAGTTAAAGTGGACTATCAAAATAAAGTCTAACCAAACCTTTCATTTGTATTAGCTTTACTGGCATTCTGTAAATCTGATCATATTGCACATGCATTTTTAACTTTAAAACAATTGAAACACGCATGCAAATATTTCAGCAAACCTTCTTATTTTCAATGTTGTTTTATTCTCTCTTTCTCTCTCTTTTTGTGTTCTGGGCAACTGAATTTCAGACTTCATGGTGAAGATGTAATAAGATTTAGGTTTCTTGCGGTCATGAAGCACAGTGGATTTGGTGTCCATGTGGTTATTTATGTAACATATTTGGGTCAAGAGGTGTTATTTTAAAGTGTTAGCCCCTTTAGCCCATGCATCTCTGCTGGCAACATGCAATAATTGACACTGTTAAGTACAGAAAAAAGATGTGTTTGGTTTCGTTAGTCAATGGCCACTATAAAACTGTCATTAATTAATTCCACCCTATTACTCACCTGTAAATAAACATCCGATTATTTTATGTTAGAGACACAGTTTACCTGTTAAGTGACCTCATTTCCTCCTTACAGCACAAAGGTTGACATTCTCATCAAGTCTGTCAACCCAGAAACCAATTTTCAAGGGGAAAAAAAATCAATTACTGAATCTATAGGATTATGGAATACCTATAGAAGTCCCAAAGTGAGGCCCTATGAGAATGATTTAATAGCTTTTAATGCTTCAGTCAAAATTTTAGGTTGTGTTCACACTTGTAGTTTGGTTCTCTTGGTTCTTTTGGTTCGAACCAAAAAGAAAAATTGATACATGTAGTCCTGGTTCGTTTAGGTTTTTGACCAGATTGACTTTGACCAGATGAAAGCTTATAAAATGTGTAAAGGAGTCAATAAAGTGTCAGGAATTCCTCCGTTACACACACACACCAAAGATCTGCTGTTATGGAACATTGTTCCTATGAAACAAACAGGTATGCTTGAGCATTCGGCGCTTTTTATTGTTATATCTTGTGACATCATGTCCTGTTTTTGGTTCATTTACTGTAGATGTCTTGGTTCCATGTGGCGTTCATGCCTCCTTTTAGGCAAGTCATGCCACTCGGCCACCATCTTGGCAACGCCTCCGGGCAGCTATTTCAGACTAACAAGACCAGACTCATCTAAATAAATGGGCAGAGACTCAGAACTGCACTTTCACTGGTCACCGGGACATAAAAACTGCTTGTATAAACAGTATTAAAAATTGCTGAAAAAGTTTGATGACTTTGTCCCAAAATAAGGTTTAAAACACCTTTTTCCCCCACAGTTTATACTTTTACTGTGCATGCGCAAGTGTTCTCTCACTCTCTGCACGCGCTCTTGCTCGCTCGCTCGCTCGCTCGCTCTAGATTCCGGGAGATTTGAACTAAATGCAGTCAAAAGATTCGTTCTAAAATGAACAAATCTTTTTCCGAGTCAATTTGTTTGTTTCGTTCGTTTCGAACGAAAAGATTCGTTCATTTTGATGAACGAGTTCAAACAGGAGAGTCACGAACAGAGCAAGGCGAGCATTTGAGCTTATAAAACTTAAACGTTGTTATTTATTTATTAAATGAGCAATCGTTTTGCTTGATAAGACCCTTATTCATCGTCTGGAATCGTTTAAAGCCCTTTGAACAGTTTGCACTGAAACTGTCTTTTGGACCTTGAACTGTTTGGTTCCATTATATGGAGAAAAATCCTGGAATGTTTTCATCAAAAACCTTAATTTTTTTTCGACTGAAGAAAGAAAGACATGGACATCTTGGATGACATGGGGGCGAGTAAATTATTAGCAAAAGTTTTTTTTTGTTTTTTTTTTTAAAGTGAACTACTCCTTTAATAAACAATTAACACTGAGTGTTCATGCTGGAGGAACCGGTGGATTGATTGTAATATTAATTTGACTACATTACGTTAATTCTATTAACTGATCCAAATTCAAGTTAAGTTATTGATTATTAATATTTCTTTAGAGATCATTTGCTACACAGTCTACTATGAATACGACTGCAATATGCTATTTCATTGTATCCTCTTGTCTTTTAGTTTTATTGAAATATTGTCTCTCTTTGACAATTCAATTTGAGAGAGTCTTATCTGGCCCAGACGAAATGGTGCGTGTGTTCTGGAGCCTGGCTCACTTTATAGCCTTCTGTTGCTGCAAGGTGAGAAAGACATGGGAGTGATTTCTTTTGCCATCATGCACAACTATAAATCCCCCATACCCACCCTGGATAACAGCAAATGCTTGCTGACAGCTTAACGTTTACCATTTGATATTGATGATCTATGGCCTTTCATAGGAAACACAAGCACATTTCAGCTTTGATTCAGCCTTTACATAAGAGTCTCTGAAGAAACAGCTCTGGATCTTATATTCACAGCTATTCAGTGGAATTTGAATAATATATTCATGAAAATGGCTGGAGATTCAAACAAAAGATGTGAATCAGCCCCGCTTACGTTGCTTTCTTCGCAGTCATTACAAAATGTGCCTATGAAATGATATTATTTTGTTCTATTAAATTTCACATTCACTTTCAGTGCATGTTGCAAAATGTGACTCCAGAGTAAGAAGCACAGTTTCTTCACTGATCTAATATTTTAAACCCCATGTGATGGAGAAATATCTGAGCTCAGAAGCCACATATGGGATAAATTCTGGGGATTGGTGGCAGTTTCCTCGGGAGACGTAGTCATCTGCAAGTAATAACCAATTATTATTTTCCTGCTATCAAAGCTGCTTTGAAACAAATAAACGCTATATACCGTAAATAAAGGTGACTTGACTTCATTAGAAAATACAAAGGCTGGGTGAACATGAATGGTGAGGGAATGTCAAGCTCCAAAAATTATTTACATTTTTGAATATGCACTGCATTTTAAGTCATCCAGCTTTGTATGAACAACAAACCGATCAAATACACTTCATCTGTAGATTTAAAATCACATTTGTGATTTTTTACCAGACTTCTGTGCTGTACTATTACTAGACGCCTAGCTTTGTGTGAAAGTCATTTAGTCATTTTCAAAGTAATTTCTCACTGAAAAAGTTTGCATGCACCATAGTTTTAAAATCTCATTTGTACAATTTGAATATATGTATATTCACAATCATGTTACTGGCACACCAAACACTACACGTTTTCAAACTCTTCCTAATCAAACACAAATTTGGAAACACTGAACTGTGAACTGTGAACTATGATGCTCCATATTTGAATAAGCACAAACATATTGTATTTTATTGGTTTTATTTGTTTAAAAAGGGTGAGGGTCAATGTACATAAATCAACATTCAAACAAATGTATATGACCATTCCTCGTGGCCTCAAGATGGTAACTCGTGGCCTCAAGATGGTAACTCGTGGCCTTAAGATACTAACTCGTTGCCTCAAGATAGTAACTCGTGGCTTCAAGATAGTAACTCGTGGCCTCAAGATAGTAACTTGTGGCTTCAAGATAGTAACTCGTGGCTTCAAGATAGTAACTCGTGGCCTCAAGATAGTAACTCGTGGCTTCAAGATAGTAACTCGTGGCTTCAAGATAGTAACTCGTTGCCTCAAGATAGTAACTCGTGGCCACAAGATAGTAACTCGTGGCCTCAAGATAGTAACTCGTGGCCACAAGATAGTAACTCGTGGCCACAAGATAGTAACTCGTGGCCTCAAGATAGTAACTCGTGGCCTCAAGATAGTAACTCGTGGCCACAAGATAGTAACTCGTTGCCTCAAGATAGTAACTCGTGGCCACAAGATAGTAACTCGTTGCCTCAAGATAGTAACTCGTGGCCACAAGATAGTAACTCGTTGCCTCAAGATAGTAACTCGTGGCCTCAAGATAGTAACTCGTGGCCACAAGATAGTAACTCGTTGCCTCAAGATAGTAACTCGTGGCCACAAGATAGTAACTCGTGGCCTCAAGATAGTAACTCGTGGCCTCAAGATAGTAACTCGTGGCTTCAAGATAGTAACTCGTGGCCTCAAGATGGTAACTCGTTGCCTCAAGATAGTAACTCGTGGCCTCAAGATAGTAACTCGTGGCTTCAAGATAGTAACTCGTGGCTTCAAGATAGTAACTCGTGGCTTCAAGATGGTAACTCGTTGCCTCAAGATAGTAACTCGTGGCTTCAAGATAGTAACTCGTGGCCTCAAGATGGTAACTCGTTGCCTCAAGATAGTAACTCGTGGCCTCAAGATAGTAACTTGTGGCTTCAAGATAGTAACTATCTTGGCCTCAAGATAGTATATATATTTTTTTTTTTGCTAAAGTGGGACTAGGGGGGCTCCGTACAATTGAAAGCTTCTGCTCTCAGTGTGTTTTTCCATCATCTCCGGTCACGGTCTTATCTAAATTGCATGAGCTTATTTCGTCCATTAGATGGAAAGATCTGAAAAATCCCGTGTGTTTGCACACCCATAGACCCTCCCCTCGAAGAAAAGAGAGAAGTGTTTGAAAGTGGACGGATTAAAACACCAGTTGTAAACGGGAGTGTGTCTCCCTCATCAACTTTACCAGGTGTAAACAGGACCTTATATTCAAAATAGCTATTTTTATAAGACATGTATGGTTCTTTTTGGCATTGTGGGAGCTTAACAGCTGATGTTCACTATTCGTTGTATAGAAAAGAGCTGTGTGAACGTTCTGCTACATCTTTAGTGTTCCATACTGTCAAGGTTTAGATGAGTAAATGACAATAGAATTGACGTTCCCAGATGAACTGTTCTCGAGGATTGTGTCACAGGGGAGCAGCACGGCTGCTAACAAGGTGAATCACACTGAAACGTTCATGGAATGCAAACATTTATGTTCAGAGACATAAATCAAAGTGTTCTATCTGTCCATATCTCAGTCTCTCCATCATTAAAGCTCTCTTTGCTCATTACGGCATGAGGAGATTCAGCAGAGGCCTTGTTAAAGGCAGGAGATGACGGCTGTGTGTGAGCCGAGCCCCAGGCACGGGTTAGTGTGCTGTGTGTTTGCGCTGGCCGTGAGCTCTGTGTATTTACTAATATTAGTGGAAGTGCTGGAGGCAGAAGAAAGAGAGGCCAGGGAGGGCAGCTATTTTTACTAGTCAGTCTGTGCCTTGTTCCTGGCCAGTCCCTGCCCACGCGTGGCCATGTGTGCGCTCACCTAGAGGTGCTGCATACAGCGCAGGGCAAAACTACTTCTCTTTCTGTCTCTATTGCTTTGTGTCTGTCTGTCCACTGTACATCCTTCCACACAACAAATATTTCCACGAATATTAGATGATATTGCAACGCATTCTCATCCTTCAGCGTCATATAGAACGCTATATGACAAAATGCCACTATACTACGCACACAACGCATTCTCACCCCAAGGCGTCACCTTTGACCATGCTTCAACATTTGACGTTTTAGGCGCCCTTTAGCGTCACTTACATGACGCGATCCTACGGCGTCATCTAACTGACGCTAAAGGAAAGCGTCAGTTAGAGGACGCGGTTAGGTTTAGGTGTGGGGTGGGGGTAGGGGACACGCGATCCTAGGGCGTCATCTAACTGATAAAGGGCGCCTAAAGCGTCAGATATTGAAGCATGTCCAAATGCTTCCCAAGGCGTCAGTTAAGTGACGCCTTGGGGGTGAGAATGGGCTGACGCACATGGCACCCGTTATCGTTAATATAACACGCGCTGTGATGGTTAGGTTTAGGTGTGGGGTAGGGTAGGGTAGTCTGATATTACGCTAAAGGATTTATGACGCCTTGGGTTCGCGTGAATATTGACGATAAAGGGTGCCATGTGCGTATAGCGCCTATTTGTCATATGGCGTTCTATGTGACGCTAAAGGATGAGAACGGGCTGGATATTGATAACAGGGCTGTTATTATTAACTAAAACTTTGACCATTAAAAAAAAATATTTTTGAAAAAAGAAATTACTTAAAGGATTAGTTCACTTTTGAAAAAACTTTTGCTGATAATTTTCTCACCCCCATGTCATCCAAGATGTCCATGTCTTTCTTTCCTCAGTCGAAAAGAAATTAAGGTTTTTGATGAAAACATTCCAGGATTTTTCTCCATATAATGGACTTCAATGGGAACCAGGTCCAACCGCGGTCCAAACGACAGTTAATAACAGTTTCAAATGCAGCTTTAAATGTCTTTAAACGACACCAGACGATGAATAAGGCTCTTATCATGCGGTTATTTCAAAGCTTATTCCAAAAATGTAACTTTTCTAAGGACAAATGCTAGCCTTTCTCTATTCTGTGAGGCGCGTTTGCAACGTCACGTAATACGTAATTACGTTCAAAAGGTCACGGGCGACGTAGCCAGAAGTACAGAGTCAGAGTGTTTACAAGTTGAACGCATAGGTTGAACGTGCAAACTAACTCAAACGCCGTTTACAAAAAAGGAATTAAAAGGTAAAACAACAATGTCGGACGATTTTGATTCTGCACTTCTGGCTACGTCGCCCGTGACCTTTTGAACGTAATTACGTGTTACGTGACGTTGCAAACGCGCCTCACAGAATAGAGCAAGGCTAGCATTTGTCCTTAGAAAATTTACATTTTTGGAATAAGTTTTGAAATAACCGATCGTTTCGCATGATAAGACCCTTATTCATCGTCTGGTGTCGTTTAAAGACATTTGAAGCTGCATCTGAAACTGTTATTAACTGTCGTTTGGACCGCGGTTGGACCTGGTTCCCATTGAAGTCCATTATAAGGAGAAAAATCCTGAAATGTTTTCATCAAAAACCTTAATTTCTTTTCGACCGAGGAAAGAAAGACATGGACATCTTGAATGACATGGGGGTGAGTAAATTATCAGCAAAAGTTTTTTTCAAAAGTGAACTAATCCTTTAATGTTAAAAAGAAAATGCTTATTTCAGCTTGTTAACAAGTCACATTTTCATTCTCATGTTCAGTTATGAAGTGTAATACTTGGGTTATATGGTGTTGTTGAAATCCTTAATGCTAAATATGAACAATAGTGGTGCTAAAAAGTGGTGCTTTCTAAAAATATATACATGTGGAAAAAAGCCTGAAGTTACTGCCTTGTAGCTGAAGCTATTTTAAGACTTTTGCTTTATGTGCTTGAATTGGGCTGAGGTTTGCGAAACAAATGAATGCTGGTGCTCTGCCTTTAAATAGCTTCTTGCGGGACCCATGCAAAAACAAATCCATTCATACAGTCAATGATGTATAGTCCTCATTGACATTGCAGTGGTAATGCAGGGGCGTAATGCTTCTCTGGGCTGGAGCAGATGTGTGTGTGAGAGAGTGTGTGTGTGTGTGTGCGTGTGTGTATCAGGACTTCAGAGAGGGGAAATAACACAGTCTCTGCTCTCTTTTCATTTTAACATCATTTCTCTCTATAACTGCTATCCAGCAGCGAACACCTCCTCCCGCCACTCTTTCCTTTCCTTTCCTTTCTTGTTTCTTTTTACCTTTCTTTCTTATCCCTATAACTTACTTTTCCTTCCATTTTCTTCCCCCTTTCTTTATTTTCTTCTTTCAGTGTCCTTTCCTTCCTCATATCTGTTTCCCTTTTTTACTTTTCCTTTATTTCTCTATTTCCCCTTCCATCTCCATTTCTTTCCTTTCCTTTCCTTCCTTTTTCTTTTACCATGTCATAATTTCCCTCCTTCATTCCTTCTGTTTCCTTCCTTCCATTTCTTTTCCCTTTCCTTACTTTTCCATATTACTTCCTTTTTTCCTTCCATTTTCTTTCCATTTTTCTTTATTTTCTTAGTTCAATTTCCTTTCCTTTTCTTCCTCCTATCTGTTTCACCTTTTTTACTTTTCCGTTATTTCTCTATTTTCCCTTCATTTCCTTTTCTTTTCTTCCTGTTCCTTCCTTCTTTTTCTTTTACCATGTCATCATGTTCCCTCCTTCCTTTCATTTCCTTCCTTCCTTCCTTCCTTCTTTACTTCTTTTTCTTTTACCATGTCATGATGTTCCTTCCTTCCTTCCGTTTCCTTCCTTCCTTCCTTACTCCCGTTTCATTCCGTTTCCTTCCTTCCTTCCTTCCATTTCCTTCCTTCCTTCCTTCCTTCTGTTTCCTTCCTTCTCCTTCCGTTTTTTTCTTTCGTTCCTTCCTTTTTTCCTTCCGTTTCCTTCCTTCTATCCGTTTCCTTCCTTCATTCTCCTTCTGTTTCCTTCTGCCTTCTGTTTCCTTCCTTCCTTCCTTCTCCTTCTGTTTCTTTCCATTTCCTTCCTTCCTTCCTCTCTTCCTTCCGCAGTTCTATGTGTCCTCTTCATTCCTTCTCCTGTTACCTTCTTCTCTTTTGTTTTCAAAGCAACCTCTGAGTTCCCACACTGTTTTTCCTCTCTCTTTTCATTCTTCAGCTACAAAAAGGACTCCTCTTTCAATTGAATTTCATCAATACATGCTTCGTCTTGTGGAGATGTCCTGTGCATAATCTTGCTTCAGTATCCCGACTAGGTGTTGCTAAACCATATCTTACATTTCAACCCCCCTAAATATGTGAAAGTATCATGGGACCTCTTGTCACCTTTGTTGAAAAAAGTGACTGAATTAAGCTAAGATAAATTCTACATAAGACCCAGATCCTCGCCAAACCGAAAACCATATATAGAACTGCTTCCAGTTTTTACTTTGCCCTTTTGCACGCTGTTAGGTTGTCATCCAATGATGACTCTGTTAAAAAGTAATGTATCTGGCTAATTTAACATAAAATATCCACTGTGCTACTGCTGAACTTCAGCACAACAGCAGTAATTAAAGCACCAGCTAAACTGTGAGCTCTGGTATAATTGTTCTTCGGTAAGTCAGTTATTTTTAGTACTCATGCACAATTATACTTTGTATATGTCATTTTCTCTGTTGCTTTGATGAAGGGCTGGAGGTCACCCTGCCAACCATGAGCATCTGTGAAGTTAGCTGTGTTGTCAAGGCTACAGCATGTGGCGTGTCAGCCTGTTGCGTGAACATCCTGTTCCCTCTTTCTTATTTCGAAGCTAGCGCTGCTTGGGATCAATCAGGTGGGTGTATAGCACAAATCTGCAGTAAATGAACTAATATGTAGGAATATTGAACTATTTATGCATAGCTAATGCACTTTTGGCAGCAGATTATAAGACATTGTAATCTTGGCTTGCAACTATTGGTTACCGCCTGCAATTACCTCACCTCACCTTTTGCATCCACAACGTTGATGCACTCACGGCTTGCTCCTCTTCACTGTCAATCCCACAATCCCTCCACAAGCCTGGAGCTCATCTCCCATAGAGAACGAATTGGAAACGGCTGCTCATGCTTTCCTCACTCTGCATCAATGGACATAGACTGTTAGAGGCACTAGCAAACCTTTTCCTTCACAAAACCTAGAGCATGTATTGTTCGAGCACAATCAGTGGCCGCTGATGTTTCATTGGCACGTGTGAGTGTACGGCTCTCTCATCCAGAGTGTTGGACCCTGTGTGTTCTCCTGTAGCGCGCCTGCAGTCAGTGATCACTCACACTAGCAGAGCAACTCTTCAGCCAGGCTGGAGGGAGACTGCATCGCTGGCACAAGGCCAGTATCACCTACTGTAGCCGGCCCACAAATCAGCGTTTGTGGAAGCGTGTGTGTGTGTGGCAGGTAAACAGGAGGCTGCATTGATATAGAAAATCTGCAACGAGTAACGGCTGCGTATGAAAATGATCTCTGCCTGTAAGCAGGTCTTTTTTTGATTTGTCACTTATACAAGTGTTTTTTAAAGAAATCACAAATTTGTTTGATTAAAAATAGAGTAAATAATGTGAAATATTATTACAATTTAAAATACATTTTTCTTACACACATATATATATATATATATATATATATATATATATATATTGAAAATGATATGTATCCCTGTGATGCTTCGTTATCTTTACTCCGGTTTTCAGAATCATTGTAATATGCAGATTTGCTGCTCAAAAAACAAGTATTATTGTTATTATTGCGATTATTATTATAGATTATTATCAATTTTGAATACAATTTTTGCATGATTCTTTTTTGAGTTAAACATTCTAAAGAACAATATTTTTTAATAGAACTATTTTGTGTGTGTGTGTGTGTGTGTGTGTGTGTGTGTGTGTGTGTGTGTCTATATATATATATATACATATATAAGGAAAGAAACGGAAGGACATAGAAGGAAGGAAGGAAGGAAGGAAATGTAAGGAGAATTAATGAAATGGAAGGAGAAGGAAGGAAGGAAATGGAAGGAGAAGGAAGGAAATGGAAGGAGAAGGAAGAAATGAAGGAAATGGAAGAAAGGAATGAAATGTAATGAGAAGGAAGGAAATGGAAGGAGAAGGAAGGAAATGGAAGGAAACGGAAGGAAGGAAGGAGAAGGAAGGAAATGGAAGGAGAAGGAAGGAAATGGAAGGAGAAGGAAGGAAACAGAAGGAAGCAAGGAACGAATGAAGGAAGAAAATGGAAGGAGAAGGAAGGAATGAGAATGAAGGAAACGGATGGAAGGAAGGAAATGGAAAGAGAAGGAAGGAAGGAAGGATGTAGTATGTAGAACTTTAGAAAGGTGCTCCATATTTTTTTTTCAAAAGCTGTCTTTGTTTCAAAGTGAGGCAGTCATCTCAAAATTATAATATTAAAATGTTTCTTATTGCTGATTTACTATGCTCCAAAAACATTTCTTAATATTATAATTTTCTGAAGGATCATGTGACACTGAAGCACTGGAGTAATGATGCTGAAAATTCTTTTTTTATATATTGTCAAAACATTTCAAAATATTTCTGTTTGTGATCAAATGGCCTTTGGAGAACATAAGAGACTTCTTTCAAAACATTTAAAATTTCTTAATGATTCCAAATATGTGGTAGTGTCTTCAGCAACAAAAAAAAAAAAACTCAATTTATGATGTTATAAACAATTCATGCAGAGTTCATTGAGCCTGTTATTGAAACAAAATCCCCAAAGTAGTAATTACTCACTTGCAAGTACTTTCTCTTATCCCAATATATAAAGTTTCAGAGCATACATGACAAAACTCACAAAGCAGCCCCGCTTTCCTCTGATGTGAATAATGAGCAAAGAGACGGCAAGCGTTTAATGAGAGTGCTCTGCTCTCGTAACGCTCTATGTCTGCCGGCATGCGGAGATGTCATTTGTATTTTATGAAACCCGAGTGTGAATGTCTGAGAGTGGCTGATGGAGTTTTTGGCTCAGCGGGATCAACAAAGGCTTCTTACTGAGTGGCATAACTAGGATGCCGTCCTGGGGTGCGCAGCTACAGAAACTGGGCAGGGCAGGGCAGTTTTGATGTGTAAGTTGTACAAAATAAAGTCACAGTGCCAAAATGTAATATTTTGGGGTCAGAGTCATTTAAAAATCAGGTTCAAATGAGTTAAAAGCAAATTGGGGAGTGGCTTTGAACGTGGCTTAACCAATCAGATTCAACGTTTGGGTTTGTCCATATTTGACTCAAAGTTGGGTTAAAACAACCCAGCATTTTTAGAGTGTGACTTCCACTGTAAAAAAATATTGTTGGTTTAACTTAAAATTTTAAAGCAACCAGGTTACTTCATTGAAAGTTCATTGAAATGGAAAAACTGAGTTAATACAATGAAGGAGATTGATTTAATCATCAGAAACTCAAAATGTTATGTTATATGAACTACATAAATTATTTAAGTTGATAAAAGAAAAAAATGTTGTGATTACAAATCATGAAAATATATTTTTACAATGTAATTTTTTTTTATGCTATGGAAGTCAATGGTGCCAAACAACTGTTTGGTTCCAATCGTTCTTCAAAATATCTTCTTTTGTTGTTCAGCAGAAGAATGAAACTCATACACGTTTGCAATAACTGAGTAAATGACAGAATTTCATTTTTGGGTGGAGTATCCCTTTAAGTGGTTTTTAAAATATCTATCTAAATAAATTAATTAATTTCCAGCAAAAATACTTAAATCTTGATATATGTATGCTCTATGTAGTATAAATATGGCCGTTCAGATCTTCAAATTATCCTTATACATCCTTTACTCTTGGTGATTCAATAAAGAATCAGAACCCACGATAGCAACTTTGCTATTCAGATATGGGCTGCTTCATAACAGGCTGTTATTTTCATTTTCTTTGCAAAATTGTGAGAAGCATTAAAGTAGAACAAGAGTTAGCTCTTACAACAGTTCCTCAAAGAGTGCTCTCAGATCCCAGCAGGGGAGCTCCACTTAAATGAGTGCTGAATTTCAGCCTGCAAGCTCTTCTGTCTTTAGAGGCTCTTGCCTGGATTCATGCAGCCCAAAGCACAATCCTGCCCAGTCCTCTCTTCCCTACTTAGAAACCAGGCTGCTATTGTCAAAACCCATACCTGTTTGATTGGAAAACATTCCTGCGAAGTTGACATGTTCAACTCTTATGGGCAAAGAGCCACAATAGCTGCCACCGCTGTTGGATTTCAGTTTTATAAAAAGGAAGCAGCAAAATCATAGACTGTAAAAAAAACATGGACGTAGTATCCGTGACGTCACCCGTAGGATTCTGAAGAGCGTTTTTGTAGCCTAACGTGGGCGGGGCCGGTCGTCGCCATCTCATTACCGGATAAAATAAAATGGGCAAAGAGGCGGGTCATGGGTGGAGCCGAGGTGAAAATTATTGAAAAGAGAAGAAAGAGAAAATATTGGGTCCATCCAATCCTGGAATTGCGCCGAGAGGAAGGAGAGTTCCACTAACTTATCAAGGAGTTGCGAATTTATCCCGAACGATTCAAAATTTACTTCAGAATGTCAGTGGGACACTTTGATGCTTTGCTAGCGATTCTGGAACCACATATTAAAAAGAAGATTCGTGAACCAATCGATCCTGAACAGAGTCTGACAGTAGCCTATGTCTAAGGTAGTTATGGACACACACGCGCGACCTGGCATATATTGTACCCACATAATATATTAGTTATCGAATTGGCTGCTCAATCACACCTTAATCGATACGAAATTTCGATTTGATTGAAAGGAGAGGTTTATTCCTTTTCTAATCCGATCGAGAGAACATAAACACTTGATTGAATTGAAAACCGAAACTGAAAGTACTGCGCATGTGCGGATGCTAAAATGCTAACTGTGGATGCGAAAAGCGCTGCCGTACCTGATCTGTTTTTTTATGACGGACGAAAGATACGGAGGTGGTGTGCAAGCGTGATTGACATAACGTAGGGTCGATTTTTTTTTTTTTTTTAACGTGCGAAAATTTCACACTCAGTGTGCAATGGCCTTAAGCCTCAATATAATTTAAACAGATGAGTTGTAAAAAAAATTCACCGCCCTCACAGTCGTCATGAAGGGCAAAATTAGCACATAGACCAAAACAACTATTTGCCACCAGGCTGTAAACATGTTTTTTTCTGCCGTGAAGTTAGGCATTTTAACATATGAGAGATACAGATTTGACTCGCTTTTGCAGCCAGCCTCAAGTGGCCACTCGATGAATTGCAGTTTAATTCACTTCCGTGTTGGTTTCAAGAGAGAGACGGGGAGGTTGCCGCTTGGGTGAAATACATTAAGCTTCATCTAGATGGGGAGAAAAAGAAGTCATGAAAGTTCAGAGAGGTCATGGGTGAACTGCATGATAAAAAAAAAAAAGACTGATGCATTAAGAGAAACAGAAGGAGGAATTAAACCAGAGTGGCATTTGAGGCTGTGGACAGGAGGGATTTGATTCACCACTCCATTCTGCCAAACGCCCGAAGTATCGCTGTTAAACGTCCAAAATCCCTTACAGAAGAAGAAAATCTATGGAGATTTCTTTATCTACTTTTGTGATAAATGAAACTGGTTCGAGAACCAATATCGGGAAAAAGTGACGTTTGAGATAAACGGTTATAATCCGAAATAGGATTAACGATAGTGTTTTTCTCCCGTCTGATATCCTTCAGGCGATCCACATGTCGAATATGTATATCGCAGACATCTGACACGTTTAGGATGGTACTCATGTGGCGAATGCCATTATCATTCAACCGACATCAAATAATACCGTCTGAGCTATTTTCCAGCACAAAGCCTTTGAAACAACCAATTACATGCACATTATCTGTCAACTGATTCACATTCAAGTGTCACAAATCGTTCATTTGCGCCCTTATCTCTGGATATAATCTGTATGCGGTCTCCAGGAGAGTCTGTGAGCGAGGGTGGAATTATTGATTTTTTTTTTAATGTGTGAGTGCTGGAAGCCTGTGGGGAGACTGTGGACTCCCAGCGTAATCTACACACAGCTGCCGAGAATGCTAAACAGCGAACCTTGAAAATATGTTTTGCCTCGAAAGACCCTTTGGTATTTCCACAAAAAGCCATTCTTTCCTATTTAATTGTCCGTTGACTGCATTTTCGGAGGCTGTGAGGAGGAATTCATGGCTCCTTGAATCCCAGACTAGAGGAAATCTATTTTTAGCCCACTGGCCGTTACTTCACAAGAATAAGCTCAGGATACAAAGGGATTTTGAAACATCGGCTCTGCTGTACGTTCATTAGGAGCTAATGTAAAGCGTATAATCTTCTATATCATATGCTGCAGGCCCGTCTAATGAGTCTCTGCAGTTGTGTGAGTGTTTGGAGATAAAGTGTCTTTTAATCCTGTTGAGGTTTTGATGGACTGTCACTTTTCTTTTGTCAAAGAAATGCCCTTGCTTGGCTTAACTCTTTACATTATTTATAACTAAAGTAAATCAGTTGTGTTTATACGTAGTTTGGTTAGTTTTTGGACAGTCCCTTATGCAAATTGTTGTAATGCAATGTGGGTAAATGCCTGTAAGAAATCAATATGGAAAATTCCTTTGGGTCGCATGTTTTAATGACTTTACCTAAAGCGTAGAGCCTTACAGACGCCATGAAATGGAAGTTGTGATAGTCTTTTCTTTTCTATTGTGACGTATATCCAAGTGAAACGACTATTTGAAAAAATAATACATTTAGGGAGGGACTTGACATGCCTTTAATTAAAAATATATAAATTAAAAATATATAAATAATAAATATACTGCAATATAAATGAAAACTAAAAAAACAACAATTGTCCATTTTGATTTCACTGTGAATCGATTCCTTCCACCATTGGTCAGCCAAAAATAGTTTGACCTGTGTTGTCTCTTCCTTGTTTCCTGATGATATCATTTGTGTTGTTCGGCAATTGAGCAAGTAGATCATTCAGAGATGTTCTTATAATATAAGAGCATAGCATTGGGGAAAGTGCAAATGTCAACTTGGTTCACATATGCCTTTGAAACCCATATTACATCATAGCCATGACGTCATTAAAGGATTAGTTCACTTTTGAAAAAACTTTTGCTGATAATTTACTCACCCCCATGTCATCCAAGATGTCCATGTCTTTCTTTCCTCAGTCGAAAAGAAATTAAGGTTTTTGATGAAAACATTCCAGGATTTTTCTCCATATAATGGACTTCAATGGGAACCAGACGGTCCAAGGTCCAAAAGTCACGTAATACATAATTACGTTCAAAAGGTCACAGGCGACGTAGCCGGAAGTACAGTGTACAGAGTCAGTGTTTACAAGTTGAACGCACGTGCAAACTAACTCAAACGCCGTTTACAAAAAAAGGAATTAAAAGGTAAAGCAAAGATGTCGGACGATTTTTCGATTTCTGTACTTCCGGCTACGTCGCTCGTGACCTTTTGAACGTAATTACGTATTACGTGACGTTACAAACGCGCCTCACAGAATAGAGCATTTGTCCTTAGAAAAGTTACATTTTTGGAATAAGTTTTGAAATAACCGATCGTTTCGCATTATAAGACCCTTATTCATCGTCTGGTGTCGTTTAAAGACATTTGAAGCTGCATCTGAAACTGTTATTAACCGTCTTTTGGACCGTCTGGTTCCCATTGAAGTCCATTATATGGAGAAAAATCCTGGAATGTTTTCATCAAAAACCTTAATTTCTTTTCGACTGAGGAAAGAAAGACATGGACATCTTGGATGACATGGGGGTGAGTAAATTATCAGCAAACGTTTTTTCAAAAGTGAACTAATCCTTTAAATTGAATTAGAAGTGCAGTCCTATGCACACCCCTTCAAATAAAGTGTTACCCTATTCGCTTTAAAAATGCATGCATGTAGCACTCAATATAGCCATTAGTAATATTATTTAGCCTCGTTAATGTAGCCTACATTACAACATACAATGTTCCCTCTATTGATGAGATGAGAGAGAATGATGACATTTCTCTTTCTGCTGGAATTATGAGGTGAGCAAAGGTGAACCTCACAGTTATCTTTGAATTCTGAGTGACCGTGAGCCTTTACACACGGAGATACGAGTCGTCTCATCTTTCTCCACTTCTATAAATTGAAAGCTGGCCCTTTTGCCAGGCTCATCACACTGCCTTTGTGCACGGGGTCGAAACTCTCAGAAATGCAATCTCACCTTTCACCTTGGTGATTCTGATGGTTAAGAGACAGCAGTAAAGAAAAGTGCTGTCTGTGCTAGTTTAAGCGAGAAAGCGGCGATGTGGACAGGTGATTTCCAGTGACCCCAGAGAAAAGCTGCCGTCCACACTGTCCCCTTCAGGTGAATCGCATGAGGAAACCCTTGTGGCCTGAAATAACAACTCGGCCAGTTTTCTTCAGTTTCAGTCATGGGCTTTTGCCAAGTTCGAGTTTCTTATTCAAAGCCATAAATTACTCGCGTGCTTCTTAGGTTTTGTTGACTGGACTGAACCGCCTGGCTAGTGTGTAAATCACAGACAACTTACTCTGTGGTCAAGGCTGAATGGTTCATGTAGCCATTTGATTCATGACGTGACTGATAAACCAAAGCGATTGGTTGTGCTTGAGTTTGCCCTCCGATGCTGACTTGTTGATTTAGAAGCCTTTCCATCCTCCTGCAATATACTTCACTTTTAAAAATAAAGGTTCTTTATTGGCATCTATAGGGAGGAACATTTCATAGTTCATTTAACTATTGGTAGATGGAGCCTCTTTTTGGCGTGTTCGCTCTGGGAACTGGAACTGGGAATGGTTTTAGTTATAAGAATGCCTTTTGGGGGGATTAAATCAGTTCTACCACAATAATGGCTGAATGCATGCGAAACACCGACACCAGCCATTTTTTAAAAGCTGTGTAAACACAGTTTACATAACTTAAACCACGAAAGGAAACTTTACACTTCTCAACCTTCACCCTACGGTGGAAATCCAATACAACATTAAAGTGGCCAAGCGAAAGATGATTACGTTTTTCTGCTCAGCTAGCGACATTCCTCATCAACCACACGGAAAATGCTATGATTTACTTTGTTTTTCCATTTACTTTGTTTTTTTCAAAGTCCGAAATTCGCGTCCGAAATTTTCGCACGTTAAAAAATAAATACGACCACACGTTATGTCAATTACGCCTCCGAAAAATCAACTCGGTGTGGGTGGTGATGGCATAGTGGATAAGACACATGCCTTTGGTGTGAGTCAAATCCACTGTGAGACACCAATGTGTCCCTGAGCAAGACACTTAACCCCTAGTTGCTTCAGAGGCGTGCAACCTCTGATAGCAATTGTAAGTCACTTTGGATAAAAGCATCAGTTAAATGAATAAATATAATTGTAAACAATGAATGGCGACTGCAGAAAGCAAAAGCTGAATCCCTGACACCGACGACCGGACATATCCGGAAAAAAAGAGGATGGTAACCCCTACTATTCAGCTTTCTCCACAGAGCAAGAGCCTGCTAGCTTAGCTTCCAAAATAAAGATGGCCGACACTATGTGTTCATTCTGTGAGTGAGATCCTACCCTCTATGGGCGGGTTGAGGACATGCGGGTCAGACCCTATACTGACTGTAGTCTTTAGCTTCTGGACAATAAATGACAAAATGCCGATTTTTGCGTTTAAAAAAAAACAAAAAATACATAAATCTCTCGTCTTAGGTCGATATGACGGTTGAAAGCATGGTAATTCGAAAATACTACAGGTTTTCTACTAATACAAAGCTTAATACTAAATCCTGAAGTGTCCCTTTAATGATGGAAATTGCGACCATAGCTTTGGGAAATGCCCCCCCAGAGCGGCAGGGTGCAAGTAATGGATTGTGTAATTTATATAGGCGTGTAAATGCAACCAGGAAAATTGCTCTAGGGGAAAATGTTGTTCTCTGGCCGTTTGCCCCAGTTCCTATGTTGCTAGTATGAAGGCCCCTTGTGAACCATGAACCTTTAACATTTCATAGCGCAAAAGGTTCTTAAAAAGGTTTTTTAGATAATTGAAATATTTTAAGAAGTGTTTACTGAAAGGCTCTTTGGAGAACTGAATGGAAACACCTTTATTTTTAAGAGTGTTCAGAAAATAAGTTACATTCACGCATCCCAGACATTATGGAGCCCCGCCCCTTTTCAGCGCTGCGCTCCTTGTCTTTTGTCTTCGGGTCTGTATTTTTACAGCCATCTTCCCTATTTATGAATGAACGACTCATTTTGTTGAGACATCTGCTTTAAACATTACTATCCTCATGATAACTTTTGTTATTTTTACATTAAGTAAATCCACTTCAAAAGCTAATTACTCCTGGACAGCAATGCCATGGAGATATACAAAGCGACCGAAAAAATGGAAGTTCAAAGACAATATTCTAAAGATCGCGGCACTCATTTCATATCTAGGTGATCAAGTTGTTTTTACTAGACCATTTAAGAATTACTTGTGGCTATTTATGAAAAGGTGAAGAACTCAAGTGTCAAACTCAAATGACTGTTAAAAATATTTGACTGGGTGTTTAACTGATGCAAAAAAAAAATACAGTATCTGTAAGACTTTTATTTACTTCTCTCCATGAAGATAGCTTTGCTGCTAACATGACATTAATATTTAATATTGATGACATTAATATTAAATAAATAAAAAGGCCGGTAATCACAACCGTCTGTGATTATGACATTTTAATTAACATCAGCAGAGTTGCTCTCATCATGAAACGTATTCATAAAGGACAGAAATGCTTTATAACTGAAAGAGGATTTGGAAGAATTCTGAGTAAATTTTTTCCTTATCAACACAACAGCTTAGGAATCAAAGTGTTCAATTTGCATCTAAATCCAAGGCTAATCAAGTAATACATTTAGTCATTCATTTGGTTCATTAAACTAGCCTAAGCTGTACAGTCAGTCAAAAGGTATTTTAGGAATAAAAAGCTTCCGTTTTTCCGATTACCCTCATACACTCGGTTTATTTGAGGTTTTAGGTTTCGCAACCTGCACTAAGAAACATATTGACCCAGTATTAACATAAACAAATTAATAAACTTACTAATAAACTGGACATGGTAAAAATATGACCAGCTGTGAAATAAATATACATAACCACAAATTTGGAAAAAAATAAATTTTTTCACTTGTTTGTCACGAATTAACAACTCATTCATACGACTTATTAATACATCAGCACGCTTTACTAATTTGTGCGGCATTTCGGCAAATCAATGTTGATTCTGGTTTTATTACGAGCTATTTCAGGGTCTCTTTTTGCCAACAGACTCTCCCCTGTTTTCTTCATTTGTTTAAAACGTGTAATATATATCTTTCTTGAGTGTTGTTTACATTTACATTTATTAATTAAGCAGAGACTTTTATCCAAAGAGACTTACAATAATACAGGGATACAACAAGCAATTCATCTTAAGAGGCAAATGCTTTTTATACAAAGTTTCAGCAATCCTTCAATTATATATATATATATATATATATATATATATATAGAAAATGGTCTGGGATTTGGCTGTCCGGATAGTGTTGAGAAGATTATTCCACCAGCAAGGAACCGTGAACTAAAACATTATTGGCTGTGATTATTTTAATTGCGAATGAACTCCCAACAGGACATCCCCAGAGGGGCGGGAAGAGCACTGGTTTGAGTCTGGTCAGGGTTGGAGTTGGGGGTTGATGGCGAGATCTTCCACTGAGGCTGTAACTTAATTTAGCCACAATCTCAGTTGATCTCATCTCATTAGTGTCTCTGTCGTCTCGGTGTGCTGAAGCACTCAGTTCACCATCAGGTCCTGTAGAAGGAATGTAAAGAGAGTGCAAACAAGACGGCAGAGGAGAAGATGCTCATGAACTACATGAATATTCACCTAATTCAATTTCAAATAGGATGTGGATATCACTTTATGAATAATACATGGGAAGGAGGCATAGTGAATAAATTGAATGTAATTTTTTGATAAACACGAATAATAAAATGAGTACAATATATATTTATTATTATTATATATATAATAATATATACAGTAACCATATAGCCATAATTTGTGCAGACATATTTTTTGAGAAGAGTAAGAATTTAGATTTGGTATTGAATATAATTTGTAGCTTCTATCCATCTTTTGAAAGCACACGGTCTTGATCACAATCTTTAAGCCCTTATCCCATTTACTTACAGTGAAGTAACTTCATATTCAGTACATCAGAAACAAAGACAACATCCACATTTTGTTTGGCATTGATTTTCTGTTTGATAGTTTTTTTGTCCTCATGCTTCATTTGCTGGGATTTCCTTTCCTTTCCTTACATTTCCTATTCCCTTTCCTTTCCTTTCCCTTTCCCTTCCTTTCATTTCCTTTCATTTTCCTTTCCTTTCCTTTTCCTATCCTATCCTAGCATATCCTATCATTTTCCTTTTCTATTTCCTTTCCTTTCTTCCCTTCCCTTTCTTTTCCTTTCCTTTCCTATCCTTTTCCTTTCCTTGTCGTTTCCTTTTCCTTTCATTTCCTTTTCCTTTTCATATCTTATCCTATCATTTACCTTTTCCTTTTCCCTTTCCTTTCTTCCCTCCCCTTTCCTTCCCTTCCCTTTTCCTTTCCTTATCCGTTCCTATTCCTTTTCTTTCCCTTTCCTTTCCTTATCCTTTCCTTTTCCTTTTCTTTCCCTTTCCCTATCCTTTCCTTTTCATTTTCCTTCCCTTTTATTTCCATTTCCTTTCCTATCCTTTCCCTTCCTTTTCCTTTCCTTTCCTTTCATATCCTATTCTCTTCCCTTTCCCTTCCTTTCCTTTCTTCCCTTCCCTTCCCTTTCCTTTTCCTTTCATTTCCTTTCCTTTCTTCCCTTCCCTTCCCTTTCCTTTTCCTTTCCTATCATTTTCCTTTTCCTTTCCTTTTCTTTCCTATCATTTTTCCTTCCTTTTCCTTTCCTTTCCTTTCCTTTCCTTTCCATCATCATTACTTCCAGCCTCCTGGACTCTTTATATCTCTTAATGTAGTGATGGGAATCCGTCCTGAATAAAAGGTAATAAAAATGGACTTTCTTAGAATTTATCTGACATTTGCAGTCCCACTACCTTTTCTATCAAAGTCAGATTTAAAGTCGATGATCACCTATAAAAAATGTTGATATATTGCATATATATGTGTGTGTGTGTGTGTGTGTGTGTGTGCATGCATATAAGTGCAAACAATATATTATAATGCATATTATTCACACAGTCGATTGCGCAACAAGCCTATTTACCACGCGTTGGTGTTAATTTTGGACCCCGCTGCTTGACATAACCTCCACACACATTGTGGGTCATACATTCTTCCTCTACACTAAATTAAGACTGATATATATATATATATGTATATATAATGATACAGGTGATGATTTTATATTAGATTAAAAGGTGCTGGATGCAAATGTGCAGTGACCCAGACCCTGCTCTAATAAAATTAATAGGAATACTCTTTACTGATCCATAAACAAACAAAATGATGTGGATCAATAAGCCATGTGGCGACCGAGGCCATGAGCCGCTGTCCATAAATCTCAGAAGGCCACTCGTTCATTAAATTATAAAAGATCCATGAGCCGTGAAATTCTGTGGCCGAAAGATCCCAGTGGTGCCTAAAAATAGACTTCGACAGACTTTTCCGTCCGTATTGTTTCTTCAGAAGCATTTTATCTTTGTCTCAGTCCCAGAGGTCACCGAAGACATGCGTTCTCCTTCCCTCAGTGCAAATGTGTCTCTTTTCGTTTTCTTGTCAGAATAATGCTCACACGTCTATGAAAGATGTCACGGAGAGAGGTGTTTGTGAGCGTGAGGAGACAGAAAGTCTTTGCAGCGGCACGACCGGCTACTGACGGTACACTCACATCTCACAATTAGCATCATGAAGTCGCTTGTGGCATGTAAGGAAAAGGGGCTCGAATTTAAAATAGATTTATCTTTCTTTTTTAAATCATTCCCTTTGCAGTTTTCACTTAGGAAAGATTATATTTTCATGCGTGGAAAGAGTTCCCAAATATTACTTACTCATGAAGAGGTCTTCTTCTCAACATTAACACACAAAACATACGAAGAGTTCAGATGCAAAAGCCTCTAAATGCCATTTGAAATTTTCTTCTAGAATGATCATTTTTATCAAGCTTGTATATTTAAGTTCAGTGATTTCACTTAAATGGCATTGATAATTACCTATTAATTGTTATTTAAGTGAAATTACTGAACTTAAATATACAAGTTTGACAAAAATCATCATTAAAGAAGAAAATTTCAAATGGCATTTAGAGGCTTTTGCATCTGAACTCTTCATACACTCACAAGTCATTGCTTGCATGTTAGATCAGAAAGCAATTGACTCACTCACCCTTTTCAGATAGATAACGGGCCAGAGTCATAGTTTAGTGCTACAGTGTGACACATTTTATTCCAAACCAATCAGTTTTAAAAAGCTCTTTCCACCCGGATGAGTTTTTGGGACCTGCGATCTAAATATCAACCATCTGTGTGACCATCTGCATTCAGATGCTATCAAGTGCAAAGGCCAAGCCACCCAACAGCCTCATATTGGTCCTCCATTTTCAAAGTCTCTGTTCCTGCTTTTCCTTGAGGCAGGATAATCCAAGACTTATTGGTTTTTATTCGGCTGGACTTTACGACATCATACCTAGTGCCGAGTCCCATCTATACGTCCAGTGAGAGTGCAAATATTTTTGTAACTCAACAAAATGGAAATACAATAATCCATTCATATTCTGAAGATATATCTAAATCCAAATTTGATAGTCACAGATTCAAATCAGCTATTACATGCTAAAATGGCCGTTAAAAGTGAACACTAAGATTTTTTAATTTTCAATAAGAAATCTAAAATGCAAATAGAAGCATTTAAATGAAGTGAAATACTTTGGAAGGTATTCAAGGTGTAATTAACACTCTGGTTCTGCTCGCATGGCTATTTCAATAAAATTAATGTTTTAGTTCAATAATGTTTTTTATTTCATATTTTGTATTTTTAAGAGGATTTTATGGTTATATTTTTTATCGTAGACCTGAAAATAAAATTAACAACTTAAACTGTCATAAATCTTGTAGTAGTTTGCCATTTAGTTAAGTTAAGCCTAAGTTAAAAAAGAAACACAAAAAAAAGTTTCAGTTCATTATTATGACAAATGCATAAAAATACTATTTTTAAATAAAAAAAGAATATAATTTCCAAAACATAAAGTGTGAGAAAATCAAAGCCATAAATCTAAACAAGTTGTGTTCCAATTTTGAGGTTGGTGGTCTCTCAAAATATGACCTTTCAGGAAGATTTTTTTTTGGCGCAGTACCAAACGCTTCCACTAGATGAAATTTTCTCCACATTCGTTTTTAATGGGCTCATTTTTGACCGCGAACAGTACAAGTGTGACTATTTTTTGGGGACCATTTAACCTTGACAAAGTAGACGGAGCAACTACGCTATCTCACGACCAATTCGTACGAATTCGACGCATGATTAAAAAGTGTCTAATTCGTACGACCTCACTCGTACGAATTTGTAAGATTTGTATAAACCCACGTGATGGTTATTTTTAGGGGCGGGGTCAGGGGTAGGTCATTCGTACGAATTCATAGGATTTGGCCAATTCGTAAAATATGTACGATTTAGCAAAATCGTACTAATTCGTACGAGTGAGGTCGTACGAATTAGACACTTTTTAATCATGCGTCAGTTTCGTACGATTTGGTCGTGAGATCGGGTTGGTATTTATGGTTATTAAAACACACATGGGCGGGTGACGTGCTCATTTTCCAGTGAAAAATATACCACTATAACACCTATAACAGGCTTACCATAGTAGATCAGGATAAGACTTAAACATGTTTTGGAAGAGGGATTGATGATTTATTGACTCATTATTTACATTGTGTTTATTCAAGTAAAAAGTTGTGTTGAAAGTAGCTACTGAACAAAAATGTTTGATTTGCTAATGAGAGAGTGTCCTTGGGTCTGTCACTGTTAGAACAAATTCACTGTATAGTCCTGTAGGGAAATGAGAGAACAGAAATGAGCTTCTTATTCCTTACAGCTTAAACTAAATGAAAGGGAACTTCACAGAATACATCACAGACTGCTTTCTTCATAAAACTTTCTTTCCTTCCTATGTGATTAAGAAGATTGAAAACAATTTCCCTAGAAGACCATAATAAATCCTTTCCCAAAAAATAAAAAAAAATAAAAAAAAGTCCCCCGTGACAAGAGCCTAAAAATAGCCTCCGGTGTTCAATTCATGTTAAATAAGGACGCAGATGTAGATGCCGAAATAGATACTTGTGATATGTGATGATTCCTCTTTGCAGTTATTCTGCTTATAATGAAAGACAATCCTGAGAAGAACAGAAGGCAAGGTCGAAATTAACTTAGTATGTGTTTATGTGGGTGCATACTAACTCTATGCATTCACTCGTGCTTTTACGTCAGGAAGTTCAAGCCTGTTGCAGTGCTGGTAAGTTGTTTTGAGAGGTCAGTGCTTCTTTATAAGTCTTCAGACATGCACACCGCTGTATTCTTCTCTCTATTCAGCTTGTTTGCCTGTCTCAGCCTGTTCTTGCTCAAACCTTCCATCTCAATTCTCATAGAAACAGAATAAATAAATCACTAGCCCAAACTGCTGTGAAGGGAATGTGGTAGAGTGGGAAGTCAGCTCTCCCAGGAACACGTCAAATATAGATCAAAGCTGAATTCTATTAAATGTCATTGTTTCTAATCATGCCCTGCATGAACTGTGACTGACATTACAAAAATACAAGAGAGAGCTGCATCATTGCTCTCATCGCTGTGCTATTACTGGTGCAGCAGGTGTTCAAGATAAAATGTGTCTGTTTTCTGTTAAAATACTTTCTATTCCTCACGATTCTGCTTATCAATTCGGATTCTGATTGATCCCTAATTTCGATTCCAATAAGATAAAAAAACACAAAAAAACGTAGATATCATTCACATTTAGTCTTATTGCAAAACATTTAATTATAGCTGAATATCGTGAACAAAAATCAACAGACTAAGAACACTTACACAAGGAACTTTTGCTTGTGTTTTACCATAGAAAAACAAGACTAGACTAACTATAAATTTCAAGCGTTACTAAAGGGGTACTCCACTGTTTTTCCATATTAAACTGTTATTCCCTTAACTAAGACGAGATGATGCATACCTTTGTCGTCTCAGTGCGTGCGCTCAATTGCTCTGGCGAGCAACACTTTAATAGCACTTAACTAGCCCAGTTCATTCAATATGGGCCAAGCAGAGAAGCGACCAAACACTTCCACTTTTTCCCTATTTAAATACAGCTATATGTTTTCCATTCATTTTGTAAATTGATTTGTTTCGTCAGGATTTGAAGAAATATAGAGCAGAGTAAAATCAGCATAACAGTGAAAACTAATGTCATGCTTACTAATGATATCTCCCAAGGGTAGCATGTACTAGGGTCCTAGTACTGAGCCTTGTGGTACTCCATACTGAACTTGTGATCGGTATGACATCTCTTTCTTTACTGCTACAAACTGATAAGTATGATTAGGTCTGATAAGGTCCGATAAGTACAGTATGATTTAAAAATCATGCTAAAGCAATTCTGTGAATGTCTGTGTTTGTTTGTTTGTTATCTTTCTAGATTGCTAATTAGTTCTGTCCTTTGCCTGTTCGTTTCCATGGTTACTGATTTGATTTCGTTAATTGGTCTCATTATTCCTCATTTTCTGTGTATTTAAACCATGTGCGTCTTTCGGTTTATTGTCAGTTTTTTTTGACAATAAAGTGTTTTGTGAACATTTGAGTTTGTGCCTAAAATTAAAGGTAAAGCTGCTGCACTTATTTGCTGGAACCTACGCTGACAGATAATCGGTTCTTCTAAAAATAAAGTAATTCTATTATATACTATAATATTTCAAAAAGCTGATATTGCTGATTACGACCAAATTATTCATGAGGATGCACACCATTATTGGAGTGAATTCCATATAGCATCTTTGTGGAAAATCTCCCTTATTAACACAATTAGCAACTATATTTCATAATTGGGAGGAGACTGAAGATGGAATAGCAAATATTTAAGTATTAAGTATGCATTTATGCACTTATTCACACCATTGATTAAGATAAAAAAACAGACAGAGACACGTCATTTTACAGTGTCTTGCGACATGTACTTTCTAAAGTAATAGCAGTAAATTATGCAAAATTACAAGCAACAAACCCTAAATCCCAACCCATAAATAGCCTAGTTAATTAATACTACTCACTTAAATGTGAAGGACACACTAAAAAGTGTAACCATATTTATTTTTTAGTCTAATATATTTTATTGTGTTGATATATTCAAATCTATTACAATGCCAAAGTTAATATTTAAAAAAAAAAAATGTTGTTGCACACGATATCTGATATTTGTAAAACCATACAATATAAATAAATAAGTACTAGCGACAGTATACAATTTATTTTAATTGTATTATATAAATCCATAGCCATTTAACCGCAAAATTTCAAATACTATTATTATTAATTAATTAATTATTATTATTATTTTATGTATTAATAATATTATTATTAAACACTTTGATTACATGGGATGCTAAATGCACTATATGATAAAACATCGTTGATTTTGCAAGATCCTTCTATAGCATAACTGTATTAAAGGGCCTATGAAGGAACAACAAAAAATACTCAAAATGAAATATTAAGAATGACGTGTCGTGTATGCAGCAACACTATTGTTAACATAGCTACTGTTCTTACACTGTGGCTTTTTGCATCCGCTTCCATCAGAGCACATGTGCTCCCTCTATCCCTCTCCATCCAGTGCGAGAGACTAGTGTACTTTAGACTCTAGAGGTCTCCATCCTTCAGCATCCACGCGCTGTGCATTCTTCTGCATCGGCCACAGACTGAGAGAGGGAGGGACAGAGAGAGAGAGAGAGAGAGGGAAAGAGAGAGAGAGGACACCGCGCAACGGCAACCTGACACGCGTGTCCTCCCTCAGTGCGAACGGGAACTTTGATGATTTGACGGTGAAACGGATGGAAACGTTGAGATGATGTTCCAGTCCTTGATGATGGATTCGTCTTTCAGCATGTCCAGCTATGCTGTCCTTGTGCTCGTCTCCTAATAGACAGCTGATTCATTTCTCTCCTCAAGTACTTCTGCTTTACTACAGCTTTGGTGATTGAACACTTGAGACGGCGTGAAGAACAGTGAAGGAAGCGGGGCGCATTGCTCATTTTTTCCAATTATCAATAAAGGACTTCCAGTTCATTCGGGATTCGTGATGTCTGCAACATACCGCTCCTTGTTCCTCTGTAAGTAAACTGAGTTATTTATTCCTTTAGGGTATGGCATGCGGTTTTATTTTTTGGAAAGCTAACCTTGTGTTTTAAGTTGTCCGATCCTATCGTTAGTAACATATTCTTCACCTTCATCCGTGTCAAATAAGTTTGAGCAGTGGATGAAGTCTTCAGTACGAAGGTATAAATATAACAATTAACCTACAGAATAGTCAAAAGTCCTGTTCATAACAAGACCCCCACCCAGTGGAGTAAATCAAATCCAGATGCTTTTGGTTTGGGGGTTCTAATTACACCCTTCAGACAACTCTTGAAAAAATAACCCAAAGTTCCCTGGAGAACTTTTAATTCACTAGTTCTTTAGAAATCCATATGTACTGGTGCTTTTGTGAACCCAAAAACCAAAATGCTGATCCAAAAACCCAGTAATGAAATCTCAAGGTCTGAACCAGGTTTGAACCCAGGAAGGGCATACAATTGTTTTATTTTTTTATGACGAATTTGAGGTTGTTTTATTTGTATTTTTTTACATTGTTCTACTGTATTTGTGTCTGAGACCCCAATGACATAATGGGAGAGACAGTCGCTAGTCTACAATGTGCATTTATGGAAACATTTAATCATAATGCATGGTATGCATGCATCATCCAAATACAAAACAAATGTTAGCATTTGTATTAAGATTTGTGCTACGGCACTAAATTGCAGAGCGGAACAAAGACAGGGCACGCCGCCCAATCCACGTCTCTTAATTTGTTGTGACATCTGATGACGAAAATAGATCCCCATGTTAAACGTCCAGTGATGAGCCGGTGGCGCGAGCCGCTGCTGTCCGGTGGGCACGAGGATCTCGCGTGTCTGCGTGTGCTGGAGGATGTGTGAAAGCATGCATGGGTCACATTGGGAGTCCTCCATCGTCTCGCGCGCGGTTCATTGTCCAATTCTCGGGCGGCACGTTCGTAGTTTAGTGCGCGTGACCCATCGTTTATTATAATCACTGCGCCAAACTTTGTCTCATCTTGTCCTCTGCGCGTCTATATGATGCAGCATGAAAGCGATGTGTGTTGAGTCTGACTGGCTATTATTGTGTTTCTTAAATGTATGATAAGCTGTATTAAAATTCCACGCGCATTCTCCGTGGCGTGTTGAGAAGGTCAACGCTGCTGTAACACTCAGCTTTCCAAAATCCTCTCCTCACTCTATTATTGTATATCAGCATAATTCATGCTTTCATTTTTTCCTCAAATGTTTCAGTAAAGTGTTTGCGAATTGGATATTTCTCAGAAATTAGTTTGTTTTGAAATTCAGTTCTTTCCATAAAGAGTTCGTAGGTATACAACCATCTGAGGAACAAAGATTTAACACACAACCCATTAGCAAAGGCTTGTTGATGCACTGTAAAAAAAATATTGTTGGTTTAACTTAAAAAATGAAGTAACTTGGTTGCCTTCAAATTTTAAGTTCATTGAAATGAAAAAATTGAGTTAATTCAAGGAAGGAGATTGATTTAATCATCAGAAACTCAAAATATTATGTTATCTGAACTACATAAATTATTTAAGTTGATTTGACAAAAGAAAAAAATTTTGTGATTATATATATATATATATATATATATATATATATATAGTCGTTTCCAATTTATTGTTTTTATTTTTTATTTGTTCGAAATAAAGCATTTATCCCATACCATACCATACCATACCAGGGCATGTTGTCCCACTGTCTGGGGTAAGTTGTCACGTTGGGAACCTGTATAGCATAAAGATAGTTTTCAGCTAAATGTGCAGCAAAACAATTACAAAACACAAAGAGTATAAATGTAAAAGACTAACATACAAAAATAACTGTTAATAAATAGTTCAATGTTTGGGTTCAAATCTACTTTCATTTTATGCATGAACCCTTGTTTAAATGTTACCTGCTATGTTTGTATTTGCTTTTTTACTACCAACTTTAAACTATCAATGTTACAGCTAACATATCTGCCTTATAGAAGTATAAAATGCCTGGTAACACTTTACGTAAGTGTCCATGACTTAATTTGAAATTAATTGCATACCTAATTCTAATTAGTTAGAAATGTTTAATAACTACACTGCAATGTAAAGTGTTACCAATGCATTGCTTATAGCGCTGAAACTGTAACCCACACACCTATGGGAGGCTGCTAGTTGGTGTAATCCCATTATATGGTAATGGCAAGATGGCAAGAGAAGACAGAGTGTTTTTCATGCGCCCTGACACGTGCATCAGATCATGGGAAATATTGGTTTTATGTAAAGAATAAAATCCTTCATGTTTGTACATTTGCTTCAAATGAAGTAAGATGGTTATATCTAATATACAGATATACAAATTCAAACTAATCATTTCTAAGCGTATTTATTTATAAAGGGATAGAATCCCGTTTCACTTTGAGCACTCTTGAAATATTGATTTATCAATCAGGTTACGGCATTTTAAAGGTCATGCTTATTAGCTTTTGTTTGTTTGGTTAATGATTATCTTGGTCTGTGTTGTGAGAGAGGAATGGATTGAGAACTGACACTGTGCTTGTAGTAAATCCCATTGGATTCTGCATTAAATTAGTTTAATTTAATAGCCTTGGAGTGTCATCATTATAAGTGCATGTCTTTAACAATGTATAACAACATTTAATGGGGGAAAAAAAAGCTTTATTACTGGTATGTTTGGCGTGTAGAGCTCATCTCATTGCTGAGTATGCTCAATGATAGAGTGAATCAATGTTGCATAATTGGGTAATTTCCATTTCATTTGATTTGATGCTTTCGAAGATCTTACATTATTTAAGTGTAGCACCCTGGAGGAAAGTAATATTTATTTAAAAGTCTTATTGCAGACATGAACTGCTGCTACTTTGGAAATGAGCTAAAAAAGGACAAACCAACCAAACTGTGCAGAAATCACAGCTAACCAAATGGATGATAATAGTCTAACCCCGCTCATCCTGACTGACTTGAATGGAAAACATTAAATGGGAAGTCTGGGAAGTAATACCAGATTGTAATGTACTTGTCAGGAATAATGGAACCATAATAACACGTGAGAGACTCCATGACGTTCACACTCTCAGTTTTGGGGATTGACAGCCTCATCTACACTCTAAAAATTGCTGGGTTGTTTTAACCCAACTTTGGGTCAAATATGGACAAACCCAGCCATTGGGTTACATTTTTTAATTACATTTTTAACCCAATGTTTGGGTTTATCCATATTTGACCCAAAGTTGGGTTAAAACAACCCAGCATTTTTAGAGTGTACTTACAGGTGCGAATCTCAAAGTCCCAAATACAGTCTGAATGAACACAGAACAGGATTCAAGCCCGTATTATTCTCTCACCAGTAACCATATTGCCCGTAACCACATCAAAGATGGCGACGTCCATAAAACTTAAAAAGATTTATTATGTTTGATACGACAAGTCCAATCGAGCCAAGAGTTCATAAATCTTCATCAGCAGTTTTATACCAAGGGAGAACAGTGACTGGATATAAAACATTCAGATGCGATATCTCCGTCGATGTAAGTTACCAAAAGCAAAACCACGCATGAAAACACACAACAAATAGTCGGTAGACATACGTTTGTGCAGCGCAGAGCGTCTCTCTTGCCGTGTATGACGTGACAGACAACTATTTCCGGCGAGGAGATAAACACTGTGTACAGCTCACTGAGGGCGGAGTCTATGCTAATAGGGCGGAGTCTTCCAGCAGTCATGGGCGGGGCCTGTGTAATGTGAGGTCACAAAAGGTAGAAATGCAAATGGCCGCTTTTGAGACATGATTTATGGGAATTAAAAAAAGAGGAGTGGGTGGATTTTCACCAGTACAGGGTGGTTGTGTACACACTATGTATGTGCAAACACCATGTCTCCTTTTCGGACTCAAATACAGGACTGACAACTGGATTCTGTTGCTGTGTGAATGTGGCGTGACCACTAGACGTTTGACTTTTTCATAATTCAGTGAATGAATGCAGTCATCAGCCTAATGTTTTGAAAATCAGGTTGCCATTAGTTACGCTATCACGAAAGAGTGTTGGTTAAATAACTCGTTTTCCCATCCTGTGCTATATTTGGCTGATAACCACAGGCAGTAAGAAGATCTCTCATATCTGAAAATGACAGGACACAGCAGACCCAGAGGTTATAAAATGACAGCTCGATGCGCACGCTCCTGAATCACAGGAAATGTGTACAGAATGAATAAGCACGAGGAACACTTGCAAACTTTTACCATAAAATGCTGCGTAGTGATGAGATCTTTGGCATTTTAATACATAATGGTGCAACTGAACGCTCTTATGATTATATTTTAAGAGGATTGTTGTTGTTTTGTTTTGTTTTGCAATAAATATTTATGAGAAAACTTTTGCAGACTTTAATTTAGTATGTGCAGTGGGTTTCGAGTGGCTGAAATTTTCATCTGGAGATTTCGATTCTTTTTTTTTTCTGCCTTGTTTACTGAAGCTCAGATGTTTGGTTAGGCAACATAAATAGCATTGCAATTTTCCCGAAGTGGTTTGGGTGACTGTCTGGCATAAACATTCCCGATGTTTTCCATCAGGATATCGTTCAAATCAAGCCTATCTGCATTTAGGGCCTCACAAAAACACAGTGCTCAAATCTAACTTATGTTTTTCCTCCTTGGATACTCTTTTTGTCATGGGATATTAACATTATGGACTCGTCTCTGAGCTTCTAGTTAGCTGGTGCAGTGAGAACAACCTCCTCAATCCTCCTGCAGAACATCTGAGGTGACATTGTCTCAACTCAGTCCTGAAATTCAATATTCTCCCTGTGCTGTCACGCAGCCGCTCCTCTCAGAGCAGACAAACAGCTTGAAGAGTTCTCCAGATGTGTTATTCTACTCGTTTGGCCTTGAGGAACATGTGCTGTTTCTTTTGCTGTGATCGGGTTGATTCATTTGATCAAAAACGGTAAAATCAGTTATATTGTGAAATATTATTATTAATATTAATTTTTTAATCCAGTTTTAATCCATTATTATTTTTTTTCTCCAGTTTTAAGCATCATTAGTCCAGTCTTCAGTGTCACATGATCCTTCAGAAATCATTATAATATGCTGATTTGCTACTCTATAAACATTGAAAAAAATTATTATCAATGTGGGAAACTGATTTTTTATTTATTTTATTTATTAATTTATTTATTTTCAGGATCGTTTGTTGAAGACAAATTTAACAAAAGGAACTCGATTTGAAATATAAATATTTTTGTAACTTTGTAAATGTCTTGACTGTCACTTTTGGTGTTAAAAGTTAATAAAAGTTAATTTCTTTCAAGAAAAATGATCTGAGTAACCCCAAACTTTTGAACATTAGTGTGTGTATATATACATAATTGCTTGGGACAGAACTATATCTGTTTGTCCAACCAATTGTGAGAGTATAAAGGAATATCATTCCTTAACAAAAAATAAATAGTCATATTAATGCAAGGAGATCAATCATTCCTGGCATTTCAAACCACCCTGTCTCAAATCCACTATAAGAAAATGTTAGCTGTATTTGTCTTAAATATAAAAATAAAACTCTTAATGGAGAAAACGTTAATGTCTGCAACAATGAATAACTATAACACACTCCTTGACTGAAAAAAAATAAAATAAATAAAAAATCAAAGAAAGCCACAGTAAACACCAGGCCACGTTTGAGTCGTTCTCTAGCCTATAAATCTCAGACTCTTTTGACTCCCTTGGCTAAATTACTCCCAGATTACTTTGGAGCCGCTCAACAGGAACTGCCTATTTTCCTTTACGGCTAACCTTTGACAGATGTTCATGAATGGTCTGGTTTGACAATAATTCAATCCAGCTGCTTCGTTTTGTAGCAAAGCCCGGCTCGCTTACATAAGTCGTTGGTCACGAGCGGCCCCCGCCCCGATACACAGGTTTTGGCTTCTAGGATCGCATGGCCCAACAGGATTTCGCTAATCGCCACCTCCATGCTTATTTGCAAGAGATAGAATAGAGGATTGAGTGCATTATTTGATGCAGTAAATAACTATGAAAGTCAATGGTGCAAGGGCAGTTAATTTCTTCCTGGTTCCTGGAAGTACTCTGTTTGCAGTGAGTGTAAACAGTTTGATGAGGGTCCTCAATGAGGAGCTGAGATAGCGCAATGATAAACAATATAGCCAGGAGAATTGCCAATGAACCAAACGATGAATAATGGGGTGAGAATTTTGTGTAATGATATGAGGTAATGAATGTGTTTTGATATCGTAGGCTACATGTGCAATACTACATGTTTACTATATAATATGCCCATGAGTATTCATGTATATATTCATTTATTTTTATCCTATTATTAATTGAATAAATGTAAATTATCCTATTTGAAAGAGCTAAACAGTAACAAAAGTCTGTTATAAATGTAATTTGGTTTTATTAGCTGTATCTTTGGTTATATTAGCTCAGTATTCAGTGAAGAAATAAGTGTCAATTTCAACCGTGTCAATTTCAAAAACACTTATGTAGATGTGCTACACTGTAAAAAATTAATATGCTTTATCTAATCGAAAAAAATTGTGGCAACAGATTACAAGCAATATTATTTATTAAATTTAACAAATTAGCTTTGAGTAATAATTAATCAAATTATTACTTAAAAGTTAACCATTTAAAATTAGTATAGTTTACACCATAAAAATTGCCAACATTGAAGACACCTGATGTTAACAAGCAGAATCACTGAAGGAGAAAAACAAAATTTTAAAACAAACCTAAAACAAACACTGATCACCATAATGGTGACTTAAATGGACTTTTTTTTTTTAAGTTTTACTAATTTTAAATGGTTAACTTTTAAGGAATTAATTTGATTAATTTTTACTTGATTCTATTGTTAAATTGAATTAATAATATTGCTTGTAATCTGTTGCCACTTTTATTTTTACAGTGTAATTTGGCTTTAAAGAGATACTCCACTTTTTTTTTGGAAATAGGCTCATTTTACAACTCCCCCAGAGTTAAAAAGTTGAGTTTTACCGTTTTCGAATCCATCCGGCCGATTTTCTGATATTTCGAAGAATATCAGTAACCAGACAGTTTTTGGTCTCATTGACTTTCATAGTATATATATTTTTCCTACTATGGAAGTCAATGAGACCAAAAACTGTCTGGTTACTGATATTTTTCTAAATATATAAAAAAAAAATCAGCTGAATGCATTCAAAAACGGTAACACTCAACTGTTTAACTCTGGGGGAGTTGTAAAATTAGCCTATTTCCAAAAAAAAAGTGGAGTATCCCTTTAACTTCAGCTTCGTTTGGATCTATTTTCTTGGGTGGAACTAAAACAGGCAAAGTAAAACACAAGTTGCTCAATATCACACTCGCAGTCGAGTATCGTGTACAGTTTATGTAAAAGAAACAATGCAGTATGTAGTTATTCCGAATTCCCCTGATGTGTCTGCATTTATTCTCTTTCTTAAAGCATAAAGAAAGAGCAAACAGAACAGTGTCTCAGCTTTTGCATCATGTTGGTAGCAGTGATTTCATCATGGATGTATATCGACTGAAGACTCTCCGCCTGAGCCAGAGGCTTTGCTTACGTCCTCTCGAGAAAGGAAACAGTACCTCAGTGAAAGCATGCAGCACGGATGAGACTGGCGTGCTTGTCTATTCTGAGCTCAGCTTTTGATCTAGACTTTTTTGGGGAGGGAGGGAAACAGGTATATTTCCATTTCCAGTGAGGAGCAGTGATCCGTCTATTCAGAGAGACAAATAAATAAATAAATAACCCGATTGCCAAAAAGATTGCGGCTCTGGAAGAAAAAAAATCATATCTTATCAAATTTTGAAGAGTGTACATGAGGATCATAGATATAAAAGTAAGTGTTTGCTCAGGAAAGAATACCCAGGAGATAACCTGCTCTATTCTGAGAGATACAGCTTTGTTGATCCGCTGAGACGGTTTTGTTGGAGTTCGAAAAATGTGTTTGTGTGGTATAAGTGAAGCTAGAGACTAGAGCTGTGATGGCAAATGTTCTTCAGTGTTGTCACCACTCACCAGATCACATCACCAAAATGATAGTTTTACCACAATTTCCTTTAAATTTCCACCCTCTGTCCATCGGCGAGCTCAAATAAAACTTTTCAGAGATCTCTTTTCCATACAATGATAAATAAATATCAATGTCAAGCTCCAAACATGACAAAAAAACAAAAAAAAACAACAACAATAAGTTACTTATAATCACAGTGAACTTCAGTTTTGTGACGTATTTTTTGAGTAAAAAATAGAGCGTGACGTGTTTTTTTCCCACTGTAAAAAATGATCGTGATTTTAACGGTAAAAGACTGTAAAAATGCTACAGTGAAAAACTGTTAATTGGTTAACAGAACCGTTCCTTACTATATACGGATATATACTATATACAGATCTAGCTAATGGTAAATTACATTTCTTGTCATGTTACTGTAAAATATTGTTAAATTTACAGTTTTTAAAGTGAAAATGAACAACTCGTATAATTTACAGTGAAAAAAACGTAAATTGACATTCCCACAATTCCCTGCGTGACACTTCGCATTTGATGTATTTTTGAATTTCTGAAATAGCTTGTTTCTTCATAGTTTGCTTAGTCTTTCTATTCAGTTATGTACATTAGGGTTTTATGTGACATGTTGTTAAATTAATGTTTATTGCCTTTTTAAAATTTCATGTGATAGAGTGTCATGTGATGAGCATTCATATATCATGTGACTCATCACTGCTGTGATTTTTGGTTGTCAGTGTATTACAATGGTACAAAACAGATAGTAATACTTCAATTGGTCGATAATTTAACATTATATCAGATAATAAATACGGTTTATTTCTGTAAATTTTAAGTCTGTAAAACCTTGTTACCGCAAAGTCTTTTATACTGTAAATTTCTGGCAACCACAGCCGCTCATTTACCGTGAAATGAACACATTTTTTTACACTGTACAAACCACGTTTTGTCAAGAAAAATCATGCGATAAAACGAACCGCAAATGACGCGAAACAGCACGCGTGCCGATACCCAGTGAAGAATACACTGTAAAAAAATATTTTCAAGATTTGTGATCACAACATTTTTTCTTTTGTCATATCAACTTAAATTATTTATTTAGTTGAGATAACTTATTATTTTGAGTTTCTGATGATTAAATTATTCTCCTTCATTGTATTAACTAACTTTTTCCAGTTCAATCAACTTAAAATTTTAAGACAACCAGGTTACTTACTTTTTTAAGTTAAACCAACAATATTTTTTTACAGTGTACTGACCTCAACCCATGCCTTACTCTGATTGGCTGTAGCTCATGACATCACTGAGGTTGAGACGTGCGACAGCTCTGGATATCTAGCATGCTAGATATTTTTTCTGGGCTCGGCGATGCGTCTGCGTGCGTCTTTAATGCGTTGTTGGCTCTTTCATGCTAACAGATTCACTGTAAAAAATATTTTCAAGATTTGTTATCACAACATATTTTCTTTTGTCAAATCAACTTTATAATAATTTATTTAGTTGAGATAACTTATTATTTTGAGTTTGTGATGATTAAATTAATCTCCTTCATTGTATTAACTCAATTTTTCCAGTTCAATCAACTTAAAATTTTAAGGCAACCAAGTTATTTACTTTTTTAAGTCAAACCAACAATATTTTTTACAGTGTTGGTGCTAATCCCCCGTGATTTGCACGCGATAACACCCTGACCTGTGGGCGAGCTCAACGATTTGCAAATCGGGCTTAAAATCATGTAGTGTGAACTAGGCTTTAATTGTTCACCACGTGTTCAAGACTAGAAATGTGCAAGTAAATATGATCAATTTAACACAGTCTCATCCCAAATCGTCATATAACTGACGTTTTGGGACGTATTTTGACCATACGTCAATATCCGCCTTTTTAGGGCCCCCTTAAACGTCGGTAGATGGCGATCCCGGGCCGTCATACAACTGACGCTTTACCTTTAACGTCAGTTAGGTGACGGGTTAGGTTTAGGGTTAAGTTTAGGTATGGGGTAGAGTTAGGATCCCATAACCTCATCTACCGACGTTTAAGGGGGCCCTAAAAAGGCGAATATTGACGTATGGTCAAAAGACGTCCCAAAACGTCAGTTATATGACGATTTGGGATGATCAATTCTGATTTCATGCTGACTTTAATTCGACAAAGTGAATTCCCCTCTTCTGTGTCTGTATTTTGCGCTTGTGTACATTTAAAAAATGACATGTCAATATGCACTGCACCAAGTTCCTAATGACTGACTTAATTTGATGTCAAAATTAAGTTTCTTTAAAAAATACTGATGGATGGTGGCATTTTCAGGGTGTGTGTTCTTTTCATTAAGCTTTTATTTTCTGCTCTGATCTGATTTCATGCAGCAGTTGTTTCGCGATCGTAGGCATAATGTGTTTTTGCACTGATGCTCTGTGCTAATTTACATTTCTCTTTGTTTTATCTGCAGCTTCCCACTGTGCTTTTGTATTTATTTTCTGATAAGATTGCATGCACCTGCAGTGGTGTCTGATGCAATGACGCAACGTCTTCCAAATGAGTTTTCCCTCTTTGTTTTGTTGCATTGTTGCCACAAGTCTTCTGTACAGTATATCCATCCAAATCAACTGATAATTGCTATCCGAGAGCCGTGAAATCCGAATATGGCAGTCTGAAGAGGATGCTTATGTTTTGATTGCTTGATGTTTTCATAGCTAATGCACAGAATGCCTCAAAGCAAGATATTCTATTACAGCAGGAAGGAATGTTTCATCGTCAGGCAGGAAAGCATCTTCTGTCTCCCACCAGGAATTCATTAGCATGAGACTCCTGCTTTGTTTCCATTGGTTTGACAGGCAGCTGTAATTGAATTGAATTGATTATAGATAGATAGATAGATATCTTCTCCACTGCAGACGCATGTTTCTCCATGCGGAGCGCGGCCTTTAGACTCTCGCATGTTTTTCTCTTTGTTCTGGGAAAGGCTGGAGACGGAAAGTGAGGGGAAATGTTCCACGTCGCTCTATTTAGACACCTGCTGTTCCTTGCGATTTGAAACAGTCGATTAGCTCTGCTAGCAGCCCACTCCATTTGCTCTTTTGAACTGGTTTGCTCCAGGGTCTCACTTCATTTCCATCGTTCCTGCCAACATCATTTTTGCTCGTCCTTGACCACATTGTTTTGTCTACAGGTTTGCTCTTATCGACAGTCAATTCAGTCATGATCTGTTGAAAGGATGCATTTGAGTCATTCCATGTCCAAACCATTACTGTAGATATTATTTTATTATCTCATGTGATGAGAGTGTATTATTCTCTAATTGTTTTAAGAGTAATGCATGCATTTTTTGCATTTGTCATATTTGCAAATGAAATGCTTAAAACCACATAACGGTCATAATATGTCCGTTTAAAACATTGCAAAAATTAGCACTTCTAAGCATTCTTACAGAAATGAAGGCTACTTAAGAAATCACATTGCAAAGGAATCTGTTTCATGGAATTACTCATCTGTTGTTGGCGGATACTTTACCTCTGAAAGGTCATTAATTAGTGGAAGGGAACGGCACAAGCGGAATATGTTTGCAACGATCAGTTATTGATTGATTGATGAGATGCAGGCCAGGACTGAGGATTTTTCAAGGCTGTGTTCTAAACTTAGTTAAGTTGATGTTTTTACTTCCAAGAGGATGACTGTTATATTCACAGTTCCCTTAATTTAGACACAAAAAAATGAGACAGACATTAATGTTATCATCATATAATCACCAGTGTTTTATTTATATTTCATACTTTCTGAGGTTTGATAATTAAATCCATGCAAACTGAATTGTTTAAATTTATAATTTACTTATAAACGTGTCCCAACTGTTTGGCTCATTTCTCCCTGTCGCAATTCCATTTTAGTCCGAATTTTAAAAAGGATTGGCTCTACTATTTTAAATTTTTTGTTTTGACATGTCAAAAACTGTAAAAAAAAATATATATATATTTTCAAGATTTGTTATCACAACATATTTTCTTTTGTCAAATCAACTTTATAATAATTTATTTAGTTGAGATAACTTATTATTTTGAGTTTCTGATAAATAAATGAATCTCCTTCGTTGTATTAACTCACTTTTTCCAGTTCAATCAACTTAAAATTTTAAGGCAACCCAGGTTACTTACTTTTTTAAAGTTAAACCAACAATATTTTTTTTACAGTGTAGTAATCACAACTTTTTTTCTTTTGTCAAATCAACTTAAATAATTTATTTAGTTCAGATAACATATAATTTTGAGTTTCTGATGATTAAATCATCCTCCTTCATTGTATTAACTCACCTTTTCCAGTTCAATGAACTTAAAATTTTAAGGCAACCAGGTTACTTACTTTTTTATGTTAAACCAACAATATTTTTTTACAGTGATGAAACTTATGGATTCATCTGAATATGATATTCTGCATTGTGTCCATCAAGTTCCAAACAGGAAAGAATTAAATAAGATATCTTTGATTTGTAGTTAAATTCACTGTTGAGTTTATCCAGACATATAGCCACCATCACATGCACATTAATCTAAACTCTTTTATGTTTCACTTATATAAGAGTACTCAAAATGTAATATACAGTAAATGGACATCTTCACTCTTTTCCCTGTTCAACTACTACTGAAAATGTGTCAATGATGTTGAAATTATGAAATTACACAAAGAAATTATGAACACAAGCAACTGTAAAAAAAATATTGTTGGTTTAACTTAAAAAATGAAGTAACTTGGTTGCCTTAAAATTTTAAGTTCATTGAAATGGAAAATTGAGTTAATACAATGAAGGAGTTAATACTGATTTAATCATCGGAAACTCAAAATATTAAGTTATAAGAACTACATCAATGATTTAAGTTGATTTGACAAAAGAAAAAATGCTGTAATTACAAACCATATGTTTTTACAGCTGTAGCTTGCATTTGTTGCCAAATTCAAGTTTATTTTGTTCTTCCCTCAAATTTAAAATATGTTAAAAAAAAAAAAATTGATGGATGGTCACTTTTTTGTTCTTCCAAGTTAAATGGATTTTATTTGGAGAAATCTGGAGAGTTCCTAAATGGTACTTGTACAAGGAAGTAATAGGCTTGGGTGATGAATGGCTTAATTACCAGGCCTCAGTGTCAGACATTTCGTTCTTCATACCAGAGCAAAAACATTGCATAAAGGAGTATCGTTGATCAATCGCAAGCCTGTCTGCAATTAACTCCCTAATGCGCCTGATTACACCGACTCCAGCGCGCCCGTTTAACTAAGTGCCTCAACCTTTTAAACGGCCAGCCGCTGCACACACTCACTGTTTGCACTCTAGATTGAGCCCCTTTGTCCAGGAGCTTTCACCTTGAAAAAAACAGTTTTGTGCACTACTCTGCTGTAAAAAGCACCCACCTTCCTTCTTTATTCTTCGGCAATGGCTTCAGAACAGATGGCGTACCCACCCTCATTTTTTTTTTACGAGTCGTTAGACTTGACTTGTTGATGAAATGGAGACCTTCCGCTACCTGGCTAATGCAGAAGTGTATCCTCACAGTTTAATATATCTTCCGTGTCCTTGCATACCAGGTGCAGGAAGCGCTATATAGCCGACTGTGCATTACACAGCATCTGATGGAGGTGATGTCGGGAGGTCTAAAACACAGCACATTTACTTAGAGATGCAGCCGAAGCCGTTGGCTGTTACTCTGTTTGGTCGAAACATGCACGCTCCCACATTGAGACCTTGAGACTAGGTCTGCGTATGGCATAACAAGCTTACCGCACCTCAGGGATCAAACATTAAAGCCGTCCTCTTCCTGAATCCCAGCCTGCAGCCATATTCTTCTGTACATGCTTAATTGTTTAGTCATTTTCGCCTCCCTTGTGTCTCTTTACAGCTGAGTATTTATGATGTTCATGTAGGAAAGCTGTCTCCTTAAAACTAGAATACAGTGAAGCTGTGAAAATGAGCAGTGCAGTTTTGCGAGTCAGACATTCGAAAAATGCATAAATGTATTTGCACACTGTGGGTTTTATTCGCTATTAATTGCACACAAGGGTTCTTACGTGAGCAGAAAATGTTCTCTTGGAACAGGTGCATATGTACATTGAATCTTGGCCTTCTTTTAATGTTGATGAATCCGGATTATTCTAAATGCCGGTGTGTGCGATTATCTCCATATAAAGGCTCAGTCGTTCTTCACTCTCTGCAAACCGTCTAAAGTTATACTCTCGCCTCGACTACACATAAATAACTGCATTTTTTTTGTTGAAACTGTTCCCAGATCCAGATGCATTGAAAGCAAAATGAATATGCTTTATCTAATCAATAAAATTGTGGCAACAGATTACAAGCAATATTACTAATTAAATTGAACAAATTAGAATTGAGTAATAATTAATCAAATCACGATTCACTACTTAAAAGTTAACCATTTAAAAATTAGTAAAGTTTACACCAAAAAATTGACAGAGGTCAAAGATTAATTAAGAACACCTGATGTTAGCAAACAGAATCAATGAAGGAGAAAACCGTCATTTTAAAACTAACCTAAAACAAACACTGATCACCCTAATGGTGACTTAAATGTACTTTTTTTTTAAGTTTTACTATTTTTAAATGGTTAACATTTAAGGAATTCATTTGATTAATTTTTACTCTAAATTGAATTAATAATATTGCTTGTAATCTGTTGCCACAATTTTTTTTGATTAGATAAAGCGCATTCATTTTTACAGCGTGTTATATAAAATGTAAAAAAAAAAATTAAATAAAAAATAAGCAAATGCACAATGTTTAAACTGTTTAAGTTTTGGGCCGAATATGGGAAGTTAGATTCAGGGGTTCAGCAGAATTGTGTGGAAACAAGTTGCATGGTGATACTCCAGAGCGGTGTCTTAGAAATATAATAATAAATGCCTCGTCTCTGCCACAGTGAAGCACAGATGAAGAGTTGTCATTGTGTGAGGAGCCTTTTTAGCTGCTGGCATTGGAGCTGCTTCACTGTGAAAAGTAATTCAATGCTTTGGAGTACAGCAGAATAGTGAAGAATGGCGTGTTTCCCTCAACTTGAAAAGTCATCTAAAGAGGTATGGTGTGATTTTTCAACAAGACAATGCTTCTGTCCAAATTGCAAAGAAGTAGGGTTTTGGTATCGTTTGAATTTGAACGATTCTGATTCCGATTCCTTGTTTCGATTCCGGTTCCTAAAGATTCTCGATTCCGATTCTTTTAAGAGGCAGGGTCAAAAAAGTTTAGCTAACCTTGCTAACCAACGGTCTTTCTGAAGGAAATACTCCTTCTGTCACAAATTTTTCGTTATTTCGTTATTTCGTTATTTTTAGAAAAGTGAAGCCACACTTTGGACCGCCGACGTAAGCTACTCATGTTCGACTCGCGCGGTTATGTCAACACTTCCGGTAGACGCTTCTTCGTTGGTGTTGTTCAACGGTTTCATCTTCCGGTCGGTGGACTGTAAATATCGAAACTAGGAATCGAAATTTTAACTTTTGAACGATTCCGGGAAAAAACGAAAAGTTAGTCCCGGTTCCAATCGATGCTCGATTCTCGATACCCAACCCTACCAGAAGTGTCTTGAGATCAAGTCCATCAGCCTCGTATTTGTGCTGGTCACATGTAGGATGTGGAGTATTCTGATTTGCCTCGGTCCAAAAGAGACCTGGTGGGCTGGAAAATGGCTACGTTTGCAAAATGAGGCTTTCAGAATAATTAAAACCTAAACGCGAGGACGGCAGCAGACCTTAAACAATGCTTTACAGCTTCAGTAAACAAGTCTTATTGACTCAGACTTTTTGATATATTGCAACATATGGAGCACCAGTGCCAACTTATTATTTCCAGCTCCTCGGGAGTCCATACATCTGTTAACTCAGAGTTTCTCTGGTCTTTGTTTGCTCTTAGGATCTTCTTGCCTTGATTATTCAAAAGCAACACACTGTGATGTGAAAGGGCATGTGATCTCTTAGTCGGTTAACCTTTCCTCTTGGATGCTCTTTTGACATTGAGCAATGTGGTGGATTCAGCTCTTCACCAGGCTCTGTGCTAATGAGGCAATTAAATCCCTGGTGTCGTGGTGCAGAGGGCTGGGAATGAGGGAGGAAAGGGAGTGTGCTGTCTCAGCAAAGAACAGCCCAGAGCGACTCTAAATTCCTTCTGAATGCAGAAGCGGAGCTCGGCTGGGTGCTGCACGGTCCCGTCACGTGTCATCGCAGAGTACTTGAATTGAACCGTGCTTAAGATTCAAATCCGTCTAATGGTGTGCCTTTTTTACAGGCTTATTGCAATGAGATCTGATTGTTAGTCTGAGAACAAGCCCTGATAATAAAAAATGGTTCTATTTAGAACCAGAAATGGTTCCATCCCCCGCTTCATATGTGGAACTATTTTTTTTTTTTGGTAAAAGGTTCTATTGGCCAAGTATGGAACCCCAGGGTTCTATATAGAACCCAGAGGAACCCTTTTTTTACGAGTGTATAGAACCTTTTAGGGGTTCCAAATATGTAGCGCTGATAGAACATTTTAAGGTTCTATATAGAACCTTTTCTTCTAAGAGTGTAGTGTCGTCATACAGCTCAGTTCAGGACAATGTTGATCTATAGTTTTAACAAAATACCTGGATCTGTCAAAAGTCACCGGATGATGCAAAATGAAGCGTTTTGTGTCAACCTTTTGCTGGCAAATAAACAGGAATATCTGGGTGCAGTTAACACATTGTTGACATAATTTACATAGATTACCAACAATATAAAGCTGGTTGAAAATCGGCAAACTTATCCTTTAAAGGGATACTCCACTTTTTTTGGAAATAGGCTAATTTTACAACTCCCCCAGAGTTAAACAGTTGAGTTTCACCGTTTTCAAAAGCATTCTGGTAATTAGAAGAATATCAGTAACCAGACAGTTTCTGGTCTCATTGACTTCCATAGTAGGAAAAAAAATATACTATGGAAGTCAATGAGACCAGAAACTGTTACTGATTTTCTTCTAATTACCAAAAAACCGGCTGAATGGATTCGAAAACGGTAAAACTCAACTGTTTAACTCTGGGGGAGTTGTAAAATGAGCCTATTTCCAAAAAAAGGGGAGTATCCCTTTAAGATGAAACATACTAGTGGTGACATTAGCATCCAAAACATTGCTTGTAAACAGCTATGCTAGTATTTTTGGAAGACTAACTACTGGTGACAACTTTTCTTGATTAGTAATGTAGTTTTTGTAACATTCCCCATAGGCGCTGAGCATCACAGTTGTTGTTTGTCTGCCGAAGCCAGTTTAGCACAGCATCTCCTCTGCCTGATTGCCGTCCTTGGGTCTGTGTGTGCTCTGCTATTTAGGAGCGTTTGACCCAGGCAAACACAGCCCAAGCATCTAGGAAGTGGTCACTGAGCCCTCCGCTGCTCGAGGAGAGTGTTTACCTTTCCTTCCCGCTACGTCCATGACTTATTCATAGCACAATGTGAGCCGCTACACTTCAGAAAGAAAACGCATGCCCATGTAAACCGCAGCGTCTGCACCTCAGTGGGCAGGGGAAGCATTTTTTTTTAAATTTCATCTTTTGTTACTCACCTCATTCTGACCTCTACAGCACTTTAGCTCCTGGACAGAAGTATTGCAGGGCAGTTTCTCTCCCATCTGGCTTGATATTATTCATAGTTTGATTCTGATTGTTTACACCACATCGCAAGTTGAGAATTGTGGAAATAAAAGTGCCTCCTTTTGTGCTATTTAATTAGAGTGACATCAATTAGCTGCTAGCTGTGCGGTTCACTGTAATGTTACGCCATGACGGGGTGCGCATTAGGGCACCAGGCTAATGTGTTTAAAGCAGACACAATTAAAACGAACGCGCCGACTGATAACGACAGGCTTACAGCTACTCTGAAGGAATTACAGAGTATAGCTGTCTGTCTTATAATGTGAAGCTTATCCGACAGATTTGCTGGCAGAAATGAATGGCTGGTGTGGCGTGTGTTTAGGGCAGAATGTATGAAAGGCAGCGTCTCATGCTGAGTGATGCAGAGCACGACTCATTATCGCCATACAGGTGGGGTCTGGACAGTTCGCCGCGGGAGAACCTGTCAAGAAAGAACAGAATTGTTGTCTGTCTCGCATCAAGACTGTTTTTGTGATATAGTTTCTCTGCACAGTCCCTAGTGGGTAAATGACTTGATACACATTTTTCTTTATTTTTTATTCAGATTAATAATCTTTCCTTATTCTTTATTAGGAAAAATAATATTTGATTGAAACTACTTCACTGCATAACATTTGAAAGAGTTTTGTTTCTGCAAACGTTTCTACAAAGTCATATGGTGCAACCAATATTCAGAAAAAAATTGCTCTGTTGTCAATAAATCTGACAAGGTAGGGTTAGTAATGGTTGTAAAACAACATTTTGTGATAGTCTACAAAAATGATATTATTTAACATTATTTACCTTGAAAAATATGTTTAACAAACTTTTTTTAATAATTAGATAACATATATACACTCGTGTGTATTTACGGTGTAAGGAAAATGTTCCTTTTTACTTGATGGTTGCTCCAAATTTAAACGTTTATTGAAAAGGGTATAAATGTTTTTTTTTTAAAAGCCACACAAAACCATCTATAGATGGTAAGCAGAATGATAACAATAAAAAAGTGGATTTAAAAGGAAAAGGAAATTACTGAGACAAGTCAGATCAAAATTTATTCATACTGCAATGCATGATGGGAGCCATGAATGAGTTTTGATTGGAGGCACCCAGAATCTACTTCAACATGCTTTATTATTGTCACCATTGTTGAGATTCACAGGCAGATTATTGATATCAGTTTGTCTAAATAAAATATTTTTTAACTCTTTTGATAAGAACAAATTTATGAAATACAGTACATTAGATAAGTACGGAAATGTATAAGTACGGTTATACTGAAAGTGCTGAAAAACATTTGCTACAGAATTATAGTGTTGCTGTAATCAACAAGGTAAACCTAATGCTCTAAATGAGTTTTGTGATTCTGGTCAAACGATGATTATGTCAAACCATAACCAACACCACCTGATCACTTTTTCTCTCAGTTCATCTGGCAGTTGTAACTTAATTACAACAGCCAAACTAAATCTAATGTTAATAGTTTAAGGGTCAAGAGGCCAACAAAAGCAAACAATAATCACCATAATGGTGACTTCGAAAATGAGATTTTATTGTTCAGTGATTCTGCTTGTTAACATCAGGTGTCTTCAATGATGGTCAATCATCATTCAATTAATCACTTAATTAGCTCATTAACTTTAACACATATTTTAACACTCTTGAGTCTGGAGCCAAATAAACTCCCAGGAGAGTTACTTTAACACTGGAGTTTTTGCTGTGCTAATAATCAAATTAGCTGCAGCACAAGTAATTTCAACTCATTTTTTAAAATATTGTCTTGATGAATCTCATGTAACTTAACGTTTGCTAAATGTAACTAACAATTTGTTTTACAGTGTAAGATCTTAGAAGACTTGCTTTATCAAGGGTTCATTATTTTTCATCGACACAGAACACTTATGTCTCAGTGTGCACCTGTTTCTTGGTCAATAAGAAAACATTTCCTTTAACTGAAGCTGCTTTGCTCTGAAAGAACTGTGTAATTAGCTTTTGTCTGTTTCCTCAGACCCATGCTAGGCAACTAATTCATCCTTGGTTGCCTTTAGCATCTCAGAACACCATGTGGGGTGATGTATGGTGAGTATTGATCTTTGGATCATGTGACCTGAATCAATACCCAGAAATCACTGCCCTGTATTCAGTGACAGAGAGGGGACGGAAAGGCGGTCTGGCTTCTAAAGGTCAGCTTTAGGGCTCAAGGACAGGTCCTTGAAAGTGCTCTGGTTTGCAGCGGCTGAGTACATCAATTCTATCATGGCAAGAGGAAGGTCGTCCTTCCAGCACGGATGTATTTATGGGCCTGTAGGGCATCCGGGGAAGTTATTCCCTCTAGAGTTTCACAGAAACATCCGACGCCATGCCAAGGTTCTGTTTCGTAGCGTGGCTGTGTTGGCCTGTTTCATTACAAATGACTTGAATTGGAGTTGAAGTGCCTTGGAGAGTTAGATGTAGTATATGTCTGGCTTTAACAGTGTAAGACATTACTTGCTCTTTGGGTATGTCAAGACCTGACTTTGGAGTCTCGGCTGTAATGAGTGATTGACATGTGCTCATTAGCAAGATCTAACGATCAACTGGAAGATGGATCGACAACATGGCACCTTTTTTAGCTGCAGCATCAGTTACAGGCACATTGAGGCATGAAGGGAACGGGAATATTGACCAGCTGGTTACCGCTCTACACTTCTGCCTGGAAGCATTGAATTCATTCTAACAACAGCATCCTCACTGTTGTGGGGAAGTAACATTGCTAACGTTTCCTTTTGAAGTCAACGTAAAGGAACATTAGACGCATTTTCAGTTGTGTTGGACACTTACATCCTCTTCTAAAGCGATTGTCCTCTGTAGGTCTCGCAGGGACGGTAAATGGTTAATGTTAACCAACAGCCAAACCTACACTATCTCACGACCAATTCGTACGAATTCGTACGAGTGATTCAAAAGTGGCTAATTCGTACTAATTCATACGACCTCACTCGTACGAATTTGTACGATTTGTCTAAACCCACGTGACGGTTATGTTTAGGGGCGGGGTCAGGGGTAGGTCATTCGTACGAATTCATACGAATTGGCTAATTCGTAAAATATGTACGATTTAGCACTCGTACAAATTGTTACGAATTAGCCACCTCGTGAAATTCGTACGAATTCCCGTGAGATCGGGTTGGCCAAACACATATTTAGGTCCCAATCTTGTAAAATATACAGATATACAGATATCATTTACATTACTTTTTGCTCATATAAATAACAATAAATGCACCAAATTGCATTTTTTTGTTCAGTTTGGGTCTTTGAATAAAATTGAGGGTTTTTTTTTTTTTTATCATCCAGAGTAAGAGCTCCATATTGTCACTTCTATAACACTGTGTCCTAACCAGACTGGATGCCGTGATATGCCGCAACGATTCTTTTTTTAGAAACGGTTTCTATTTTTCTGCAAAGTTGAGGCTGGAACAACAACACACAAAGTATGATAATGATAATCAGTACTGTTTATGTGCTTGATTTAATGTTTAATGTGATTTTGAATAATTTTGGACAACTGAATATCAACAACGGATAATTCACCTCAGATCTTGAAAAATAACTTACAAGAACATTCAAACTGCTTGTCGCTGGGATCTTACCGCATTGCTTCTGGTTTGGACACGGTGTAAGTGCCATGAAAAAAAAAAAAACACATTTGCAAACATTTTCTTTTATATTTTGTCTGAAGGTTCTGAAGCTGTTCCGTTTAAAAAATATATTTGTATGACTATTATTTCATATGTAAGACTTGTATGCCTTTTCTTCAGTGCCATTGAACCTCATCTTGTATTATTCCCTGGCATTTTATTCTATATTTAATTACTTCCCACTATTGATTCAGAAGGATCTTCCTGCGGCATAGAGAAAAGCATTTAACCCGTCGTGTCTGGCAGGCAGACATTTTGATTTATCGACGCATTATCATGTGAACGCATTAGCATGCATTGACCACAGGGCGAGAACATTGGGATTTCAAAGCCTCTATTCATTTTCCCTCTCTTTCTCATTTTTGAACTAGTTTCTGTTATCGCAGGTGCTCTTGGTGGTCGTTCATGGATTGAGCAGCAAATCAATACTTTCCTGTGAATTGATTGGTAGAAAGACCTCATCATGAAGAGTCCCATGTGTGTTGTGGCAGGAAGGACCCAGTTAAATTAAGGGATTGCTGTAGTTTGCCCTTTACAGGCTGCCGTGCTCAATGGCTGCAGGGTTTCGGGTCTGACCTGATCCCCCTGTGTACTTAACACATCATGCCGTGGCGAATACCTGTCATTTCAAGGTTACCACACTTCAAAATATACACATTAACACTCCTGTGACCCTCACAAACACACGCACGTGCTATTCTATCACACTCCTCACTCCATCAATCTGAAGGGACAGCCCCGATTCACTCTCTGAATTGGTATTGTTCCCTTTGACACACACCTGTGTGAGGAAACGTTTCCATCATCCCATTTTTCCATCATACTGATTTTGAACATGCGGTCGCCTCTCTTTCACTCCCCCTGTGTGTGATACGTGCCGCTGCAGGGGGCTGAGCTATGAAAATGATGATTATTATGATGATGGATCCTCATAATCGCCTGAGTCCTGCCTAAAAAATGCTGTATTGTTTTAACCCAAATTTGGGTCAAACATGGACAAACCGAAATGTTGGGTTAAAATGTAATTGAAAAAGTTGGGTTAAAATTTGAAACAATATATTGAAACAACCCAGCATTTGTTAGAGTGCACACATGCTGTCATTCTGATAATTTTATCGGAAAAATGAGTCGGTACAAAGAAAATTACTGTGAAAATATTTGTGCGTTTGTGTATGAAAATATCTTCTTTCAGATTAGAGAAGGGCAATATAGCAAAATTATACAGTTTGGATGATAAATGTCTAATGTATTTGCTCTTTACCTTATTGTCCTTGAAAGGCAATTTGTTATGTTGACAGCACAGTATATAAATGTACTGCAACACAACACACTGTAACACACATTACAATAGGTCATTTCAAAACAAGATCGCTGCAGGATTAAAAGTATTTTTATATCGGTTTGATCTGTGATATGACTGAAAATGGGCCTATTAGTCTTGGGTTTTCTTCTGGGAACGAACATCTCACAATATTCCTCATTTAAATAATTCCCGCCCAAGGCATACACATAAAAGGGGACGGGGCCTGGTTGAGTTGCGTTATTGGTGTGTTGATACTCTCAGTGACATTTCTGAAACACGCTCAAAGCGGTTGACCGATCACAACACACTGGTCCAGCCAACCAATCAGAGCACAGTGTGGTTTTCAGGAGAAGGAGCTTCTTAGAGACAGGAACTAAACAGAGTGTCACTGACTGGGAAGAGGAGGAAGCTGCAACTATCTCAAATATGGAGAACAATATGTGTTTTTTGAACATTCATGCATGGAAACCTATAGTAGAGCCCAAATACAAAATCACTTTGTAAAAGGACATAATAGGCCCCCTTTTAATAAGTCTTCTAATTAGAAACTAATCATTGCAATATTAAATATGTTGCTTTAATTTATATTAAATTACTGTGAAAATGTCCTAAGAATATCATATATTGCTCAGCTTTAGTTCTTGTGTGTTTGAAAATACTGTATGTGATTGCAGGCAGTGTTGTAACCTTGGGATGTCACGTTCCCCACACCAACCAATGTGTGAATCAGCAAGACCCAGTCGCTGGAGAGAAGTGTGTGTGTGTGTTCACGTACAGGTGCATGATATGAAATTCACTCCTCCTGTCTCAGATGGGATGGGTGGGCCAAGGTCAGTGTTAGTTTCTGAATACCCAATGCCCTTTCCTCTTCACACCATCCAGAGGAGACACACTGGGAGGGAGACAGAATTTGAGGCAAACGAATGAAAATATAAACAAATCAATCTATCTATCTATCCATCCATCCATCAATCCATCTATCTATCTATCAACCATCCATCCATCCATCTATCTATCCATCCATCCATCTATCGATCGATTCATCCTTCCATCCATCGATCCATCTATCTATCTATCTATCTATCTATCTATCTATCTATCTATCCATATTTTCATCCATCCATCCATCCATCAACCACCCATCCATCTATCAACCACCCATCCATCTATCTATCTATCTATCTATCTATCTATCTATCTATCTATCTATCTATCTATCTATCTATCTATCTATCTATCTATCTATCCATCAACCATGCATCCATCTATCTATCCATCCATCCATCCATCCATCCATCTATCTATTCATCAACCATCCATCCATCAATCCATCTATCTATCTATCAACCATCCATCCATCCATCTATCTATCTATCCATCCATCCATCTATCGATCGATTCATCCATCCATCCATCCATCTATCTATCTATCTATCCATCCATCTATCGATTGATTCATCCATCCATCCATCGATCCATCTATCTATCCATCTATCTATCAACCACCCATCCATCTATCCATCTATCTATCTATCTATCTATCTATCTATCTATCTATCTATCTATCTATCTATCTATCTATCTATCTATCTATCTATCTATCTATCCATCCATCCATCCATCCATCAACCATGCATCCATCTGTCTATCTATCTATCTATCTATCTATCTATCTATCTATCTATCTATCTATCTATCTATCTATCTATCTATCTATCTATCTATCTATCTATCTATCTATCTATCTATCTATCTATCTATCTATCCATCTATCCATCTATGCATCCATCCATCCATCCTGAAGTCCTTCTTATACCCCCTTTATCTCTTTCTTTCTGACCTCTCCGTCTCATCAACCCTATCATTTTTCTTGTAAGCGGTAAAACAGTTTATTGGTCGTAGACGCATCGTTAAAATCCCGGCCTTCACCGATTTTATTACATCTGCTCAGAATTCAGCCTCAAGTCATGAATACACTTCCTGATTGAACCACACATGCACATTTATTCATTTTCTCTCACCCACCCTCTTACACACAATTCTTTGGTTGTCTGAATTGATCTGGATTCAATTGCACAGTTGTGTTTGGTTCGCCAGGGGAGCAACTTCAGAAGACTTCCTTCCTGCCGATGAATCAATACTAGATGGTTTCGCCAAGGTTTGAGAACCTATGACTTTCCCAAGCATTCCCCTGATCCGCACATGCGTCTGAACGCTAATGCGGCTGACTTATTTTGTACATGTTGAAACAGCTTCAAGAATAAATAATGCACACATCTTTCCTAAGTGAGTTCTCCCTTCCAGGCGTAAGAGGCTCCATGTTTCAGTCATGTGTAACAAAGGGGTGAATAGCACATGCCATTGGCTTATCGAGAAACACAGTAATCTTTTTTATGGGGTGGCATATGTCATTTCATTTGATAATCCACAATGCACTTAAAGTATAGAGGTCATGATACGAGCTGGAGGATCAGTGCTTTAATCCACCCGCTCTGTCAGTCATCTTTCTCCACTAGTATAGAAATGTAAGGAAAAAAATACCCATCTCAGGAAGACCAGCATGTTTTATATCAATGTTCTATAGCAGGGTTTCCAAAATGTTTCTTTTGTCACTCAAACAATATTAACTGAGATTTTAAGTTAATAATTCAATCATTTAAAGGCTCATTTGCATATTCAAAGTTCTCTGACGTTGGTTTAGGAAAACAGATCAAATATTTTGCCATTAAAAACTACTGTCAGGATTTACTAAAGACACGCAGTGAGAAATTAGCAATGAAAAGGCGAGGACATATTTGCGCCTGATCTTATTGCATATGCATTTGTTGGAGTTTCCCTTTCAGATGCAAAATTTAGGGGAGAAGAGGATTTAAATGAATCACGCAAAGTGATTTACTTAGGTTTGCACCAGTCTAGTAGTATTTTCGCCATTATTTAATGGCCAATAAAAGCATATCTTAAGTACTTTGTGCCAGTGTTGTTAGTAGATCCCTTGCACCTGATTATCATTGGCTCAGACTGCTTTAGTCATTATATGGAAATAGGATAATTCTTTCATTCGCGCATCATCCTTGATCAAGCACAGAACTTTCCACTTGCACTTTTATGGGATTGCATTTATTAATTTGCCCTGTTTCATAAATCTGGCCCTTAATCTTTTTTTTTTCAGTTAATGTTTCATTTTGGTTGGGCAACACAACTTAGCACTAAACAAAATTTAGCTATTATTTTGTCATATATGGCGATCATCATCTCCTAAGAAAACGACTCATATTGATGCTGCTGAAACTAACCAAGACCTCTTTTAGGTTCTGTATTATTATTATGATTAGTTTTAACTCTAATTATAAAAATGAAGACAAAAATTACTGTTGTAAATTACAGATGTACTGTAAAAAAATATATATTTAAAGTCAACATGCAATTGAAGTTGTCATGTATTTTTCTTCCCTATTGTGATAGGGATTCCCTAACCCTAACCCTAATGAGAAAAAAATGTAGGGCAGGACTTGGTTTCATTTTCTAGATTTGATGGATCCAGGAAGTTGGGCTTTGCTAACTAAATAAAGGCTACGAACTGGACATGGAGGTGGAAAAAAATTAGATGGGAGGGAAAATAATAAGTCAATGCTTTTGCGTTCTCTTGCAAATGTTTGAATTCCCTGAGAAACTTGTAAAAGTTGTGTGTTCTTCGTGAGTGAACACAAAGTTTTTGGGGGAAAGCAAAACATTTTCCTCCCATCTCAAAATTTTTTCTTTACCATGTCCCTTTAGGGGTTCCGTAGAAGCAGGTCTGACTGCCAGATATTCAGTATCACCCTCCACCGAGACACACGTCATGAAGAGAACAGATGCCGTTTTAAGGGGGAGGGGTGGACATGAATTGAAAAATGAAAAAGAAAAAAAAAATGTGCACATATAAATTTATTTATAATAAACACTGCAACATTCTGTTAAAAAATATATATTAGTTTTACATCAACTCACCAACTCCCATTTAGGAAACCCCGCTGAACCCTAAGCACGCCGCTTACTGACTTGTATTTTTTAAATGTGAAACAGAACAGCATACATTATCTAACAACACGCTATTGAATCTGTAGTATGGAACATTACTGTCACATGACCTCGTTACATTGCGTTTTCAATTATTCAAATGGAATCTAGTTATCATGCAGAACGTTTATATGCTTATTTTGCATTTTATGGCATATTTGTGTCAAACGTCTTAACTTTGTCAGTCAAGATGGCTGTGTCAGATATTACCTCCAGTTCAGTTGTGTCACTCACTGTGCCTTTTTGCAAAATGTAGCAGGTTGTCTTCATACTCCATGCATACAGAATATTTCCGTGCACATCATGCATTCTGTATACTGTAATTATAGTACAGTTATTATAGTATATATTACATATCCGTATATTATCATCTCAGTGATCTGAAAATTAAAAAGGTAGTTTTGTGGTCCTAAATTTGCATAGTTGCATTACATGAGAAAGCTACCCACCTAAAAACTGATTGTGTGTTTGTTTCAGTAGGGGTCTGCATGCATATACACTTTCAATCGTGTGTGTGTGTCTCAGTTAAGCGGGAGTTGTCAGTTCAGTCAGTCAGCCGTAATGAACAGTGCTGGTGCACCTGCTGCCTCGTGCTGAGCCATTCAGATACACAGTAAAGGAATTACGTGGCCATCTCTCATAAACACAGATAGTCTCTGTGCTTGGTGTGCTGGAACGGTTTCATTAGAGGACAAAAGCTGAGCCCTTCAAAAAAGAGCTGAGCCATGTTTGTGTCTCTGTGTATGTGTTTTATTCCCTCTCCGTTCACCTAAATATCAGATATTACAGTCACAGCGCTCCGTTCTTCTGTCTGTCTCTAGGGGTTCTTCGGAGAACATGGCTTTTTCTTGGATTCGGAGCAAACCTTTGATGTTCCTCTGTGTTTTTCTCTTCTTTTTGCTCTATATTGTCCCCATCTCAGCTGTGGCACTAACAAAACAAAAACTTAAGATGCTGAACTCACGCTGACATTTATCCAGAGATTTATCAGAATCAATGCAAGACAAAGACTAAAACATCTAAATTCTTCTATATTTATTCACGCTTTTGCCAAATAGAAAAGACAAATATCGAATGTCTCTCTTTGACATCAAGGAGATATTTTGTTTCTTCACTGCAAAAATTCTTAAGAAATATAGTTTAGTACAGTAATTTAATTAAAGTAAGTCATTTGTGTGGTGTGGTATCTTGTTTTCTTAGCTAAAGGAGACTTACTTTGTTTTTGTCTCTATTGTCATACGTCTCAATACAAACTCAAACACTCGAAAATCAATTGACCTATGGCTAATCACAGTGCGCAGCTAACCCAATACACTCGGACATTCTCTGCTTCCACATCCATTAAAATGCATTGCCGTTAGTCAATTTTCATTCGTTTTTTTTTTTTTTGTCATTTTAAGTTGAAAATGGTCAAACGGTGTGCATGGGGTACAGCTCCGACACTAGGTTCCCGAGAGGCTGGGCGACGACACCAACTAAACGTAGATAAATTAAACAAGGAGGTCTAAATCTGTTCTACGTTTGAACGTTATCTTTAAAATCTCTAACGTCGTAACGTTAATGTTAGCTTCTAGCTGCGTTGTACATCATGTCACTAATGCCTGGTTCAGATTACACGATTTTAGCCCGATTTTGGCACGATCCGTTTGACGTAGGGTGTCGTGGGGATTCGTAAAACGACAACGGGCGTCGGGACGCAAGATTCGATCGTATCATCTCGTATAGTGTGTCATAGTGGGCGACAACCTACGTCGCGTCTGCGATGCTTCACAACATCACAACAAAAAGACTAGCATGTTTAATTTTTTTAACGGTCGTCCACGGCGCTTCCGTCACATGTATGAGGTTGACCAATAGGAACACAGCTTTTCCGTAAACAACTTTCAAAAATGGCGAAACGAAAGAGAGACGATGGTGCTAAAAGTAAAAATATATAAGAAAACAATATTTTACCTCAAGTTCTCGTTGGAGGATTGACAGCCCATACTGTCCTCTTCGAGCAATCCAGGAACGTGTCCATTGTCGGGTTTTCTTTCTTTTTTTACTTTTTTCATCCATTGTTTGTTTACGTTCGTTTCCGGAAGTCACTCGCTACTAGTTTCACCTTCTCGATGACATCACAGCTGGTGACATTGACTGGTCAGGAAGCAACGTGTAGTCTGACACGTGTCTTGTCCACGACACGACAAGATTTTAGGAGTCAAAATCGCGTAATCTGAACCAGGCATTAGCTTCATTAACGTATCTGTAAATAACCGAGATAATAAATGTTAACAATGTTGTGCTGAATGATTCATGTAAATACTGTAGAACCAAACGGTGATGGCAACGATATGCGGTTTATCACGTTTACACTTTGACCTGTACATCTTTGCCTGGAGATTTTCATCGACCTTCTCAACAATAAAATTAATAATATAACCCTCCAATTGCCTCCTACTGTGACCGCTGCCATAGCGCCTGTTCTCGAATGTTGACTGTGTGTCCGAGCGAGTGGAGGGGGCGTGGCTTAGCCATAGGTCAATTGTTATGGTATTGAATTCATTTTAAATTTTTTAAAGTTATATTCATACAAAAGTTACATTTTTGTATTTATTGTATGGTTATTCAGCCCATTCTCACCCCCAAGGCGTCACTTAACTGACGCCTTGGGAAGCATTTGGACATGCTTCAATATCTGACGCTTTAGGCGCCCTTTAGCGTCAGTTAGATGACGCCCTAGGATCGCGTGTACCCTACCCCCACCCCACACCTAAACCTAACCGCGTCCTCTAACTGACGCTATCCTTTAGCGTCAGTTAGATGACGCCGTAGGATCGCGTCATGTAAGTGACGCTAAAGGGCACCTAAAACGTCAAATATTGAAGCATGGTCAAAGGTGACGCCTTGGGGTGAGAATGCGTTGGGTTATTGTCTACTGATTGTTGAATCTGCATCTACCATGAAATCCAGAGCAACCTCTGACACAAAATACAGACACATAACACACATAACTTATTAATTATCCTGAGCAATAAAAGAGCAAGCTCCGCATGAGCAATAAAACGGACCAAGTCTATTCCGCCGGCTGACTAATGTTATCAAACCGCTTCCTTATTTGCAGGAGAATATAGTGTGTGAGGAGTGTGTAATTACATCTTTAAAAGTAACATCATTAACCACCGTAAATAGTTAAATAAATTACAGAGGCAGGGTGAGAATGTGAGTAAAGCCTTTATTGTGCGCTGGTTCCTGGCTTTTTGTGTGCTGCAACGAGCCATTTGCAATGATGGTGCGATAACGAAACGTCCCTCGGTGGGAAAGCGATCGTATCGCTCGTTTCTCAGGGCAGTTGCCAGTCCAGAACGTTTCTTCGGTCACAGAGTTCAGTCGCCCGTGCAGATACACGGACCTCGGCGCTTCACGCGCTAATGAAAAGCTATTTAGCAGTTCGTAATGATAGCGCCTCCGAGAGCTCTCCGTCTCCCTGTCCTCCTCTTTGTGCGATTAGCAGGAATGCTAATTTGTCTCTTAACAGTCTGAATGACCTCTTTTCCTACCGCACTCTGACTCATTCATATTCTCTCAGATCTCTCCTTCTTACAAATGGTCACAGGTACATTAATCAGGAGTAGCTGCAAGTTTGAGCTCCTCAAGTGCTCAATTAGCTTCATGGAGAGACGCCCCGGGGGATTCATTCACAACGGTGCAATTTAGCTCCAAATGAATTAGTGCAGAACACTGGAACATTTTGTTTAGCGCTGTTTGTTCACTCATTTCATAATTCTTAAAAACCACCACACATGAGTTAAAACAGCAAGGTCTTCAGTTTGCTAGAGAAATCCCTGTAGTCGTTTTAACAGCTTTAATGTTTCCATGTATTGAACCAGAAGCAAAATGCTGTATTTTTGAAAACAAACTGGTTTGCCGTGTTTCTAAACCACGAGAGTGAGCTGGATTTGTCATTTGCATGGACCTCCAAAATGGGTGGGCTTTATAGGGACATTTCATTCAGGACCACTTCGCCAAGTATATCAATGTATTACGATTATAGCATACAGTTAGTGTTGGCGGTATGGTTCTTTTCTGGGCAAAACTGTAAACTCAGAGCAGTCAAACCAGGACCAGAATATGCATAAGCTTGCAATGTATTGGACTGTACAGAAAAAAAAAAAACTAAATAGTCAGAATGATTATTTGTTGGGTGGAGTTGGGGTTGGAAGAGGGAGTTTAAATGCGAGCAGCAATGGGAACTTATATGTGCCATTATATGTGAATTTACATTACAAACGATAGATGTGCGTCAGGATCAGCTGATGCGAGCTTGGCTGACGTGGCCTGCCTGAACGAATGCGATGCTCGATTTATATTGGCTTCTTGATACAATTTTAATTTATAGAAATAAAATGTCTGCAATGGCAGATGTAACTGACAATTGGGTGGGCTTGGGTCCACACTAGCTGATCTGTACATAAATGCCTAATATCAGTTGTAGATGCGATTTCACTCTCTTAAATAACTGTGACTATTATTTTTCTGAGAAATAACTGTTCTGGGTGGTTGTTAGGTGGTTGCTAAGGTATTTTGGTTGGTTACGGTGTTGCTAGGGTGTTCTAAGGTATTTAGGGTGGTTACTAGGGTTTTCTGGGGGTTGCTAGGGTGTTCTGAGTGGTTGCTAGGTGGTTGCTAAGATATGTTGAGTGGTTACTAGGGTGTTCTGGTTGGTTGCTAGGTGGTTGCTAAGGTATGTTGGGTGGTTGCTAGGGTGTTCTGGGGTGCGTTTCCCGAAAGCATCGTTTGCCAACTATGGTCGCAATTTCCATTGAACTCTATTGGCAACGACGGAATTTGCGACCATAGTTGGCTAACGATGCTTTCGGGAAACGTACCTCTGTTTGGTTGCTAGGTGGTTCCTAAGGTATGTTGGGTGTTTGCTAGGGTGTTTTCTGTGGTCTATAATTGAATCTGGAAATAAAGCCAAAAAATGAGTAGTAGTCCTCAGATGCCATATCCGTAATTTATAGCAAAACATCCAGCATTAATTTGATCTTAAACAGATTAATTAAAAGTAGTTATTACTTCACCACCTACATAACATGATTAACCAATGTGGTTGCATGACCAATTAGAAGAAATATAGCTGCGAGCAGCGATGGCGGGCCCAAGCCGGTGGCACCGCAACCCCGGTTCCTTTAGTTACCTAAAGGCACCCGGGTGGCGGTGCCGAAGGCTTTGGCCCTTTCATGATTAAATGTTAAAACGGCTTGCCATACTCTGTCATTTCGACTAGTTAAAATTATGTTACAGATATCTTAAATGATAATACAAACTATCCAAAATGTAATTACGACTAGACAGAAAGACGTTGTTGATATCTACAATGTTAATTCCGGATAGGCAAACTTAGCTTTATACAGGGACATAGGCTCAGAGAGAGGCTCACCATATTCAAACCAAAATATCGGACTTCCTCTTGGTCCGAGCTAATGACTATGTAATAGAAAGTTGTCCGGCTTGAGGAGTAAAATGTATATACCGATTTTTGTAACTGTAGATAAAACTAACAACCCCACTTTTGTCAAAAGGTGGCGCTATTTAGTCCTTGCACCATGCCCGTTTCTGAAACTTTGCACGTCTACTGGCTAATAAATGTGATGTATCTGTTGAGTTTCAAGCAATTTCAATTTCAATTTGACTGTTGAAAAGAAGTGCGCCGATTAGATACTCAGGATCGGTATCGGCTCTGACACTGCCATCTTTGACAAGGCTGATTCAAATTCTATATTGTGCATATACTATTCTATGTAAGGCACAAAGGCACAAAAACTTTCTAAAGTACCATAAAGTTTTTGTGTACTGTATTATAAGTGTTCTGAAGCTATTATGTGATATAGAAATTAATATTTAAGTCATTAAATTCAAGAACACGTAAACTTTTCCCTCTCTGCGCCTGTCAGTCATTCTCCATTCAGCATTCAAACAGCACGTCGCATTCGGTTACAGTCAATGATGAAACGATCTTCAAGATGATTCAATGTTAATCCTATTATACTGGGTCTTTAAGATAAAGGTCTAAAGGTCTATATTTTCGAATGAAGAAACTTTTTCTTGCTGGACTTTATTGCTGTAACTTAATCGTGTTACTTTCTACCGGGTGTCAGACGCTGTCGGTTAGATCACAACACTAGAGTCAGAGCACTATAATTGTTCTTCACGCACACAGTAACTGAAATTTAAAACCTTTAAAAGAAAAGGCTCAATAAACTATTGCATAGATATATAATGTATAATACACTGTTCATAAATATGTATTTCCTTTGTGCTTTGAACTTTTCAATACGGACTCAATGCGCTGTAACTTCATGTGGCTTCAAGCACATCATTCTCCGCTCGGGATGCACATAAGTGCTTTGTGCTGCACCGTATTAGAGCCGTAATATCATAATGCAGTGACGTAATGACAGATTATTAATTGCCTTTCAATTATATGTTGCTGCGTCATTAAACATCTGTCCTATGCATTTCAAACATTTATAGCAGCCATGGCTATATCTTTTTATGATTTTTGTTATCTTGTTTTTCATGAATGTATTTTTTAAAAATAAGAGCAATGTGTATTATCTATTATTAATATAGTTTATAATAGCATTTTTGTCATAGATTATGACAAAGTAATCATATGATCCACCAGCGAGGAACCAGCAGAACAGAGTGAACATTCTTTCTGTTTAGTTCAATCCTACTTAATAGGAATTTATTTAAAATGCTCGCTCTACTCCACACCATTAATGTCTTGTGCGGACATCCGTATTTTGACTTTCGGTTTTAAGTAAGCGATTTAAAAGCTCCCAAGTCCCAGCGGAGTCACACGTTGATTAACCGGTGGGAATATACACAATAGGCCTACCTGATATTGAACACAAGAGGGCAGTATAGCACTACGTATGACTCAGATTATTATTTTTTTCTGAATTTTACAACAATTCTGGCTGTTTTTGAACGTAAACATAATTCTTAAATGAAAAAAGGGAAAAATTGGGGAAGTTATAATATTTGTATAATTTAATTTAGAAACAAATGATGTATAATTACATTTTTAGAAGATATGAGGCTTTTAGTGTTTACTTTTTTCACATTACTTTAATCTTTTGCCATAGTTGCACATGTCTACTGGCTAATAAATGTGATGTATCTATTGAGTTTCAAGCAATTTCAAGCATGCTAAGAGTCCCAAAAGCATCAAAAAAGAATGTTAAAGTTTGTTTCGTTGCCACGGCAACAGTATCAAAGATATCAAAAATTCATTCACAGGTCTACATCTGCCGTGTATTTACATTATACAGATGAAGTTTGAAGCAAATCGGTTAAAAATAAGAGAGTGATTTCAAAGCATTTTGAAAGTGACACACTTCCTGCTGCCAGTTGGTGGCGCTATAACTTTGACTCACAATAGTCACATCCATGTGATCGGTCTCTTACAGCGAAAACACTGCTGAAGTTTCATCAAGATCAGTTAATGTATGCTGAAGTTATAACACACATCCTGTTTCATGTTTCTCGCCATGATTTCGTTTCCTCGCCACGGCCAAACCGTTCGAGGTATCAAAAATCCTGTGGCACTTTTTCATCCTTAATGTCTTGACTTCACGCTGATCGAGTTTCGTCGAATTTGGTTCAGTGCTCTAGGAGCAATAATTTTAATTCCATTGCATGTGTTTTAAACACAACCCTAAATAGCCGACTTCCTGTTGGGCTGGGGTAAAAAGTAAGAGTGTGAAGTATATATGAAACGATGAGATCTATATGTGTACCAAGTTTCATATTATTACATGCAAGTGTGTTTTATTTATGGACCAAATTTTCAGACCAAGTTTATTGACCAAGTTAATCTGATTAATAAACTAATTATATAAAACTATTGTCAATTCACTACAATTAAACTAGTTATATGCCTTTACTTATAAAAAATAAAAATAAAAACTTATTTAAAAAATACCAGGCTTGAGAAATGTATTTTCTTTATGCAGGTCATACACACAGCAGTGAAATGGTTAAGCCCCCTCCCCCTGCACACACACACACACACACAGACAGCCAGCCAGTCAGTCAGCCAGCCAGCCAAAGACACAGAGACACAGACACATGTAGGCTCAGAGTGGCCATATTCAAACAAAAATATCTGACTTTCTGTGGGTCCTAGCTAATAAGTGTCAATTAGAAAGTTGTCCGGCTCGAGGAGTACAATATACATACCAATTTTTGTAACTCTAGTTAAAACTAACAACCCCACTTTTGTCAAAAGGTGGCGCTACTGAGCCCTCACCACGCCCGTTTCTGAAACTTTGCACATGTCTACTGGCTAATAAATGTGATGTGTCTGTCGAGTTTCATGCAATTTGAAGCATGCTAAGGGTCTCAAAAGCATCCAAAAAGCATCCTAAAAGAAGGGTAAAGTTTGATGCGTCGCCACGGCAACAGTTTCAAAGATATCAAGAATCCATTCACAGGTCTACATCTGCCGTATGTTTACATTATACATATGAAGTTTGAAGCAAATCGGGTAAAAATAAAAGGGTGATATCAAAGCATTTTGAAAGTGACACACTTCCTGCTGCCAGTTGGTGGCGCTATAACTTTGACTCACAATAGTCACATCCATGTGATCGTCCTCTTACAGCGAACACACTGCTGAAGTTTCATCAAGATCAGTTAATGTATGCTGAAGTTATAACACACTTCCTGTTTCACGTTTCTCGCCATGATTTCGTTTCCTCGCCACGGACAAACCGTTCGAGATATAAAAAATCCCCTCGCAAACTTTCATCCTCAATGTCTTGACTTCACGCTGACCGAGTTTCGTCGAATTTGGATCAAAGCTCTAGGAGGAGTATATGACATTCCATTGCGAGCGTTTTACAAACAAACCTCAATAGCCGACTTCCTGTTGGGCTGGGGTAAAAAGTAAGAGTGTGAGGTATAGATGAAACGATGAGATCAACATGTGTACCGAGTTTCATATTATTACATACAAGCGTGTTTGAGTTATGGACCAAGTGTTCGGACCCCGTTCCAGGGGGCGCTGACGAGCCGCCCTACCACGCCCGGGTACCAGCTTCAGCCCGGCTCTGATGGCCGCGGGTTCTGACCCGTGTGCAAAGTTTCAAGAGTTTTCGAGCACGTTAAGGGCCCCAAAAGTGCCCAAAAGGTAGTAAAATAATAATTATTATAATAAATATAGCTGCGAGCAGCGATTGCGGGCCCAAGCCGGTGGCACCGCAACCCCGATGCCTTTAGTTACCCAAAGGCACCGGGATGGTGGTACCGCCGGCTTTGGCCCTTTATCGCTGCTCACAGTTATATTTATATTTAATATAAAGCCGGTGGCACCGCCACCTTGGTGCCTTTAGGGTTATTCTGTACGACGTGTAAAAACGTAACCCCCGCTTTGACTATCAAAAAGAAGTGTATTGTAGAGCTTGCATCAATGCGGACTCGATGCGCTGTGCGCTGTAACTCCATGTGGCTTTAAGCGCATCATTCTCCACTCGGGATGCGCATAAGCGTTTTGTGCCACACTGTACTGAGCCTTTCATATCATAATGCAGTGACGCAATGACAGATTATTAATTGCCTTTCTTGTTCTGTTCCATCTATTATATGTTGATAATAGATAGGACAGAGCACTCAAAACCTCAAACAAAGCACTAAAAACTTAAGCTGTTTGCTGTGTAGTCGGAGAATGAGCTGTTTGATTTGCACCCTCTTCCTCTTCACTGTCCTCCATAAAAAACAGCTATTCAGGTCCATGTTGTTCTAGAAAGTTTGTATGTTGCTGCCTCAATTAACATCTCTGCTATACATTTAAAACATGGCTATATCTAAAATAATTTATCTTTTTGATTTTTGTTATCTTGTTTTTCATGAATATTTTACAACAATACAAAGAGCAATGTGTATTTTCCATTAATATAGTTTGTAATGGCTTTTTTTGTCATAGATTATAATCATATATTTTTTGGATTTGTTATTTATCTTTATAATGAAGTTGTCTGTATTAAGTAGATTGTGTTTAACACACACAAGAGTGATTTATTAGTTCAACACATAGTTATAGAAATTCTACTTTATCTAAAAAAAACCCTGCACTTTATACACACACACACACACACACACACACACACCACACACACATAAATACATGTAAATAAAAATCCCATCAAATGTGTTTTTAGTCAGAGTATTATTTTATACAGAAACAAATATTTGTAATTCAGATAAGAATGAAGTTAGTGTTTTAAAATCTTAAGGAAAACAAATATATTGAAATATAGCACATGAATTTTAAATTCATTCAACTTCAATTACAAATACAATCTTACTTTTATTTAAAGAAAACTATACATTTAAAAGATGGGGGTTATATGCCTATTTTGTCATTTAAAAATATTGTTATGCAAAATTGTTATGCAAAAAGACAAGGACTTAGAGACAAGGACTTGTAGGAAAAATCGCAGCCAGCCACACACACACACATAAACACAGACAACAGCCCTCCCCTCCCCACACAGACACACACACACACCCACCCACACACACACACACACACACACACACACACACAGACACACAGAGAGAGAGAGAGAGAGAGAGAGAATCGCAGGGGAAATAAATCCATTCAAACTACAATATCTGACTTTCTGTTGCTCAGAGCGAATTACTTTAAATTGGAAAGTTGATCGGCTTGACGAGAACAATATACGTGGTAAGTTTTGTAACTGTAGGTAAATTGAGCAAAGTTATAACACACTTTATGTGTCCTTTTTTAGTCATAAAATTCATTTCCTCGCTACGGCCAGACCGTTCGAGATAACAAAAATCCGTCCGGAATTGAGCATCCTCAATGTCTTGACTTCATGCACACCGAGTTTGGTTGTGATTGGTAAACACATGCGTTGTAATTTGATGTATTTCTCCTAGGACAATTATTCAAACAACCCATAATTCATAATTCATAAATAACTTCCATTTGAACTGTCATAAAACTTAGAGCACGAAAGTTGTTTGGCCTGATGTGATCTATAATTGTACCGAGTTTCATATTAATTCATGCAAGTGTGTTTGATTTATGGACAAATGTTCGAATCCCAGTCCAGGGGGCGCTGTCGAGCCGCCCTGCCACGCCCGGTTACCAGCTTTAGCCCGGCCCTGATGGCCATGGGTTCTGACCCGTGTGCAAAGTTTCAAGAGTTTTCGAGGATGTTAAGGCCCCCGAAAATGCCAGAGAAGTCGCACACAGCAAATAAAGGGTTAAAATTAATCTGACAGGCGCCCCTCCTCTCACTCACACAGAGGGACACTGAGAGACTGGCAAAATTCTGAGATTTTCTCTACATTCAAACAAACATATCTGACTTTCTGTGGGTCCTAGCTAATGAGTGTCAATTAGAAAGTTGTCCGGCTCGAGGAGTACAATATACATACCAATGTTTGTAACTCTAGTTAAAACTAACAACCCCACTTTTGTCAAAAGGTGGCGCTACTGAGCCCTCACCACGCCCGTTTCTGAAACTTTGCACATGTCTACTGGCTAATAAATGTGTTGTGTCTGTCGAGTTTCATACAATTTGAAGCATGCTAAGGGTCTCAAAAGCATCCTAAAAGCATCCTAAAAGAAGGGTAAAGTTTGATGCGTCGCCACGGCAACAGTTTCAAAGATCCACAGCTATCGCGGATCACAGCTATATATATATATATATATATATATATATATATATATATATATACTGTATATATACATATATATATGAAGCCAGTGGCACCGCCACCCTGGTGCCTTTAGGTTTATTGTGCACGACATGCAAAATGTAACCCTGCTTTGACTGATGCAAGCTCTACAGCACAGTTTATAGTAAGAAAGAATATAGTAAGAAAGAAAAGTAAGCTGTTACTCTGAGATGGTTTGGGAAACAAACATTCATCATGTCGCATTGGTTTTAGTTACTTGTCCTCGAACAGAGCCCTAATCTGTTTATATTTCAGTTACACATTCTACATTGATTAAAAAAGAAAAATCAAATGTGTTTTTAATTCATACAGAAATAAAATATTTATAATTCAGCTGAGAATAAAGTTAGTTCAAATTTTAAGAAAAACAAATTTATGATCTGAAATATAGCACATTCATTTTTAAATTCATTCAGGTTCAATTACCAAAAATACAATCTTAATTTAATTTAAAGCAAATAATAAATCTAAAATATATGGGTTATATGCATATTTTGTAAAAAAAGAAAAAAAAAAGAAAGAAAGATATATATCCAAAAACACAAGGCCTTAAACTTTAACAAGGGTGCAACTCTTATCACTACAACAAACATAGTCACACACACAAGTCAAGTCACTTACATTTTATATGCAATATTGACTTTTTAGATGCAATATTGACTTTTTTCTGTTTCAGCAGAGAAAATAGTTAAACAAAGATCACAGCGACCCATCGCGCATCTCAAAGCAATGTGTTTTCTCATTACTGAATGATTCAGCATTTTGAATCCATGACTCGTTCATTAAGACGGTCATCTGGCGACACCTTATGGTGATTTAGGGTTATGTTTAAAAGTATCGTTCTTTACAGCGATTTTTAATTGACTCCTGTTAAACCAATCTCGTAACATTATTGTGTAACCGATTTAATTTGATCAGCCTTACCTAGGGTAACAGCCCTATAGTGTCTTATTATTCTAAATTATTGAATTTATTGATCAAATTTACTAATGAAAAATGAAGCATACATTTATTAAGACTAGGCTGCCCTGCAGATATTAGGCTACAATATGCAGATTTAAATATACCATTTATCAAATAATCTGTTTATTTTTAGGTTACACATTACATTGTTTAAAAAATAAAAATCAAATGTGACCCGCTCTGGCGAAATGAGTCGGAAGTTTCAACCTTCCATTTTAAGATATGGGCCGATTATGTGGAAAAACCATGAAATAACAAAAAAAAAAAAAAAAAAAAAATTCAAAATTTCAAAGAACAGACATTCAAAAATAATCTCACAGGGTTTCGTAGTCGAGATAATTGAGTAAAGGTATTTAAATAACGATTAAAGTTGTCAAAGCTTTAAATTCGCTGAAATAAACATTGCTCTTCTCAACTCCCCTCGTCACCTCTGAGCATTTCCCGGGTATCCCCTGAAACGTTGAACTCACTGGAGGCTTCTAACCTAAACTGCGTGAGTATATTTATCTGCAAGAAGAATATAGCCTATGTAAGGCTGTAACGATCGCGACACTCAGATCCACGAACCTGTGTCGCGGTGTGAGAAGACAGAATCACGACACCGACACGTCCCTTCAACTCCCGAAGTTATCCTTCACGTCCAGACCCAATGCTAGCTACAACATCTTTAAATTACTATTAGTATTATTCGAAGTTAACATTATAAAATACGTAGACTTACACCACAAAACTTAAATTATTACTATTTTTTTTTTTAAATTGGGCAATTTCAGCATTATGGAGGAGATCCAATTCCCAGATAATTAAATATTTTAATAAATTGGCCTATGTGAACCACACTGCACAAACCAAAAGTAATACTCACCCGATGAAGAAGGGTTGACTCTCTCCAGAACATAAAATCTTTATTTTATTTTCCGTGTTCGCATTTATGAGGAAAAACAATCCGAACGTGACCGTTCTCTGGAAGCAGCACTAAAACTTTCACATAGCTTAAACATGCAAGCACAAAGCCTTTCTTTAAAGTAAATTTCGTTTTAAAATAATTATCTTAATTTAAATCAATGTTTCATCAACCAATTACTAGGATTTAATAATAAGAAATAAATTGCAGACAATAGGCTAGGCCTAATCACGACGCGGAGACGCGCGGCACGTGAACTGAAGCTTGTCTCGTGAACCGAAAGTCAGCGTATAAGGTATCCTCACAGACATATATATATTGAAATGTCTACTTTTAAACACAACCATTCAAAATGAAAGAAAACAGACTGCTCTCTGCTTATGTGGGCTAATCCGTATGAAAACTGAATTTCTCTCTGACTCCTCTTTAATCTTTCTGATTTTAGAACATTTTTGTAAAAGTGACTTTTTAATTATTTATTTCAAAAAAATTAAAAATAAGTTGAGTTTCAGCCTCGTTAAATTGCATTTATATATGTTAATCTATTTGGTCAAATTAAGCTATATAAAATAAATAGTTTATCCCTTAAAATGCTATGGATTTTGAAAGATATCAAAAAAAAAAAAAAAAAAAACGGGCAAAAAAACTTTAAAAGCGATTTTCTTAGGTTTTCAATTGGAAAAAAAAGGGCAGACGACCAGAATTCAAATCTGTATATCGTTACAACCATTCAAGGTATGACCAAGGTATCATTTGAAAGCTTACAGTGTCCTCTTTTTATTAATATCAAAATCTCAATTTTTAAATTTGGGTCACTGTGACTAATTTTGCTGGATCAGGTCGGTCACAAATGTGTTTTTTATTGTAGTATTATTTTATACAGAAATACATTATAATTATATATAATATACAAAATATAACCGTGGGCGCGATTAAACAGTGTTACAATAAAACTCAACATTGTGTTTTTTAAAAATAAATTCAAATAATACAAATCCCGAAATTGCGCTAATTTTAAAATTAAACTAAAACTCATGGCTGCACAAGCATTCATAACTGTGCGCGCCAACAGCGAGGAACCAGCAGAACAGAGTGAACGTTCATTCTGTTTAGTTACTTAATAGGAATTTATTTAAAATGCTTGCTCTACTCCACAACATTAATGTCTTGTGCGGATATCTGTATTTTGACTTTCGGTTTTAAGTAAGCGATTTAAAAGTTCCCGAGTCCCAGCGGAGTCACACGTTGATTAACCGGTGGGAATATACACAATAGGCCTACCTGATATTGAACACAAGAGGGCAGTATAGCACTACGTATGACTCAGATTATTTTTTCTTCTTCTGAATTTTAAAACCATTCTGGCTGTTTTTGAACGTAAACATAATTCTTAAATGAAAAAAGGGAAAAACTGGTTTAATTATAATATTTGTATAATTTAATTTAGAAACAAATGATGTATAATTACATTTTTAGAAGATATGAGGCTTTTAGTGTTTACTGTTTACTTTTTTGACATTACTTTAATCTTTTGCCAAAGTTGCACATGCCTACTGGCTAATAAATGTGATGTATCTGTCGAGCTATCTGTATCTATCTGTTTCAAGCAATTTCAAGCATGCTAAGAGTCCCAAAAGTATCAAAAAAGAATGTTAAAGTTTGATTTGTTGCCACAGCAACAGTATCAAAGATATCAAGAATCCATTCACAGGTCTACATCTGCTGTATTTTTACATTATACAGATGAAGTTTGAAGCAAATCGGTTAAAAATAAGAGGGTGATATCAAAGCATTTTGAAAGTGACACACTTCCTGCTGCCAGTTGGTGGCGCTATAACTTTGACTCACAATAGTCACATCCATGTAATCAGCCTCTTACAGTGAACACACTGCTGAAGTTTCATCAAGATCAGTTAATGTATGCTGAAGTTATAACACACTTCCTGTTTCACGTTTCTCGCCATAATTTTGTTTCCTCGCCACGGCCAAACCGTTCGAGATATCAAAAATCCCCTCGCAAACTTTCATCCTCAATGCCTTGACTTCATGCTGACCGAGTTTCGTGCCGTGTGTTTGAATTTTCTAGGAGGAGTATTGCACATTTCATTGCGAGCGTTTTACAAACAAACCTCAATAGCCGACTTCCTGTTTGGCTGGGGTAAAAAGTAAGAGCGTGAGGTATAGATGAAACGATGAGATCAACATGTGTACCGAGTTTCATATTATTACATGCAAGCGTGTTTGATTTATGGACCAAGTGTTCGGACCCCGTTCCAGGGGGCGCTGTCTAGCCCCCCTGCCACACCCAGGTACCATCTTCAGCCCGGCTCTGATGGCTGTGGGATCTGACCTGTGTGCAAAGTTTCAAGAGTTTTCAAACCCGTTAAGGGCCCCAAAAGCCGCTAAGAGTCTCAAAATCATAAAAAAAAAGAATTTTAAAGTTTGATGCGTTGCCACGGCAACAGTATCAAAGATATCAAGAATCCATTCACAGGTCTTCATCTGCTATGTATTTACATTATACAGATTAAGTTTGAAGCACATCGGTTAAAAATAAAAGGGTGAGTTCAAAGCATTTTGAAAGTGACACACTTCCTGCTGCCAGTTGGTGGCGCTATAACTCTGACTCACAATAGTCACATCCATGTGATCGTCCTCTTACAGCGAACATACTGCTGAAGTTTCATCAAGATCAGTTAATGTATGCTGAAGTTATAACACACTTCCTGTTTCACGTTTCTCGCCATAATTTCGTTTCCTCGCCATGGCCAAACCGTTCGAGATATCAAAAATCCCCTCGCAAACTTTCATCGTCAATGCCTTGACTTCATGCTGACCGAGTTTCGTGCCGTGAGTTTGAATTCTCTAGGAGTAGTACTTCAAATTCCATTGCGAGTGTTTTATGAACAACCCTAAATAACCGACTTCCTGTTGGGCTGGGGTAAAAAGTAATAGTTTGAGGTATATATGAACGATGAGATCTATATGTGCACCGAGTTTCATATTATTACATGCAAGCGTGTTTGATTTATGGACCAAGTTTTCGGACCCCGTTCCAGGGGGCGCTGTCTAGCCCCCCTGCCACGCCCGGGTACCATCTTCAGCCCGGCCCTGATGGCCACGGGTTCTGACCCGTGTGCTAAGTTTCAAGAGTTTTTGAGCATGTTAAGGGCCCCAAAAGTGCCCGAATAGTCGTATAAATAATAATAATAATAATAATAATAATAATAATAATAATCCTAAGGAAAACAATAGGGCCTTCGCCCTTTCAGGGCTTGGGCCCTAATAATAATAGTAAAGAAAAAATATAGCTGCGAGCAGCGATGGCGGGCCCAAGCCGGTGGCACCGCAACCCCGGTTCCTTTAGTTACCTAAAGGCACCCGGGTAGCGGTGCCGAAGGCTTTGGCCCTTTTATGATTAAATGTTAAAACGGCTTGCCATACTCTGTCATTTCGACTAGTCACAATTATGTTACAGATGTCTTAAATGATAATACAAACTATCCAAAATGTAATTACGAATAGACAGAAAGACGTTGTTGATATCTACAATGTTAATTCCGGACAGGCAAACTTAGCTTTTAAATGTTAAAAGGGCTTGCCATACAGGGACGTAGGCTCAGAGAGAGGCTCACCATATTCAAACCAAAATATCTGACTTCCTCTTGGTCCGAGCTAATGACTATGTATTAGAAAGTTGTCCGGCTTGAGGAGTACAATGTATATACCGATTTTTGTAACTGTAGATAAAACTAACAACCCCACTTTTGTCAAAAGGTGGCGCTATTTAGTCCTTGCACATTGCCCGTTTCTGAAACTTTGCACGTCTACTGGCTAATAAATGTGATGTATCTGTTGAGTTTCAAGCAATTTCAATTTCAATTTGACTGTTGAAAAGAAGTGCGCCGATTAGATACTCAGGATCGGTATCGGCTCTGACACTGCCATCTTTGACGAGGCTGATTCAAATTCTATATTGTGCATATACTATTCTGTTAGGCACAAAGGCACAAAAACTTTCTAAAGTACCATAAAGTTTTTGTGTACTGTATTATTAGTGTTCTGAAGCTATTATGTGATATAGAAATTAATATTTAAGTCATTAAATTCAAGAACACAAACTTTTCCCTCTCTGCGCCTGTCAGTCATTCTCCATTCAGCATTCAAACAGCACGTCACATTCGGTTACAGTCAATGATGAAACGATCTTCAATGATTCAATGTTAATCCTATTATACTGGATCTTTAAGATAAAGGTCTAAAGGTCTATATTTTCGAATGAAGAAACTTTTTCTTGCTGGACTTTATTGCTGTAACTTAATCGTGTTACTTTCTACCGGGTGTCGGACGCTGTCGGTTAGATCACAACACTAGAGTCAGAGCACTATAATTGTTCTTCACGCACACAGTAACTGAAATTTAAAACCTTTAAAAGAAAAGGCTCAATAAACTATTGCATAGATAGATAATGTATAATACACTGTTCATAAATATGTATTTCCTTTGTGCTTTGAACTTTTCAATACGGACTCAATGCGCTGTAACTTCATGTGGCTTCAAGCACATCATTCTCCGCTCGGGATGCACATAAGTGCTTTGTGCTGCACCGTATTGGAGCCGTAATATCATAATGCAGTGACGTAATGACAGATTATTAATTGCCTTTCAATTATATGTTGCTTTATAGCAGCCATGGCTATATTTTTTTTAATGATTTTTGTTATCTTGTTTTTCATGAATGTATTTTTCAAAAATAAGAGCAATGTGTATTATCTATTATTAATATGGTTTATAATAGCATTTTTGTCATAGATTATGACAAAGTAATCATATGATCCACCAGCGAGGAACCAGCAGAACAGAGTGAACATTCTTTCTGTTTAGTTCAATCCTACTTAATAGGAATTTATTTAAAATGCTCGCTCTACTCCACACCATTAATGTCTTGTGCGGACATCCGTATTTTGACTTTCGGTTTTAAGTAAGCGATTTAAAAGCTCCCAAGTCCCAGCGGAGTCACACGTTGATTAACCGGTGGGAATATACACAATAGGCCTACCTGATATTGAACACAAGAGGGCAGTATAGCACTACGTATGACTCAGATTATTATTTTTTTATGAATTTTACAACAATTCTGGCTGTTTTTGAACGTAAACACAATTCTTAAATGAAAAAAAAGGAAAAATTGGGGAAGTTATAATATTTGTATAATTTAATTTAGAAACAAATGATGTATAATTACATTTTTAGAAGATATGAGGCTTTTAGTGTTTACTTTTTTGACATTACTTTAATCTTTTGCCATAGTTGCACATGTCTATTGGCTAATAAATGTGATGTATCTGTTGAGTTTCAAGCAATTTCAAGCAAGCTAAGAGTCCCAAAAGCATCAAAAAATAATGTTAAAGTTTGTTTCGTTGCCACGGCATTTTGAAAGTGACACACTTCCTGCTGCCAGTTGGTGGCGCTATAACTTTGACTCACAATAGTCACATCCATGTGATCGGTCTCTTACAGCGAAAACACTGCTGAAGTTTCGTCAAGATCAGTTAATGTATGCTGAAGTTATAACACACATCCTGTTCCATGTTTCTCGCCATAATTTCGTTTCCTCGCCACGGCCAAACCGTTCGAGATATCAAAAATCCCGTGGCACTTTTTCATCCTTAATGTCTTGACTTCACGCTGATCGAGTTTCGTCGAATTTGGTTCAGTGCTCTAGGAGCAATAATTTAAATTACATTGCATGTGTTTTAAACACAACCCTAAATAGCCAACTTCCTGTTGGGCTGGGGTAAAAAGTAAGAGTGTGAAGTATATATGAAACGATGAGATCTATATGTGTACCAAGTTTCATATTATTACATGCAAGTGTGTTTGATTTATGGACCAAATTTTCAGACCAAGTTTATTGACCAAGTTAATCTGATTAATAAACTAATTATATAAAACTATTGTCAATTCACTACAATTAAACTAGTTATATGCCTTTACTTATAAAAAATAAAAATAAAAACTTATTTAAAAAATACCAGGCTTGAGAAATGTATTTTCTTTATGCAGGTCATACACACAGCAGTGAAATGGTTAAGCCCCCTCCCCCTGCACACACACACACACACAGACAGCCAGCCAGCCAGCCAAAGGCTCAGAGTGGCCATATTCAAACAAAAATATCTGAGTTTCTGTGGGTCCTAGCTAATAAGTGTCAATTAGAAAGTTGTCCGGCTCGAGGAGTACAATATACATACCAATTTTTGTAACTCTAGTTAAAACTAACCACCCCACTTTTGTCAAAAGGTGGCGCTACTGAGCCCTCACCACGCCCGTTTCTGCAACTTTGCACATGTCTACTGGCTAATAAATGTGATGTGTCTGTCGAGTTTCATGCAATTTGAAGCATGCTAAGGGTCTCAAAAGCATCCTAAAAGCATCCTAAAAGAAGGGCAAAGTTTGATGCGTCGCCACGGCAACAGTTTCAAAGATATCAAGAATCCATTCACAGGTCTACATCTGCCGTATGTTTACATTATACAGATGAAGTTTGAAGCAAATCGGGTAAAAATAAAAGGGTGATTTCAAAGCATTTTGAAAGTGACACACTTCCTGCTGCCAGTTGGTGGCGCTATAACTTTTACTCACAATAGTCACATCCATGTGATCGTCCTCTTACAGCGAGCACACTGCTGAAGTTTCATCAAGATCAGTTAATGTATGCTGAAGTTATAACACACTTCCTGTTTCACGTTTCTCGCCATGATTTCGTTTCCTCGCCACGGACAAACCGTTCGAGATATCAAAAATCCCCTCGCAAACTTTCATCCTCAATGTCTTGACTTCACGCTGACCGAGTTTCGTCGAATGTGGATCAAAGCTCTAGGAGGAGTATTTCAAATACCATTGCGAGCGTTTTACAAACAAACCTCAATAGCCGACTTCCTGTTGGGCTGGGGTAAAAAGTAAGAGCGCGAGGTATAGATGAAACGATGAGATCAACATGTGTACCGAGTTTCATATTATTACATGCAAGCGTGTTTGAGTTATGGACCGAGTGTTCGGACCCCGTTCCAGGGGGCGCTGACGAGCCCCCCTGCCACGCCCAGGTACCAGCTTCAGCCCGGCTCTGATGGCCGCGGGTTCTGACCCGTGTGCAAAGTTTCAAGAGTTTTCGAGCACGTTAAGGGCCCCAAAAGTGCCCAAAAGGTAGTAAAATAATAATTATTATAATAAATATAGCTGCGAGCAGCGATGGCGGGCCCAAGCCGGTGGCACCGCAACCCCGGTTCCTTTAGTTACCTAAAGGCACCCGGGTGGCGGTGCCGAAGGCTTTGGCCCTTTCATGATTAAATGTTAAAACGGCTTGCCATACTCTGTCATTTCGACTAGTCAAAATTATGTTACAGATATCTTAAATGATAATACAAACTATCCAAAATGTAATTACGAATAGACAGAAAGACGTTGTTGATATCTACAATGTTAATTCCGGATAGGCAAACTTAGCTTTTAAATGTTAAAAGGGCTTGCCATACAGGGATGTAGGCTCAGAGAGAGGCTCACCATATTCAAACCAAAATATCTGACTTCCTCTTGGTCCGAGCTAATGACTATGTAATAGAAAGTTGTCCGGCTTGAGGAGTAAAATGTATATACCGATTTTTGTAACTGTAGATAAAACTAACAACCCCACTTTTGTCAAAAGGTGGCGCTATTTAGTCCTTGCACCATGCCCGTTTCTGAAACTTTGCACGTCTACTGGCTAATAAATGTGATGTATCTGTTGAGTTTCAAGCAATTTCAATTTCAATTTGACTGTTGAAAAGAAGTGCGCCGATTAGATACTCAGGATCGGTATCGGCTCTGACACTGCCATCTTTGACGAGGCTGATTCAAATTCTATATTGTGAATATACTATTCTATGTAAGGCACAAAGGCACAAAAACTTTCTAAAGTACCATAAAGTTTTTGTGTACTGTATTATAAGTGTTCTGAAGCTATTATGTGATATAGAAATTAATATTTAAGTCATTAAATTCAAGAACACGTAAACTTTTCCCTCTCTGCGCCTGTCAGTCATTCTCCATTCAGCATTCAAACAGCACGTCGCATTCGGTTACAGTCAATGATGAAACGATCTTCAAGATGATTCAATGTTAATCCTATTATACTGGGTCTTTAAGATAAAGGTCTAAAGGTCTATATTTTCGAATGAAGAAACTTTTTCTTGCTGGACTTTATTGCTGTAACTTAATCGTGTTACTTTCTACCGGGTGTCAGACGCTGTCGGTTAGATCACAACACTAGAGTCAGAGCACTATAATTGTTCTTCACGCACACAGTAACTGAAATTTAAAACCTTTAAAAGAAAAGGCTCAATAAACTATTGCATAGATATATAATGTATAATACACTGTTCATAAATATGTATTTCCTTTGTGCTTTGAACTTTTCAATACGGACTCAATGCGCTGTAACTTCATGTGGCTTCAAGCACATCATTCTCCGCTCGGGATGCACATAAGTGCTTTGTGCTGCACCGTATTAGAGCCGTAATATCATAATGCAGTGACGTAATGACAGATTATTAATTGCCTTTCAATTATATGTTGCTGCGTCATTAAACATCTGTCCTATGCATTTCAAACATTTATAGCAGCCATGGCTATATCTTTTTATGATTTTTGTTATCTTGTTTTTCATGAATGTATTTTTTAAAAATAAGAGCAATGTGTATTATCTATTATTAATATAGTTTATAATAGCATTTTTGTCATAGATTATGACAAAGTAATCATATGATCCACCAGCGAGGAACCAGCAGAACAGAGTGAACATTCTTTCTGTTTAGTTCAATCCTACTTAATAGGAATTTATTTAAAATGCTCGCTCTACTCCACACCATTAATGTCTTGTGCGGACATCCGTATTTTGACTTTCGGTTTTAAGTAAGCGATTTAAAAGCTCCCAAGTCCCAGCGGAGTCACACGTTGATTAACCGGTGGGAATATACACAATAGGCTTACCTGATATTGAACACAAGAGGGCAGTATAGCACTACGTATGACTCAGATTATTATTTTTTTCTGAATTTTACAACAATTCTGGCTGTTTTTGAACGTAAACATAATTCTTAAATGAAAAAAGGGAAAAATTGGGGAAGTTATAATATTTGTATAATTTAATTTAGAAACAAATGATGTATAATTACATTTTTAGAAGATATGAGGCTTTTAGTGTTTACTTTTTTCACATTACTTTAATCTTTTGCCATAGTTGCACATGTCTACTGGCTAATAAATGTGATGTATCTGTTGAGTTTCAAGCAATTTCAAGCATGCTAAGAGTCCCAAAAGCATCAAAAAAGAATGTTAAAGTTTGTTTCGTTGCCACGGCAACAGTATCAAAGATATCAAAAATTCATTCACAGGTCTACATCTGCCGTGTATTTACATTATACAGATGAAGTTTGAAGCAAATCGGTTAAAAATAAGAGAGTGATTTCAAAGCATTTTGAAAGTGACACACTTCCTGCTGCCAGTTGGTGGCGCTATAACTTTGACTCACAATAGTCACATCCATGTGATCGGTCTCTTACAGCGAAAACACTGCTGAAGTTTCATCAAGGTCAGTTAATGTATGCTGAAGTTATAACACACATCCTGTTTCATGTTTCTCGCCATGATTTCGTTTCCTCGCCACGGCCAAACCGTTCGAGGTATCAAAAATCCTGTGGCACTTTTTCATCCTTAATGTCTTGACTTCACGCTGATCGAGTTTCGGCGAATTTGGTTCAGTGCTCTAGGAGCAATAATTTAAATTCCATTGCATGTGTTTTAAACTAACACAGTCTCATCCCAAATCGTCATATAACTGACGTTTTGGGACGTATTTTGACCATACGTCAATATCCGCCTTTTTAGGGCCCCCTTAAACGTCGGTAGATGGCGATCCCGGGCCGTCATACAAGTGACGCTTTACCTTTAACGTCAGTTAGGTGACGGGTTAGGTTTAGGGTTAAGTTTAGGTATGGGGTAGAGTTAGGATCCCATAACCTCATCTACCGACGTTTAAGGGGGCCCTAAAAAGGCGAATATTGACGTATGGTCAAAAGACGTCCCAAAACGTCAGTTATATGACGATTTGGGATGAGACCGGGTTGTTTAAACACAACCCTAAATAGCCGACTTCCTGTTGGGCTGGGGTAAAAAGTAAGAGTGTGAAGTATATATGAAACGATGAGATCTATATGTGTACCAAGTTTCATATTATTACATGCAAGTGTGTTTGATTTATGGACCAAATTTTCAGACCAAGTTTATTGACCAAGTTAATCTGATTAATAAACTAATTATATAAAACTATTGTCAATTCACTACAATTAAACTAGTTATATGCCTTTACTTATAAAAAATAAAAATAAAAACTTATTTAAAAAATACCAGGCTTGAGAAATGTATTTTCTTTATGCAGGTCATACACACAGCAGTGAAATGGTTAAGCCCCCTCCCCCTGCACACACACACACACACACACACAGACAGCCAGCCAGTCAGTCAGCCAGCCAGCCAAAGACACAGAGACACAGACACATGTAGGCTCAGAGTGGCCATATTCAAACAAAAATATCTGACTTTCTGTGGGTCCTAGCTAATAAGTGTCAATTAGAAAGTTGTCCGGCTCGAGGAGTACAATATACATACCAATTTTTGTAACTCTAGTTAAAACTAACAACCCCACTTTTGTCAAAAGGTGGCGCTACTGAGCCCTCACCACGCCCGTTTCTGAAACTTTGCACATGTCTACTGGCTAATAAATGTGATGTGTCTGTCGAGTTTCATGCATTTTGAAGCATGCTAAGGGTCTCAAAAGCATCCAAAAAGCATCCTAAAAGAAGGGTAAAGTTTGATGCGTCGCCACGGCAACAGTTTCAAAGATATTAAGAATCCATTCACAGGTCTACATCTGCCGTATGTTTACATTATACATATGAAGTTTGAAGCAAATCGGGTAAAAATAAAAGGGTGATATTAAAGCATTTTGAAAGTGACACACTTCCTGCTGCCAGTTGGTGGCGCTATAACTTTGACTCACAATAGTCACATCCATGTGATCGTCCTCTTACAGCGAACACACTGCTGAAGTTTCATCAAGATCAGTTAATGTATGCTGAAGTTATAACACACTTCCTGTTTCACGTTTCTCGCCATGATTTCGTTTCCTCGCCACGGACAAACCGTTCGAGATATAAAAAATCCCCTCGCAAACTTTCATCCTCAATGTCTTGACTTCACGCTGACAGAGTTTCGTCGAATTTGGATCAAAGCTCTAGGAGGAGTATATGACATTCCATTGCGAGCGTTTTACAAACAAACCTCAATAGCCGACTTCCTGTTGGGCTGGGGTAAAAAGTAAGAGTGTGAGGTATAGATGAAACGATGAGATCAACATGTGTACCGAGTTTCATATTATTACATACAAGCGTGTTTGAGTTATGGACCAAGTGTTCGGACCCCGTTCCAGGGGGCGCTGACGAGCCGCCCTACCACGCCCGGGTACCAGCTTCAGCCCGGCTCTGATGGCCGCGGGTTCTGACCCGTGTGCAAAGTTTCAAGAGTTTTCGAGCATGTTAAGGGCCCCAAAAGTGCCCAAAAGGTAGTAAAATAATAATTATTATAATAATAATAATAATAGTAAAGAAAAATAATCCCAAGGAAAACAATAGGGCCTTCGCCCTTTCAGGGCTTGGGCCCTAATAATAGAGAAGAAAAATAATCGCAAGGAAAACAATAGGGCCTTCGCCCTTTCAGGGCTTGGGCCCTAATAATCCCAAGGAAAACAATAGGGCCTTCGCCCTTTCAGGGCTTGGGCCCTAATAACTTCGAATTTTGCAGACCTTTTTCATGCACAAACAGCAGCATTACACTCTAAAGAAAGATGAATATGTAAAAAAAAAAACCCGTAATAAGTCCTCTTTAATTGATAAAAGTAATTAATAGTATTAACAAATTAAAAAAATGTCCTGGAAATGAAGAATAAAATAAACATGTTTTGCATTGTATATGTGGATATATTCTTTGACTTGGGCTTTTTTAGCGGATGTTCTGTCTTGTTGTATCCCAAGACACTGTACCCTGTTTAACACAAAGCAAACAGCACCCGTTATGTAGCATCACTCAGACACACTGTGCGAAGTGTGGCAGGTCACTTCTGTCCTCACACTCACTTAATGGAGTGTAATCCAGCCTAAACAAGTACATCTGTGCACCTCAACTTCAGCGACTTCCGAATCAATCTGATTGTATTTGCCTTGGACCAGTCTACAGGAGTGTGGTGTTGGAGAGGTTCAGCAGAGCACACAACCCCGGCTGCTGCTTCACCACAGGATTATTACTGAAATGAAGGATAACTAAATGATACAGAGCGGTGATGAAAAGATTAGCATAAGACAACACGGAGGGACACCAAAGAATGAATGAATGGAGTATTTGTCTCTCTTCGATCAGACAGAGAAAGCGTGTTGAGAGAGATTTGTTCACAAGCACACACGATTAGTGTTTAGGTTGGTGAATCAGTGCTATGATTGGTGAATCCACATGTGATTTGGTGCATTATATGGTAAATCTATTTGTGTAGTGAGTAGGATTGCTGAGAGTGGTGAAGAAGCTTGCATGTTATGTCAAGTTCAATTATTCTTCACTTTTTTTTATTTCATATAAAATATATAATAGAAATGAAAGAAAATATTTACAACCATATATATATATATATATATATATATATATATATATATATATATATATATATATATATATACACACTCTAAAAAATGCTGGGTTATTTTAACCCAACTTTGGGGTCAAATATGAACAAACCCAGTCATCGGGTTAAATTTTTAAATTACATTTTTATCCCAACATTTGGGTTTGTCCATATATGACCCAAAGTTGGGTTAAACCAACCCAGCATTTTTATGGTGTATGTGAAGAGTTCAGATGCAAAAGCCTCTAAATGCCATTTGAAATTTTCTTCTTTAATAATGATTTTTATCAAACTTGTATATTTAAGTTCAGTGATTTCACTTAAATGGCAATGATAATTACCTATTAATTGTTATTTAAGTGAAATTACTGAACTTAAATATACAAGTTTGATAAAAATCATCATTAAAGAAGAAAATTTCAAATGGCATTTAGAGGATTTTGCATCTGAACTCTTCATGTATATATATATATATATATATATATATATATATATATAATTTCTTATATTTTAAATAGCATGTGGTATACATTTTATCATTAAAAAATACAAAACTCAGCTTGATGTTCATCATTACCTGTGGAATTTGATGTGGTATTTCTTCCCAGACTTTTCTTTTTCATCAAATTATGAAATATGGATTGGATTTAGTTTAGTTGGGCCTATCATACATTAATTTGATTTAGTGAGGACTTGTAGACCTTGATAAGCAATGAGTTTAGCCTGAGCTAAATTGATAAAAATGATTTACCCTCTTTTATGTCATAAGAAAAGATGACTCTCTCTTGCTAGATCAATTTGTGTACAGACATCAGGCAAATTATCACGATGCAGATGCCGTTCCTCCTCTTTTCCTTCATCATCATCATCATCATCATCACGACTAATGCACTAATCATGGAAAAACTGGAAATGACTGACGTGGAATGTTGAAAACTTTTGGATGCTTTTACCAGGAATTCCATTTGTAGCAAATCAACTCTTTGAACAATTGCCGCCTCTATGTAGAAGGAAGGCGTAATGAACAGAAATTGCACGGTAATGTAATTCACAGAAATTACTTCTGAAGCTATTCACCCCTTGAGGAATTTTTGAGGCTCATCACTGTCAGTGGAGAATGATTCAAAGTTCGCAAAATTACTAAATGTGTAAATTGACAGTCATTTGTGTGTGAGAATGTCTGAGTAAAATGAGGTATGCTTGGCTTACTCTGCCATTTTTTTATGGCATTTGTCCTCAGAGAGAGCTTTTCATTGGTTCATTGCTTCTCTGTATAAGATTTTTTTTCCCCCAATTCTTGGATTTTATAGAATAACAACTAGCCTCCCAATGAGACCCTTCACAGTCATAATGTCTTATTGGTGGGAGTGAATCATCAGAATTCCCTGGTCCACTCTCAGCCAATCAAATGACCCGGTGTTGGCTTTGAGTCGTAGTCTGGGATGAGGATTCAGTGTGCGGGTTGGACACCAGATGTTTACAGTGTGAGGGGAAATGGTTGATGGGAGGGGACGAGTGTGCTCAGCCCTGTTACTCTCAGTCCCAGATGTGAGGAGGTTTGGCAAGGCTCACTGTGATTTCTTCTTGGCACAGCAAGGCCTTCTCTCTGCCTGAGCAGTGCAATCTAGGAGATGCCAACTTTCTCTCAGTCCCTCTGTTTTCATCCTCTCATCTTCCAAATCAGGTTTCTCCTTCAACAAATCAAGCAATCAAACCCACCTACTATTCAGATGTGCATCCCTTTCCTTTCGAAAAACGGCGACTCTTAATTGGCACATTGTGAATCTGCTGCTCTTAATGGCTGAATCATTCAGGGACCCTTAGAAATATCCTTTTATTTTAAATGCAGTGATTGGATGGCTAGCTTTCTCATCTGTGTGATTAAATTGGTTCAAGTCCTGTCAAGTCCTGGTGAATTAATCAGAAATGAATTAAGTCACATCTCTAATTAAGCACCTTATACCGCCTGAATGTGATGGAGCTGATGAACAGTGATCACCTTAGATAACCCATAATCTGATCTTTGTCGCCTGGTCATTGAACCGTACAGAGGGTCAAAGCTGACCTCCTGAGGTCATAGGTGTTACTAAAGCGTGCCTGATAAACGTGGAAACCCCTGTCCCCAGTGATAAACAATAGTCGTTTATGTCACAGCACGGGCCATTAGTCCTAGCATCTAATATGAAGAGAAGGTAAAGCCTTGTATTTATGACTAAACCTCAAGGACTTGCTTTCAGCCCCCACCCTTGGTAAGAGCAGAGGGGAAAAAGATGGCCGCCCTTTGCACTGTTAACCTTGTGGCCTCTGTGATTCTGGGAGGGTTAAGCAGTGCTGTATTTACGATGAGAATGAAACCCTTGGGCCTCGGGCGAGGTGAGAGAAGGACTGAGGATGAAAGCTTGTCACTGATAATGGTGCACAGGGTTGCGGGAACATGCTACGCTCACTAGCTTTTATCTGCAGCTCTCAGGGGAACATCGGAGTGAGAGAACGAGGGTGGGGGAATGTTCAGAAGAGACGGATAACGGAAAGAGTGAAGATGATAGGAGAAGACCGATGCCAGACATTGTTAAGAGTGCACCATGCTTAATACCTGCCTGACCAGTAAAAAATAAAACACAATTTAAGATGATAGTTGTGTTTTGCATCATGGTAACTGAATTATATCTGGTCCAACTGGTAATTAGCTGGATCAACCTTGTCATTATCTGATCCTAACTGGTCATTGGCTGGTTCAAGCTAGTCATTAGTTGATCCAAATTGTTCATTGACTACTTTAAGCTACTCATTAGCCAATCCAAACATGCTATTAGCTAGTTAAAGCTAGTCATTGGCCAGTCCAAACTGGTCATTAGCTGGTTCAAGGTAGACATTAACAAGTCCAAACTAGTCATTTATTGGTTCCAGGCCACCATGTGCCAAGATGCATTTTAATGTGTCCACCCAGTAGCTTTTCTGGTTTGTAATTCCATCAAGATGGTCAGCATTTATATAGTGCTTTCATAGACCCAATGGTGCCAAAAGCGCTTTACATTTTACCTCACATTCTCACATTCACCCATTCACATACCGACGGCGGTGTCAGCCATACAAGGGTCCATCCAGCTCGTCGGGAGCAGCTGGGGTTAGGTGTCTTGCTTATGGACGCCTTGACACTTGGTCAGGTGGAACCAGGGATTGAACCACCAACCTTTCGGTTTGTAGACAACCTGCATGAACCACTGAGTCACTGCCGCAACTTAGAAACCAGCTAACATGTTCCAAAACACAGCTACAGTAGCAGGATTTTGCAGCAGTGATCAAGAAAGCCCATGCTATTTTTTTTATAGAATTCTCCCTGCTTCTAAATGTAATGTATGTAAATTGTAATTTTATTACTTTTTGTAATTGGATTGACTATTATCCTGAAACAAGACCCAAGTCTGGTGAAGAAGAAAAATATAGATTTATCGAATGGCTAATTTAATTTTTCACAGCCAGACATACCAAAACCAAAGAGCACAAACATCCCTAACATCCACACTAAACATTAGAGCAAGGTGGGTTTGTATGTAAAGTCAGACTCCTTGTGGTCCCATTTACCTGTTTGTGGGCTCTTGACTTACAGTTGATGCCAGCGCTCCATCTGTTCACTCTACACAGAGAAAAAGAGAGCAGAGAAAGAGACTGAAGAGAGAGAGGAAGCTAGAAACTGGCCTCTTGCTGTGGCTCACCAGGCAGCAGCTAAAGAGATGGATGGTTGTGAATCCAAGGAAGGGCAGCTGGGAAACTCAGTCTCAGATGACTGATGGGAAGGTACATTATTTTCTCAACAGGATTGTAGAGGGAAATGTAGACTCTGGTCGGTGAAACAACCAATGCAACTTACAAAAAAAAAAACATGGTACAGTGATAGAGCATCCATTGTACTTTGATATATGCCATGATACTTTGATACCTGTACTTTGTACAAACTACACTGTCCGAAATGACTTCTCTGGTGACGAATGGAGGACGTTTGGAAATAATTGAAGCTCACATTCCTCTGCCTCCACTTTTGAGTGCAATGACTACATTTCAAAATCCAAATAACTACGGATGGTTACAACCAAGTCCCCTCCCTACCTTTCCCCCCACCAAATCTTTTACACTCGGATGTGCATCGAAATATGGAAGAAAAGATCTGCCACTACTTCTGTTTTTAGACTTTAACTGGATTTTTAATTGGATTTAAATTGGTTGGATTAGCCTTAAACTAGAAAGTGCAGTGATTGCAGCAATGTTGGAAACTTTGGGGAAAATGCTAGATATGTTTCATCAAACTATATGAACAGCAGATGAGTTTTAAATTGAGTGCAGATATTTTGTCTTGGAAGTTTTAGGCAAATGGGGATTTGAGTTACGAAATGGTAGAATTCCCCTCACTGGATTGCCAAAGTCCTGTTTGGATTGTCAGGTTGAATTGTGTTCACTGAGAAGACATTGCACACTTGTGTCTCATTACTACGCCCTTTTGACCTGCAAAACTGTACATACATGCAACAGACCGTGGCTTAGAGCAGGTCATCCATCACAGGACAGGAGTCGATTTTGTTCCCCCATTCCTGCGTCATTGACATGCACATATTGTGTGTTCTGATTTTGTTGGATTATTTTTGTCGTGCTCATTCCTTTTCCACATCTTGTGCAATCATGTTTTATCATTGCTGTAACAAGTGAAGCCACTTGCTTTACTGTGAGCGCAAATCAATAAGGCAGTTGTAATTCCCATAACTTGTTTAAAATGTTGTGGCTTTTTAACTGCCTCCATTAAGGTATGTCAGTTCTAATGTGCATGCGTGGCAACAGTTATTGTCATCCATTTATAATGAGTCTGCCACTGTTCCCCAGAGTTGCAGCGTGGAGAGCAAACTCCTAAAGTGCAGTCAAGCAGATCGTCCTATAGGACTGAAGAATCTGCTCTGTGTCATGGTTAAGTCACAATTCTTGCTGAGACAGAGCAGCTGCTGCACTTGAGTTAAGGAATCCAGGCTGCTGATTTGGTGCTGGTGCTTGTTCATCAGAAAAACTTGGTAGAACAGGCAGATCTACTGGTTAAAATAGTTAAGAAGTCTACTGGGGAATCAAGCAATCCCTTTTCTCGTGTATCCAGCAGGTTTATGCTGGTTAGCCGATGGAACAAGCGCTCGCTAACAATACTAAGGTGGTAAATCTGGAGAATCAGTTTCTGGTGAAGCTGGTTGACCAGTGTAGGTTGGTTAACGCCAGCATCATTTCAACAGGGGTCAATCCAACGTATTCTCATCCTAGGGTGTCATATAGTGAACTTTCGTCTCGCATGGCACAATTTGGCGTCAATTTAACACGTTTCGGTTATAGGTAGGTTTAGGTCTGGGGTAGGGTTAGGGTTAGACCACTAGGAGGCGCCTTCTGGCCCATATATATCTGCGTCTCATATTGACGCTAAAGGGTGCCATGTGCGTCGGATGTAGACGAAATGTCAAAAGCGTCAGTATATGACGCCTTGGGATGAGAACGGGTTGGTCAGTCATTGCCATTGTTGTGATTGCTCTTACATCTACATGTATCCAACAGATGCTTTAATCCATAGTGACTTAAAAAAGAGGAACACAAGCAAAGCCAACTATATTTGTAATATACAATGACACGATTATTAGACTTATAGATTAGTGTAACACAGTCTCATCCCAAGAAGTCATATAACTGACGTCTTGGGATGTCTTTTGACCATACGTCAATATCCGCCTTTTTAGGGCCCCCTTAACAGCGGTAGATGACGATCCTGGGCCGTCATACAACTGACGCTTTACCTTTAACGTCAGTTAGGTGACGGGGTAGGTTTAGGGTTAGGTTTAGGTCTGGGGTAGAGTTAGGATCCGATAACGTCATCTACCGATGTTTAAGGGGGCCCCAAAAAGGCGGATATTGACGTATGGTCAAAAGAAGAGACTGCACTGATTAGTGAATTGTTTGAAAATCAAGGTTGCAAAGTCCTAGCGGGACTGCAAGTTGTGTAAACCAGAAGAAGGCATGGAAAAAAGGCCTTTTCTTTACTCATGTACTCCTCTCTCCCTCCGCCTACCCCTCACCGCAGTTCCTTTCTGTATGACGTGATTGATATGAGCATGGAAAATAACACATGACAAAAGTCCTGGCTGATTAGACTTATCTCTTGCTCTCTCTCTCTTTTTCGTTCTCTCCTTGCAACCTTTTCTCTCCCATGAAAGGCAAGAGCTTCCCATCATGTCTGTATATGGTTCGAGTGGAGAGGAGCTGTTCAGCTGTGTGACAGGAGTGTGTGTCTGAGACTTAACAGGAAATGTGCTGCTCTCACAGCCACCACGTTGTTCCCCTTGATAGGTTCAGGTCTGCTTTGTTTAATCCAACAACTCTTACAGGCAATGGGAGTGTTTGTGTTAGTGAGCGTGTTTTCAGGATATTTTTCTAATGCTAGAGTCTTTAAACGACTTGTGTTTTCTACAATGTGTTCTGTTCTGATGTGGGTGTAGTATATATAGTCTGGTAGTGAAGATGTGAAGACTGGGGCGTTTCACACTCCCACTTTTCCTACATAGTCTCCTTTAAGTTGATAATAAAGTCCTGGACATTTTATTCTATAAATAATATGTGTTCCAAGCTTCCTTGCATGATTAAATAAAAGCATGCTGTGTTTAATTCACTCACATTTATGGATACTGGAAAGGACGGGTAACTGTCACGGCTAAGTGACTTTTTGGATGCCATTAACCTACAGCTGTGGGAATTTGAAATTGTTTTGCAAAGGTGGAAATTTCCCATGGAGTCTCACTGCAGTCTTCAGGCCTGATGTTCTTATTTGTTTTAAAGGCACTGCCATGATGACTACATGTAAAGGAGACATGTTTCTCGAAAATTGATTAAAAAAATAATTGGTTTAGCTGACGGTCTGACAAAGCTGCAGTATCTGATTGCTAACACTTGATTTGGTTAACATAAAAAAAGAAATATTCATAATTCATAATTCTACTACTACAAATACTAATAAAAATAGACTCTCAGAAGCAGCATGTGACCTCTATTTTAATCATAGCAGCAGTGACATTTTCCATTTGGTTTTGTCACCGAAACATTCACCTCAGCAGAGTCAGCGGAGTGTGACGCTACACTAAAAAGCCCAATATACAGTTTTATTTTTTATAAGTTTCCTTATTTGTCCGTATCTCATGTTGCCTTTGGACACAAACAATGGTGCCATTTGAGCAGCCAATTAAACTGCGCTGACATTCAGAGTATGTGGGCAGAGTGACATTAAGATTAATTTCTTATAAAAGCCAGTGACATTACGCCGCTGATCACTCGCTGAGAGCGCACACACACCTTTACCGCTGTCCCTCTCTGGGCGAATACATGCCTGGTCTGGAGTTTAAGATGATGTTCTTGTAAATGTCATTCTAGTCTGTTCATCTACTGTAGAGCATGTGTAACAAAATTAGATGATCAAGCAGTCCTTTTTTTTCCTTTACACTATACTTTTATTCCTTTGACATTGTGGGAGAGAGGAAAACAAGTCTCATCTGAACTGGGCTGTGGATAGCAATGAGCTTTAAAGGAGAGTAAATTGAGATTTTTGCTTTTCAGTATGTTTGAAGTTCAGTGTTGGGAAAGTTCACTTTGTACATAAACTAGTTCAAAGTTTAGTTCACACATTTTAAAATGAACTAGTTCAGTTTATACTGTAGTTCATACTTCAAAAAATGAACTAGTTCATTCAGAGTTCTTTTTTTTCATATGTTGCGAGCTTTTTTTTTTTCTTTTTTTTTGCCACAGCCCATATACAACCACAGACAATTATTTTATCGACGGGCAAAGTTTTCACAGAAATGAAAAATTTTTCCCATCCTCGCCGACCTCGTCATAAAACACTTTTAAATGATAATACGACGGCTCTTCGCTCACTGCTTTGTCGACGGCGGCCACTGGTGTCTTGTGTTGCCAGATTGGGTGTTTTTTCGCTACATGTTCAGGCCTGTTTGCGTCTGTTTTTTTGCCTGGAAGGCTCTATCTGGCACGCTATTGTACGAAGTTAAACTGAGAGAGCGTGCGTTCACACACTCAAAAACTATTTTTGCTGCTTGTCGAAATTGCTTAATTAAAATGAGCTTAAGCAACACAATTTTTTTCCAAACTTAATTTGATTGTGTTCAATCTACTTAAATATGTAAAATTTAAGATTACTTAATCCGTTTGTGTTAGATTACATGAATGATTTGTGTTGCATTAACTGAAACTGGGCTGTGCTTGTTAGTTCCCAGCATGCTTTGCATATGGCTGAATTAAGAGAGAATAAATATCTAAATGAAGTGCTATTTTATGTGTTTTTGGGAAAATGAGAAAAGGGGAAGACTTTATAGTGCGTACTTGTGTTTAATGTTCAATTACATTGCAATTATTAGTACCATTTAAAGGGATTTTCCACTTTTTTTTCTTGGGAATAGGCTCTTTTTACCACGCCCCCAGAGTTAAACAGTTGAGTTTTACCGTTTTCGAATGTATTCAGCCGATTTTCTGATATTTAGAAGAATATCAGTAATCAGACAGTTTCTGGTCTCATTGACATCCATAGCATATTTTATTCCTACTATGGAAGTCAATGAGACTAGAAACCGTCTGGTTACTGATATTCTTCTAAATATCAGAAAATCGGCTGAATACATTCGAAAACGGTAAAACTCAACTGTTTAACTCTGGGGGAGTTGTAAAATGAGATTATTTCCCAAAAAAAGTGGAGAATGAAACCCGATTCAGCTATACTTTAAGCAAATGCTTTGGTTAATGAAGCATGTGATTTTTGTAATATAAAATGCTAACAATGCTAACTTTTTGTTGCTGTTTCTTGGTTATAGTCTAGAAATGTATTAGTGTGACACTAAAATAAATTTTCTTGTATTAGATGAATAAATATTATGAATTTGAATCATATCAGGGAACCTTTTTAAATTCACTGACAACATGAAGCTGTGCCCAACCATAATAAATAAGTTGAATCAACATTAATACATTAAGTTGACCCAACGTAAGTACATTAAATTGGAATAACAGAATGTTGAAATTAAGCGAGTTAATCATGTGGAAAACTTTTCCATATTTTTTTTATGTTCATTCAAAGAGTTTTTTTTTTTTTCGTTTACATTAGCGTTCATCAGGCAGTAATACAGTAGGCCTACACGTTCGCCCAAAATATGAACGCGTTCAGGCACAACACTGTTGAAGTTAGTAAAGAAGTTTATGAGAAACATCTGAGATAAAATACCTACTGTAAAGGAACAGTCTCCAGAGCTATGAAAGAGCAAACTCTGAGCAATAAATGGTTGAGCACATTTTTTTTGTTCGGCAGTGTTCTCTGACACTCGCTGTCCGTATCCGCAGTTTGATTCACGCAGTATGACAGAAAGTCAAGATCACCCTGCCCTTCACGCTTATGCAAATATCCCTGCCTTTTTGAATGACTGGCAGTTTACAAGTATCCCACCGTTATCCGGACCAGGAGAGACACTCGGGCTTGAAGGTCATATCATGGATCGTGTTGCTCTTTCCCCAGAGGCCTCAGCACAGCTCCGGCCGATGGTGTGTGCACGTGTGCAAACATGGTGGTATATGCACGTTTGCTCTAGGGAAGCCTCCGCTGCTCATTAAATCATGCCTGCTGTGTCTCCCTCTTCCTCACCCGAGGGATTCTGGGTAAACTCAGTGTGATTGTGAGCATGAATTGAGGAGACATTTTTCTCAAGCCACATTGACAAAGTCAGCTCAGCCCCACAGAAGGAAAGAGAAAGAGAGAGACTGAATGGAGGCATGTTTACAAATGAGACGGGTTGTAAGAGAGAGCCCGAGACCTACAGAAAGAGGGTGAAAAGAGAGACGGCTAATGAAAAAGGGCCGAGATAACGACGCACGAGAAAATTGAGTCTCTTGTAACATATAGCTTCTCCTCTCACGACCCCATTAGCGGACTCCTCCACACGAGGAGGCTCGTGACGTGCTGCATAGGAGGCTGTCCGTGCCTGGAATGATGGAAACACAAACGCTGGAGCGATGCTTGGGCCGCTGAGCAGATTAGGCCAGACTAATCCACAGAGAATATGGGTAATCTAAACTGTGCTTTAGGAATCATGTGATTAATATGAACAGGACAAGGGACGTTGGGGGGCTCCCTGTAAGGATCAGAGAAATATGAACACATGATGACTTTAAAGGGATAGTTCACTTTGAAATTAATTTTTGATATGTTTTAGCTACCTCAAGGGCATCCGAGATGTAGGTGTCTTTGTTTCCGCAGTGTTTTTTAATTTTTATATTTTTAGGTCAAACCGTTCTTGTCTGTCAGTCATATAATGGAGGTCTATGGTCACCACCTCAAAGAGCATGCACAGAGAAGTCCAAATTAAACATGATTTAATGACTCGTAAATGTAAGTATTGATGGTCTAAGACACAAAACGAGCGGTATTTATAGTTTTTACCTCTTGTAACCTTGTAACCTCTGTGGTCACAAGAGGTAAAAACGATATAAATACTGTTCGAAGCAAACAAAGACACCTACATCTTGAATGCCCTTGAGGTAAGCTAAAATATATACCAAAAAAAAAATTATTTCAAAGTGAACTATCCCTTTAAGATCCTATTATTTGCTTGGCCGTTCAAAAATCGGTTGGTAAGATTTGTTTTTGTTTTTGAAAAAAGTTTATTTTGCTCATCAACTGGTTTCTATTTAAAACTATTTTAAAACGTAATTTATTCCTTTGATCAAAGCTGTATTTTCAGCATCATTAATCCAGTCTTCGGTGTCACATGATCCTTCAGAAATCATTCTAATGTGCTAATTTAGAAACATTTCTCAATATCAATGCTGAAAACTGATTCTTTGATGAATAAAACTATTTATTTCTAATATAAATATTTTGTAACTGTATAATGTTACTTTTGATAAATTTAATGCATCCTTGTTGAAAAAAGTATTAATTTACTTTTTTAAAAAAACACACTTTTAAACGGTGTATGTTTGAGGCATGACACCACTTTATTGTTAGTCAGTGGCTGGTGATATTAGGGGGAGGAGTATTCTCATTCTAGAGCACATTTGATTGGACAAAAGTTATTCAGTGCAGGATGAGTCATCAATATTTTTGGTTTGTTTTCCAGGAAAAGAAAGACTGTCATCTAATTTGTTTGTTTTTTAACTGTGCGCTCTCATATTGATGACATTTAAATTTAATAGACATGGAAATCATCCACACGAAAAACTTCATTTTTGTTTTTATGCCGTCTTTAATCGCCCACTGGGAGTGTTGTCAATGTAGTAGACTCATGCATGTTCAGCCAAAAGTAATGTTACTGAGTGTTGACACAAATGCAGTCTGGACCAGAGGAGCGAAGAATGTACAACACTCGGCTTGTTTGGCAGATTTTCGAGACGGATTCATGCGACTGAGCAAACAGAGAGGGAAGGTAGAGAAAGGGGGAGAGAAAAAGAGGCCGATTAATCTCAGAGTATAGGCTACGGTTCTGTTGAAATGTTGCACCTGGTGGTCATGACAGTGATGCCTATGAGAACCAGGATTTGACTCTAAAACAACCCATAGTGTTTGAGGAAAACATGTGCATTTAAGTAGTATGGTGCTTAATATCACAAAACACTTAACAGTGCTGGATGCACTTGATATATTGTATGGATGACACAGTGAGAGTCTCCAGGGTTCAGTTATCTGACACTTAGCCTCTCAAGCTTCTCGTTTTACTCCTCACTCCTCTCTGAAGTGCACTTATTTTGCTATGAATTAATAAATATACTTTGAGACTATTCTGATTCTGCTTCTTGCTGAGAAGGAAATAAATAGACCACAATACCCACAATCCTTTGCTTAGAGTACAGGAATTTCATTGAATTCAATGAAAAGGCTGAAATCCCAACTTTCTATTTGTAAAAGTGCAACAGAACTATTTGAAGCTACTTGATGTTGGACATTTGAAACTTTTTGAAAGAACATAGTATTCTCCATTTGCATATGTTCTCCAAAAACAGCATATTGATGCAAAACAATTGAAATCGTATATAAGTATCGTTTATAATTATAAAAAAAACAACTAAAATTTTAAAATATCTGTCATGGGTTGGTTCAGAGAAGACAAACAAAGAACATAGTAAACACTTTCTTTAGACACCCAGGATACTCGGGATACTCAGGGTACTCGGTACTCAGGGAACTCGGGGTACTCAGGATACTTGGGGTACTCGGGATACTCGGGATACTCAGGGTACTGAGGGTACTCAGGGTACTCAGGGTACTCAGGATACTCAGGGTACTGAGGGTACTCAGGGTACTGAGGGTACTCAGGGTACTCCGGATACTCAGGGTACTCGGGGTACTCAGGATACTCAGGGTACTCAGGATACTCAGGGTACTCAGGGTACTGAGGGTACTCAGGGTACTCAGGGTACTGAGGGTACTCAGGGTACTCCGGATACTCAGGGTACTCAGGGTACTCAGGGTACTCGGGGTACTCAGGATACTCAGGGTACTCAGGATACTCGGGGTACTCAGGATACTGAGGGTACTCAGGGTACTCAGGGTACTCAGGGTACTCGGGATACTCAGGGTACTCAGGGTACTGAGGGTACTCAGGATACTCAGGGTACTCAGGGTACTCAGGGTACTCGGGGTACTCAGGATACTCAGGGTACTCAGGATATTTGGGGTACTCAGGATACTGAGGGTACTCAGGATACTCAGGGTACTCAGGGTACTCGGGATACTCAGGGTACTCAGGGTACTCGGGATACTCAGGGTACTCAGGATACTCAGGGTACTCAGGATACTCTGGGTACTCAGGGTACTCGGGATACTCGGGGTACCTGGGGTACTCGGGATACTCAGGGTACTCAAGGTACTCAGGATACTCGGGGTACTCGGGTACTCGGGTACTCAGGATACTCTGGATACTCAGGGTACTCAGGATACTCAGGATACTCAGTGACAATGGTGACAATAACGCTGTATGCATATTTTGATATTTTTTGTTTTATTATATGTTTTAAATGATTTAATGCTAAATAGCCAATTTAAAAATAAATAATAAATGTGCAAACTACACGTTTAAAATTAAAATGGTAGCACTTTATAAAATGTCTCATTTGTTAACATTAATTAATGCATAAACTAACAATGAGGAAATATGTTGTTTCAAGTTCATGTTAACAAATGTAATTAACTAATGCTAACATGAAACCTTATGAAAGTGTAACCATTATATTTATAAATTCAATAAATATAAGTTAATATATTGCAATGTTTTGTCCAGACAAGATCTTTTTTTTTTTTCTTAATTTTTTCTAGTAAAAATGCTGGGAAGCCAAATCTGAGCAAGTGGACAGACAGAAAAAATCCTTTCCATTGAGATCTGTCAAGTATTACAAGGTGTGCAAGAAAAATTATTATTTGTGTTGTTGATACAGACACGCCAAGATAAACTAGCGTTTTCTTTTGTTTCATTATATGTCATTTCTGAATGCAGATCACCTTTATAAACGCCAATCTCATGAAGGTATATCTCACTCTCGACTCGATGAAACGAGCACATCAATGCGGATGACATATAGACGATGGAGTTAAAGGGAGGTCTCAAACATACAACATTATTGGATCTGACTGCATCGCCATTTCAGTGCAGTCCAAATCCGATTTCCTGCCTGTGAAGCAGACCTGCTCTATTGGTGTTTATTTGAAATTGCTATAAAATGGTGGAGAGGGAGAAATTGCTTCACAAAGTCGGTGGGCTTTTCTGGAGGGGGATTGTTTTTTAACCTCTGTGTTGGTTTCAGGAAGCCAAATGCCTGTCATTAATCTTCTGGACAAAGCTCTTGCATCAGCAGAATCGAGGTTTGAGCCGAGGAGTGAGAAGGGACTGTGTCCAAAGATGCCTTTTTTTTACGCAAAGCCAGCAGTCGCCACACCAGCTTTAGGCGGCAAGCCGCTGCACCTTATTTTTCCTTCAAAATTCATCCAAAAACATTACCCTTGGGCTGATACATAAAAGACAAGGCATTTAAAATGTCTAGCCTTAAATAAGATTCTTCATTCTGTTGCCAAAAATAAACCTCATTTATGTAGGACTCCAGGGCATGCTTTCTCATGGCTGAGAGGGGGCTTGCTCTGATTAACGTAATGCACTCGCTCTCTTTCTCTTGCTCTGTCTTTTACACACATTCCTTTCTCTCTTTGTCGCTTTTTAAGGCTGTGGAGGTATCTTGAAATGAGAAGATTGAAGGTTTGATTTATATTATGTTAAATGCGAAACAATAAAAGCAGACAAAAAAGAGTGGAAAGTCATATATCAGGGAGGGAAGAGACAGAGACTGATAGGAAGTGAAAATTATGTTTTCTTTCATCTCCCGAAAGCCAACATTACGAATGCATCTCAAATGCGATCATCTGTAAATGTATTCTTTTTCATTCCAGCAGTGCATGAGCACACGAGCTGCGTTCATTAATAATCGAGAGCTTCGTTTGGTGGAAGATGGAGGGAGATGTTAGCTTTGTTCACTGATCTTTTTTAGTGGTGCCACAGGGGAAGCAGGGCTGGTCCCGTGTTATTGCTTGATGAGTGCAGTTTTTATGTGTTGGTGTGTTTGCTATTGAAACTGGAAGTTTGAGCAAATGCTTTTTTTAAAGCCAGTAGCCTTTAGTTTACAGCGCGGTTATCGTTGTTCGCTATTGCCAGTTGTTTGCAAGCAGAGGGTAAGATTTGCCTGGTCTGCATTTGCAGAATATGTTAGTTTATGTGTGAACTTGAAAATAGTATGCAAATTCAACATGAATACTCATCATGGCTCTGTCCATCTCAAATGGTCCGAAAACTTTGTGCAAATTCTTGTTCCTTAGAATTTGAACTGAAATCGAAATGTATTGATTCATTGCTTGATTGCTTGCATGATTGATTGATTGTGTGGTTGGTTGGGAATGGATGGTTGGTTGGGATTGGTTGGTTGGTTGGTTGGTTGGTTGGTTGGTTGGGATTGGATGGTTGGTTGGTTGGGATTGGATGGTTGGTTGGTTGGTTGGTTGGTTGGTTGGTTGGTTGGTTGGTTGGTTGGTTGGTTGGTTGGTTGGTTAGTTGGTTGTTTGGTTGGTTGGTTGGTTGGTTGGTTGGTTGGTTGGTTGGGATTGGATGGTTGGTTGGTTGGGATTGGATGGTTGGTTGGTTGGTTGGTTGGTTGGTTAGTTGGTTGTTTGGTTGGTTGGTTGGTTGGTTGGTTGGTTGGTTGGTTGGTTGAGATTGGATGGTTGGTTGGGATTGGTTGGTTGGTTGGGATTGGTTAGTTGGTTGATTGGTTGGTTGACTGATTGGTTGATTGCTTGATTAATGGATGGATGGGTAAGCATATAAGAGTGTAATTTTTAAAATTCCCCTCATTTTGTTTTGGTTGATTATCTCTGTAAATGTTGAGTTTGGGATTCTGTTGTTTACAGAACTAGGGCTAAAAGAAATCTGGATTGAAAGCCTTTTTTAGTCATTTGCTTTGACAAATGAATGGCTGTATTATAATACCATAATACAAAATAACAGTATGTTATAGTTTTTAGGATTGATTTACAATAGCTTATGCTTGTCACAATAAGTTGGCATAATAGGTGGCATAATTTGGTGGCCATACATTCACTAGGTACTATCAGCTAGTCAGCATTACAAGGACACTTTTCTGCATGCAACTTCAGAGAAGTCAAGTGGCATTCATGACTCAAATTACATTTCAAAACGGGCCAGAAGTGAGCATCCATGGACAAAATAGCTGTTGCTGCTATTGAAGTGAATGGGTCAAGGTGTTGTATAGGCCCCTGCATGATAGATGCTGTGGTCCATTTACGTGGAAAAGGAAAAACCTTGGTTTCTTTTGTTGACTTTTTGAAGTACAGTACACTAGCATGTAATGACCTCAAAGCTAACAGACATGAATTAAAACCCACATAATGCTTAAGGCCCAGCTATGATTGATAGCAGGAGGAAAGAGGGATAAAGGTGAATGAAAAGCAGACCTTAGTCCTATTAAGTTGATTAGAAAACTAATTGGCCTACACTTGTATTGTGGGAGCGAGTCTCCCGTAAAACAGTTTCTCCCAGCAGGTAGAATATTAGCAGGACTTCCTCTCCCTCGGCATGATGGGAACCACATGCCCAGATCTCCTACTCGCTTCTTCTTTGGGAAAATTCCTTGTTTCTCTGCTCTGCTTTTGTAATGAGTCATTAGCTTTAGTGAATGGCTCTTTGGCACAGTGGCATGGAGGACTGTGATCTTTACTGGATCAAGTGCTCATGGATCTGACGTGCTGGGCTCACTTAAGGGGTCGTGACTTGTAGCACTCCTCCAAAACAACAGCATGTTCACTGTGTTGCTCATGACAGAGCAATGCCTGTGGTTTTCTCCAGAAACAAATGTGAGTAACCTTCCCTTTACAAGCCAAATATTACACACGTTATAATGAATAAATAGAGGCAATAAAATGGAATATCCAAGTGTGGTGAGTGAAGCATGGTTAGTGTGGCATCAAGCCATGAAACTCTAGATGGCTCAGGCTGATAAGTCCTTAACTCAAACTGCAATCTCTATAGTGCACGGCTGATTGGTTCCTGCTGTAACAGTAGTCAATTAACTCGCTGCTTAGCCTTCAGATACTTGGTCAGCTTTTGCTATAGAGGTGCAGTGCACTTTCAGAAACCCTCCACCTTCCCCAGCTCCACCTGTTTAGATCTGCTACTGGTAATCAATGTACACTATATTGTAAAGCAGACGCATGTTTTAAGCCTTGTTCAGATTACACAATTTTTTTTTTTTGTCTGTTACGATAGCATGTCAGATAACGCGATTTTGACTCTTAAAATCTTGTCGTGTCGTGGACAAGAAACATGTTAACGGCGCGCGTGATATCATCGAGAAGGCGAAACTAGTAGCGAGTGACTTCCGGAAACGAACGTAAAGAAACAATGGATGAAGCAGTGAGTGTTGTATTGGCTGTCCTGTGTTCTGAAAAGGTAAAAAAGAAAGAAAACCCGACAATGGACACGTTCCTGAATTGCTCGAAGAGGACAGTATGGGCTGTCAAACCTCCAAAGAGAACTTGAGGTAAAATATTGAAATATTTTCTTATTTATTTTGACTATTTTTACTGATATTTTACCAATTTTTGAAAGTTGTGTAAGGAAAAGCTTCTGTGCTCCTATTGGTCAACCTCATACATGTGACAGAACCCGTCGTGGACGGCCGTTAAAAAAATTAAACATGCTAGTCATGCTAGTCTTATGCTAGTCACTATACGAGATGATACGATCGAATCTTGCATCCCGACGGCCGTTGTCGTTTACGAATCCCCACGACACCCTACGTCAAACGGATCATGCCAAAATCGGGCTAATCGTGTAATCTGAACCAGGCATTACTTTTTCACAACAGTGTGTTGTGTATGTATTGTTTGTAGTCCTGTACTACCACAGCAGCAGATCTATTCCACCTAGACCATATCAACATTTCGTATCCATTACCAACCCAAACACTCTGAGAGTTCATGACAGAAATATATATGACACGAAGAGAACATTTCTGTTAATCTGCCAATTTGTTGGCTGATTGATCGGACTGACTAATATATTGATCTATATATATTTATTTATTTTTCATGAGCACATGAAAGTTTGTTGGGTACAGTAGATGGCTACATCTTTATGCTGTGCTGCAGCGGCTGCATCATGACATTGCTGCAATGTCATGGGAATGTGCATAGCTGGTTGGTACGAGCTGCACAGTGTTGCTGCTCAGACTAGCTGTGTAAGTAAGAGAGAGAAAAGAGTCCTGGATCCAGAGAGGAAGAAAAAAACACAGCAGTGCCTCCCTAGAGGGGCTGTCGTCTGTGCAACGGCACTGCAAACAAGACTTCCAGTCACCCACACCCAACCCCAGCGCTGCTGTTCTGTGTGCGCAGAGCTCCGGCACCACGCCAGCCTCCACACAGGCACACGTGGCAGCCGCAGACTGGAAAAAACAGACCTCCACTCTTTATTTGTTTTCTTCTGTCCTTCAGGGAATGTAAAGACCAGAAGGAAATAGGCCAAGTTTCTCAATCCATTGCAATTGTGGGTTTCAGAATGTCAGCTAGTCAAACTTTGCACCACAAGGCCAGAGAACATGTGTCCCGAGGGTGACGCTTTGTTTGGTAAGAAGAAAAGGAATTTCTGAGGTGTGAAACGACTGCACATTTGTACTGAATTGCGCTTCTATTCACTGCCACTGTCGTTCTAGTTTAAAGAAAACTTCCAAAAAAAAGAAATATTGCAGTTTGTGCTCAATTTATGGAAGTTTTTCATTATTTCCACCCCATGGCCTACATTTCGCCTTCATGTAGAGCATTTAGGGGGAAAAAAATGCCACAATGACACAATGTCTCATGCTGCTAAACCAACTTTTTTTTAAAGCTACACTGTGTAACTCTTTTAGTTTATTCTTAGCTAAAAACACTAAGTTCTTTCAAAAATATATGTGCTCATTAATGTATATTTACTTCGTTCAAGTAATAAAGTATTCTCGTGAGTGTATAATATGCCATTGAAAATACATACGGGTAAGGGGTCGCCATGTTGCCCCTCCATCTTGAAAGTACATTAGCCAAAGAGGGACATACCCGTCAAGTCAAGCTTTGCCTTCCACGTTTACGTTTGAGTTAACACTCATGGACGAGGTCGAACTGGAAGCCATGTTTATCTTGGACTACATTGGCCACCGTAGGAGTTAAAACGAAATCGGAATTGAGAGGAACAGAAACTAATATACACTGGATGGTCATATACCTTTTCACCGCTAGATGGGGGGTAAAAATCACACAGTGTAGCTTTAAATTAAACTTGTGAGACTGCCTAAATTTCTAAAATTGATGTTTATTCAGTATAGTTCTCAAACTACCTGAGAAAAAAGTGTAATTGTATCACTTTATGAGAAAAATATGACAGACATTGGTACAGTTGCCGTCTGGTATTGTATGCTTTCCTTTTTTAAGAGCTTCAAAACATCTGATGCTTTTATCCAAAGCGACTTACAATTGCTATATATGTCAGAGGTCGCATGCCTCTGAAGCAATTAGGGCTTAAGTGTCTTGCTCAGGGACACATTGATGTCGCACAGTGGATTCGAACTCGGGTCTCTCACACCAAAGGCATGTGCCTTATCCTCTGCACCATCACCACATCTCTTTTGTGGATGTATGTCTAGCTTGTTAATTAATGTTGTTGGGCGTCTAAGTTGACTCCCAAAAATGGCGCACATACAATAAATGTCTTTTATGCTAAAAGATGGCAAAGAGTCTTCAAGTATCTCCCCTACACAGCAGCAATATTTCCAAGTTAAATGTGAAGGCTGGTTTGTTTTTCAGTGTTTATCATCCTCTCAGACTAGAATAGAAGGTCAAGAGGGCCAATCGAAGAGCGAGAGAATCGCTCGCTCTCGCACCGAGGAATCAAAGCGGCAGGGATGTCAGTCAGAGAACAGAAGTCTGCCCAGAGAGTCAGAGTCTCCGAGTGGCCTTTTAATCAGCCTTTAGGGAGTGAAATATGAGTCCGCCACACCCGCCACTCCAGCGCCTCCATCTGCTTTCAATCTTCTCTGCTTTCCTCCTCCGGATGTGGACGCGTGGGCATTCTTATCAGGGACAGAGAGGGAGGCAGTAGCGAGCCGGTACTGGTACGGGTCAACGAGAATAAGAAACACAGTCAGAGGGGGCCGTTCACACAGATTGCGTTTTGGACAATGTGTTTTTTAAAAGTTGAACTTCTTTAAACTTGAGTGCCACGTCTTGGCACGCACACAACGGGAGGATTACAAAAATGCATTCTGTTTGAACAGCCCCTTAAAGATTGATGTACATAAATGAGGGATGCAATGGATGAGTCATGAATGAAGTGGAACAGTCAGAGATTAGTCTTCATAATTGAGAATCATACAAGTTCAATTTATTTTGTGTAATATTTGTTTATTACATGGCATTTTGTTCACAAACAACCCTTTGTGATAAGTATGTAATGTGTTTAAGCAAGTAGTAGTAGTGTCAGCATGGTATACTGGTGGTAGTAACATGATACTTTGATATATAACATTTGCATGTGTAACAGAGGCCAGCTAGTAGTTGCTGTGCAAGTAAACCTCACTCCTCTGATCTCAATCGGCACCCTAATGACGGATGCTAGAGGCTTTAGCCTCCTTGTTAGCGCGCCCGACTCTCATGCCAGAGACCCGGGTTCGAGGCCCGCTTGGAGCGGGTTGAGTAGGACCCGGGTGGAGGGGTTACATATGGTCTAAAAAATGCTGGGTTGTTTTAACCCAAATTTGGGTCAAATATAGACAAATCCAAATGTTGGGTTAAAAATGTCATTTAAAATTTTAACCCAACTTCAACTGTGAATTTAATTACATTTTTAACCCAACATTTGGGTTTGTCCATATTTGACCCAAATTTGGGTTAAAACAACCCTGCATTTTTTTAGAGCGCACCAAGGTACGACAGAAAATATCGGTAATATGGTATTACCATTGTACAGCTTCGGAAAACTTTTGGGCTTTTGGGAGTATATTTATGTATGATAGTTAAAACCACCATTGGCATTTTCAATCTGAAATAAAAATTTGAGTCAGCCATAAGTTTGGGGTGTAAACAAAGAAGTTTTACAGATTTGGTCCTATTGAGTAGTCAACGATACAGATGGTTCCCTGCTCTATTAGTGAGCATCTTTGCTTTAATGGGACCTTCAAATAAGCCTCTCTTTGCCGTGTCAGGACAGTCGGCAGTTTGTCACTGTCACACCACCTTCACATCAAACACTCGCTCATATTTGTAACACATAAAGCCTTGACACCAGCTCAACTCCAGGGGCACAGCTGATGCCAACCAAACCCAGAGATTGAACATGCCTCATCAATCTCGTTTGCTTTCTTCTCCCAACGCCCAGCTCCTCTTGCAGGTGAGCATCTCGTGATCCCCAGATGAGTGGAGGAAGTCAAAGACAGCTTCAGTATTTCCCTCACGCTGGGGAATGGGAACGTCTGTTGCTAATTAGCCAGTTAGACGTGCAACACGTGAACTGTCCTGTCGCGTTGTCATTGTGTCTCACTCTTATGCTGTCAGAGTCCAGCACAGATAGGCTTCATGAGGCAGGGCTGCTAATGTGCTAAAGCCCATCGCTATCACGTAACACGTGACTGTCGGTCACCTAGAGCTGAGATATATACTGTACACCACTGGTCAAAATTTTGGAATAGTTATTATTTTCTTTTGAAAGAAGTCTCTTATGTTTAACAAGGCTGCACACTGCGCTTTTTTGTGTGTTACTCATGGATTAATAACGTTAACTTGGATTTAGATGTTGTCTTTTACTCCTCTGGTGCTTACAATGCACACATTTAGTTGTCGTTGCTGTAGTTTAGGTGTAGTGTAGTGTAGTGTATAAACACGCCGGGAATATATGGTTTTAGATTATAGCTTCATCAGAGATTGTTAAAGAAAAAAAGCAAGTCTCAATATTAGAATTACATCGCTTTATCCTTCCCTGTTTTTCTACCAAGGCATCAACGTCCTGCGTTCACACCAAATGCAAATAGCGCCTCAAATTCGCGTCTACCACGTCTAGTTTGACGCTTGACCACTTTGTGTTAATTCGCGCGTCAAGAGTGAAACTGACAAGTGTAAAAACTAAAGTTTGAAGCGAAATTTACGTGCGAATTTGACGTCAAAGTTCAGATTTTTCAACTCGGGCGGCAGGCGCGAATTCACGTCAAACGCTTGAATGCACAAATAGCACTAACTAAATAATTTGCGCGTAACGTGCTTTACACGCCAGGCGTTCAATTCGCGCCATTAGTGCGAAATTGATGCGCGAATGAGGTGTGTTCACGTCTACCGCACCGCGCTCTACGCCGATTTTTTTATTCCTGACGCATGCGTAACGCGTCTTTGCATTGACTTAACATTGAAATCATTTGCACATGACATTTGTGCCTGCATTTATATTATCAAATAAATGTAGCCTTGGAGTGGTCAGCATATAAGACTTAAAAAACAAACAAAAAAACATAAAAAATCGTAATTATTCCAAACTTTGAAAGGAGGTTTGACATTTGGTAAACTTGAAACTGTAGTACAGACATTTTAATTTTGAATGAAAATTGCCACACAGGACGTTCCTAATTGATGATGCAAATGAATCATTGAAGTGTTTTGAATCAATTCAGTGAACGTGACAGTTTAAACTCAATCATGCAACTTAAATATATTTATTATTAGAAAAAAAATATCTCTATACGAAAGGGCAAATTCAAATAAAAAGTGCATTAATTTTATATAATCAGCAAAATGATCAGGATTATTATATAATGCAAATATTCAATGATATATTTCCCAGCCCTAGACTCAATCAGATATGAATGATGGGACTTACTGTCAATTAACTTTTATGTTCAAGCATTTTTTTGTATTCACTTTGGTTTTTATTATTATTTTTTATTTTTTTATTCCGTTGTTTATGAGCCGTGAACACGGTGCCATTGACTCATTTTTAAACCCTCTGCAGAGTATTGAATTGCTCATAATATACCGGTGAGGGAGAGAGAGAGAAGCAGTGGTAAGGATGATAGTATTTCACGTTTGTATTGGTCTGCAGGCATCCATCATCCAATAGCTGTGAGATGCAGATACATCTCTGCGACTCCACTTCATACACCTAGTCAGCTGGATTTCCCATAATGGGCGTAAAAAAAAAATTGCAGGTTGTGGCAAAATGGGCTCGACTGCACAAAAGCTTATTAAGTATCGATCCAGGGAGGTCACTGCTGAAATTCAGCTCCTACAATGTGTGACAGGATCGGACGCCGCTGGCTAGAAATGGAAATGAGACGCTATCAATAAAAAAGCGGGAGGTGTCCTTCTTTCTGGCGTCTCAGATCAGGTGGAACGCTGCACTGTGGCTTTGAACGTCAGGTGGGAGATGGAAACAGAACGGCCCGTGTCAGTGATTTGAGTGTTTTCTGTGCTGGGTAATGAATCCGTTTTGTGACGGATTCTGCTGAAGTCATGAAAAAAGTTCAGCGATGTTCAGTAGTGATATTTTTTTTGTGCCGCAGACAGTGGCTTGCACTTTTTAGTCAGTGAACTGAGAACCCACCTTCCATCTTTCCTGACAACAAAACTTTATTATGATATTGCAGCCAGGTCTGAACTTACCCAAAGGAGATTTTTATGGCTCAGAGATTACAAAAAAAATCCTTAAGAGAAATAAAAATAGACAAAAGGAAGAGAAATGTTGACACAGAGTGATATGAATGAGGGTAGCATAGCTCAGATAATTTGGTTTCAGAAGAGTTTTATGAGAAATGTTTGAGGTCATGTTGAGTTCTCAACAAACAGACATTGTTGAATCTGTAGATGAATGTGTGAGATAAATCTGAGAAAGGCCTGTGTTTATTCTATTTTTAAGAAATAGTTTGCCCAAAAATCATTCACCATCATGCTTTTATGACTTTCTTTCTTCTATTCAACATAGAAATATTTTGTTTTGTGTGAATGTCTGAACATGCAATACATCAAAAGAAAGAACAGAGCCTAAAAGCTGAGACCTCAGGTCGACATTTCATTCAGTGACTTTCTGCAGTTTTGATTTGTATGCTGCAGAATGTTTGATGATCACATTATTTGAAAAAAAATGCGTAAGCAATGCTTTTATCACTTGTTTCTGCTTCTTTCGGCGTTTTGATCCAGAGATTGTTTACTCTTTCAGAAGATGTGTAATAGCGCCCCCTACCGTATAACAGTGTAAAACTTTGGCAGGGAAAATAGTTAAAAGGAAGCTGGCAAGTTCCAAAATTATGAAAAAAGCACATAAAATAAGCAATAAAAATGGTCAATATGACTTATGTGCTATATTTCAGTGGACTTCTTTAAGCTAACTAAAACTATATCTAAAAATAAAATATAGGTAAACACATAAGCTTGAGTTAAAGCATTAAATAACTAACTAGAAAACTAAAACTGAAACTGAATTAAAACTAAATATTTTTTTTTATTTAAATAGTAGCCTAATATTTAAAAAAAAAAGTACAAAACAAAATTATTACAAATTTGACTCAAATTAAAATGAAAAAAACTAAAATAACTAAAATATCAAAATAACAGCTAATTCAAAATATTAATAAAATCTATAATAGTAAAATGAATACTGAAATAATACGTATCTCATCTAGGAGAAACAACTGAAATATTAAAAATATCTCTTTATTTTTTCTTTCTTATGACTAGGAAAGATATTTATATTGCACCTTCAAAGTGCGTATATGCAGATTTCTTATGTCTTTCACAGTTTACAAGTTTCCTAACCCCTCAAAACAGTGTTGTGGCTGTCAAGTAAAGTCCAGGTGAGCCGGAGAGTGTGCTTCTCTCTCTCTCTCCTACAGTCAATGTCCTCCTCAGATCCCAGACCATCTGTTTGGATATCAAGGTCAAGAATAAACCTGAACTTTGCAGGGACAAACGTGTGTTTGTGTTTGAGTGTGTGTGCGAGAGAAAGAGATCGGCAGTGAGAAATGGAGAGGCTATTGTGAGCTTTGCTTCATCAAGTAAGATTCCAGTAATGGATATTTACTCCCCATTTTCACAAAACTAAATATCTGCCAGAGAAAATAACAGACTGTCATCCTGAGATTGGTGCTTTACTGAAAAAAAAGTGCTTGTTTTTTTGTCAGGGAGGAGATGAAAGGAATGCGTTCGTTCTAGAAATTAAGCTTAACGTTTACACAGATGATGAATATCTGGAGAGTCAAGGAGCTATATTTCTTCTGACCCATCCACACATATATTTATATAGTTATCTGAAATATGAGAGCTAAGTAAACATATGTTTGCTGTGATAGCATACTTTTCAAAACACTACTGACTAAATTATACTTTTATGTAGTTTCTATTGAAACGTGCGTCATGTATTTCAATATAATTAAAATTACTCATAATGATGGTGCAATTTAGTATATTTACTGTAAATACACACTACGGTTACTCCATATGTTAGTCAACAATGCGAAATAAGTGTACTTTAAGTAATTTACAACATGTGACATTACAAAGTACACTTTAAAAGTATACTATCTTTAAGTTGGCCTTTTATTTCACTTATATTATATTATCTGCAAGACATTTTTTAAGTATATTTTTTAAGTTCACTACAAGTGCACATTAAAGGACACTTCATTTCCACAAGGCATATCCAGTTTCAGACAGTTGTTTTCATCAGAGTTGTGTGAAAACAGTGGTATTTTCTGTTTGGAAACCTCATCTTGTTTAGTCTGTAACTCTTTTGTTTGGTCATTATCCCTTCAGTTCAGTTTAGTGCAACAAAAAAGACACACTGCGGCTTTAAAACCTGTGAAGCAACGTTGTGTTGGCCAGCCATTATTTGGCGGCCATTTGTTTCAAAGCTTTCCTGGCCAAAGGCACCCACAGATTAGTCTCAGGGTTTGACAGAACTCTCAAAGATTCATAGGCATAATTAAAATGTAAATGCCGAACATCCATTCCAAAAACGTCTAACCGGCTTTGAGCGAAGCGTCAGCCGAACGACCGTGGGCGGGGAGCTCTGCGTCGGTGTGAAATGTCCTCTACCCTTTTCCATTTTGTCATGAGCATGTTTTAGGTTTACAAACATAGAGAGACGGAGGCAGCGTGCCAAAGCATGATGGGAAATCTGACGGTGTTTCTGGGAGCGTTGTATATGAGCAACCCTCGTTCTCTCTTCTTGAGCTCAAAGCAGTCCGTGTGACGTGAATCTTGACCACATGGCCAGGTTTTCCATGATCCAGCTGAATTCCAGAGGGGACAGAATCTACTGGAAAAAAACATGGACTTGTTTCCTAGTTACAGATTGAATCCAGATCTTATTAATATTTGCTTATTTCAGTGTTCAATCAATATGAGTGATTGAATGTGAGTTTAATGCATTTTGGCGAAAGTATTGTGCCATATGTATTGTGTTTTAATGGAAAGCAGATGAGGTCTAGAAAGTTCCAGCGCAGAAAGCCACGCTCGATGAATTTATAATTTATGCAGTCCAGACTGTTTGATAACTTTATTCAATTTCATATATATCCTACAGGAAGGGGAATGGGTAAATATGACATTCATTATGGGATTCTGTGAGGAGTGGTTAAGTTCAACTTAAAAGTTGTTCTATTTTTTTAAGCCTAATAAATGTTTTTAGAAACAATGTATAGCTTTCATTCAATTACACTGTCATGTATAATAGCTATAATTAACCCTCTGGGGTCTAAGGTGTTTTTGGGGTGGTTTTTTCAGTTGCTTATAAACATATTAATGTCACTGGTGAAATTACACTATATTTAACACAAACAGGGCTACCATAATATGTGAGCAACATGTATGTACATGTATTTTTGAGAGAATATTGTTTATGCGTAGTTATTTAAAAAAACAAAAAATGTAATTTTCTGAACTAAGGCCACAAAACACATACGAAATATGCGTCCACTGGGTGTTGTGGCCTTGAGTTTTTTTTTTTTATTCACAATGATCTGAAAATCATCCTCCTAATCGTTCACATAAAACTGTGAATTGGGTTATATTGTGAAAAACATGTTTTGTTTGCCAAGGCAATATGCGAATGGGCAAACAGTCCCTGCCCCATCATGTATAATTAGGTGATTCTCATGTATAATAACATGTATAATTAGGGGTTCGTTTACGCCGCAACACAACCAGTGTAAACGCCCGGTCATCCTGTCATCCGTTATTCCAATCCTTCATTATTAGCACTACAGCGATCACAATCCCCACGGTCGTTTTTCAAGGACGAGCTCTGCTGGTATTAGTGCAGTGTAAATGAGACGACCCAGCTGAGGTTACAGTGACCACCCATGACATGAAGAGGATTATGGGATATTATCTCATCAAAGGACTGTCTTTAGTCTGAAGGAATTGTTGTCCAGTCAGAAGTAGCTCGCTAGCATGTGTGTGTGTGTGCAGGGGTGTTGTTCAGGTATTCGCTATAATACCCTCAATTTTTGCTCTTGCCGGGACAATTGTTTTGGTCCCCATGCATGAGGAAAACAGCTTATAAATTATACAGAATGTTGTTTTTGGAAAATGTTATAATGCACAAAGTTTCCTGTGATGACTGAATAGGTTTAGGTGTAGAGTTAGGAGGTAGAATTTACAATGAAAAAAAGCATTATGTCTATGGAAATTCCCCATAATGTAAGTTACATGAAACGTTTGACGGGTGAAATGTTTTTTTTTTAATAAGGGTGTGATCGAAGACAACTTAAGATGTGCATTTTGGACGATGTTGGAAGCTAATAAACTTCCGAACAGATGAAGGCTACAGATGATCTCAAGTCTTTAAAACAGCAGATGGAACTTATCACATACAACTTATCATATTTGTCCATGCAGCAGCACATTCAAATGTGACCTAACTCTCATGCAACATTCAAAATCATCTGAACCATAATAAATTATGTATTATTGATTTTTTTTTTAAATCAATTTATATACAGTAGATTACTTGTACTTGTAGTGTTTTTGAAGGATGTCTGCATTTATTAAATCAAAGATAATGAAATAGGATTAATTAATTTAAAATAACTGTTTCTATTTAAAGATATATATATATATATATATATATATATATATATATATATATATAGCATTGGTTTCTCCTCATGAGTCCTGTTGTTCATGTACTATTTTTCTCACATGGTTTTGTCATAACCTCTAAAACACATCCAGCTAAGCTTCCAAAGGGGAATATAAAAATTAGTTTTGCCTATTAATTCTGCCACCTGTCTGGAAGTGCTGTAGTGCTGTAGTTCTCCACTGCCCCGGAGGCATGAATATTTCCGTGTTTTCTCATCTGCAACGGCACATTATCATGTGTCAGAGAGAATCAGATGATGTGTGCTATATGTCAGCAGCGCCCATGAATTTATTTTCATAAATGAATTGAATTGAGTTCAGTTGAGATGTAAGACAGGGCAAAGCAGCATCAGGGGTCTGAGGATATTTAAACTTGTTTACACTACTTGCTGCACTGTGTGTGTTTGTTGTCCATGTTTAGATTGAATACACACACACACACACACACACACACACATATATATATATATATATATATATATAGTAAATTAAAAAAACACCATTATTTAACTGAAATTCAATTATTTACTGAAATTCAATAATAATGTTGTAATAAATGGCTATAACTTGCTTTGGGATTGTTAAATGTAGACAAAATTTCATCTAGAAATATCTAGAATATTCAAGTTCAACTTTCTAAAGGAAAAAATCCAAACTTCAGGAGGTTTTGTTTGAGTTGAGTAAAAAAAAAATAATAATAATTTCCTGCCATTTTTCTTAAATCAGGTAAATTCATTCATTCGAAGACAAAACAAATGTAAAATTTGGAAGTTAAATGAGCTATATTGAAACTTCAAGTTTAAAATGATATGGCACTTGATGCTATAATGGGTTAGAAAAACAAGGAAAAGAACAGGCGAGTCAGGTTCTCCAATCATGTTCTAGGTCTTTAAGGGTTAAAGGGACCATGGAGGACAGGATTGTCCTTGCTTTTTTGAAATAAAGAGTTGCATGTGCTTTGTAGATGTAGTAAACAATGCAAACCTCCATCCCCAGTCAGAGTTCCCCCACAGTTTGGTCTTGACATTAGATCGGGTGACTGAGCATCTTTGCATATCGTTGCCTATTCAGTATTTAGAAACATGGCCCGCCAGTGTGAACTACAACAGTGCATGCGGTTAACCAATCACAACAGATGTCATTTACTTATAAAGTCCAACACAAAGTCTAAAAGTCCAGCACATAGTAACCACAAGTATATAACATAAATTCTCTCTTTTTTATATATGAGATATTTAGTACATGCTGTAAAGGTACAACATGCTTAGACAATGACTTGCTTAACAGCACGTATTGATTATTCTGTTAAATTCATCAGGAAGTCCGTTTCATTATGTGTTACTTTACATGCCAGCAACTGTCCCTGAGTCTCCCAGCAGACAGAGAGCTCACGAGAGATCGCGGATAACGGGACGAGCAGCATTAAGATGTGTAAGCTCTGCTTGATCTGTTCTTAAAGTAAGACTCTTAGAGGTCAAAGGTCACACGTTTTGCCTAATGCAGATAGACTTCTGTTTGGACACAGTTTGACTAGTTTGATTTGCCTTTGTTCCGGTTCACTGGGACAGTGGATTTCCTATCGCATGTGGGTTAAAGAGGGATTGCGTTGTAGCACTGAATCGAATTTAAATTCTGACTCGGCTAGACTGCAAGTTTGTGTGTTGGCTAGTGCGTCAGATTGAATTATGAGATTATTGCTTATTAGCAGTCATTGTTTTGGTCAGCACGGAATCTTCTTTACTGCCGTTGTGCTCTGAATGTAATCCAGGGATGGATGTGGTCGTAAATTAGATTTGCAGAGTCAAGGGGTTTAAAGACGAGATTTTGAGGTAATCGGTTGTTGGATCGGTGTGGTGACTTTTCATTGAGTGTGTGAGAGGGGGGAATCTAATGGAGCACAACTCCCCCTAGGGCATTTTCACAGAACTTACATTTGCATTTCCCGGCATTAGAACAGACTGAAGCCCGAACAAGAAGAGTGTTAAACATTTTGAATGGAGGTGATGTTGTGATCATTTATCAACTATTACTGATCATCAACGAGAAACTGGGTAAGGCGATAGTTGTGATTGTGCCCCCCTTGGTTGCACTCATGGAGTATCAGGTTAAAGCAGCACTCTGTAGTTTTTTCAACCTTTATAATATTTTTCCAAAACCCTTGAGATGGTACATCGACTTACAAAAGGTTGAATGACAGGTCTGCCATAGCCTGACGTGGTCTGTATCGCTTTTACTGGCACTCTGTAACTTCGGGGAGCGGGTAGGAACCCAAGCACAAAAAGAACTACAAAATTCGACTGCTTTACGGCATACGTCACTTCCCCCACTTCCTCAGAAAGCCTTTCGCGAGAGCCCAATGAGCGTTTTATTTTTTCTCCTCTGTATGTTTTCATGGCTGAAGCAGTAAGTAAAACCAAGAAGCCAAAGGTTTTGTCGGAGGACAGGAGAGTGGCTAAATAAAAGGCTGGACGAGGATCAATATTGGTCCAGCTTTAGCTCGCTGGTATGAGCCAAAGGAGGAGGAGGGGTCCCAACCGATCCAAGAGATCCTCGCCCCTAAAGGTAACATTTTTGGGATACGCAAAAATGAGCGAACGAGTGATTTTTGTATACTAATACTATTTTAAAAACATGAATTTGTAATACTACCCCATAAAAACGTAACTAAGTCCCCTGACTCTGGTCCGGTGCATCAATCTTCCCCCGCCTAGCAAATGTGAAGTGCGTCAGAAAAAGAGCGCCTGGGTGATCAGTTTACTGTTGGTAATGTGTTGTGTAGCTTCATCCCTCGCCGCATCCAGTGTAGACTGCATTGCTTAAAGGGATACTCCACTTTTTTTTTTTTGGAAATAGGCTCATTTTACAACTCCCCCAGAGTTAAACTGTCGAGTTTTACCGTCTTCGAATCCATTCAGCCGATTTTCTGATATTTAGAAGAATATCAGTAACCAGACAGTTTCTGGTTTCATTAACTTCCATAGTATGTACTTATATAAGTGGAGTATCTCTTTAAGGAGGCAGCAAAACTCAGTCAGCCATGTTCACTCCATCATTTCGCTCGATTGTTTCATTTTCGCATCTTACATGTGTTTACAGAGGAAGTTCAATGTGGCTGAGCTGGCGAAGAACACACATCATAACCAAACGTTATATGATTGGCTTATGGGTAACCAATGATTTTATAGTTCAGACAAGCGTCCAACCCCGCGAGAAATACATTTTCAATTTCAATTTTCAAAATTTCAAACTTTTCAATTATGGCATTCCAGACTCTGTCTACAAGGCCAAGCTAAGTATCAGAGTTTGGTATAACCTACTACGCTATCTCACGACCAATTCGTACGAATTCGTTTAGGGGCGAATGTTTAGGGGTGGGGTCAGGGGTAGGTTATTAGTACGAATTCATACGAATGGGCTAATTCGTAAAATATGTACGATTTAGCAAAATCGTACTAATTCGTACGAGTGAGGTCGTACGAATTAGCCACCTCGTAAAATTCGTACGAATTCCCGTGAGATCGGGTTGGTATAACCAGGTTAGTTTAGACTAAGGGGCAATTGAATGCAGTAAACTGGCAATTTAAAACATCTGTAGCAGAAGTGGAAACACAAGCCAAAGAAAACAGAAGGCTTACTACACTAAATATACTTGCCTTTAAGACTCCTTCGCTCATGTCAAGGCTTCACACATAAAAAGTGTTGTGGTTTTTTGCTAAGCTGTCAGGTAGAGAGATAGTGTACACATAAAATATACAGTAACAGTGAGAATGTTGCAATTTACTCTTAAAGTTGACATTAAACTCTGATCTCAATCAATTTTACTTCCATGGTGTGATAGTGTGAAATTGTATTTTCAAGGAAAAGTGAAGGACTGGATCTTATACAAAGGAATTTGAATTACTTTAAAAGGGTTTTTTAATTACCTGAGTGGTGGGATTTGTGATTAAAATCTTTCATCAACATCCAATTCTGAAATGATATTCAAGACAAACTATCGTTTTCCTAGAAACGTTTAAGAAATCTCAAAAAGTCCATGCTGATTTCATGTTGACACTAAAACAGAAAAACGATCAGATTTCTCAGGTCATGCTGATCGCCCTTCCACCATTTTTAATTTAGTCATAAACTGTAAAAACTCTTTGACATTTTGGCATACAATTTGGTAGACATCATCATCACCATGTCCTGAAGGTGCCTGAAACGTTTTAAGACAGCGCCACCTAGCATTCCAAAGAAATGAGGCTTTTTACCAAAATGCTTATAACCTTTGAAAATGTTGAATGTTCTTGAGGTTGATACTTTATTTCTATTTCAAGGATATCTCATTTGACATTCGATTGCTTTGTTGCGTCATGGAAAGGATACATTTTCCAATTTCAACATCACGTAGCTCTTCATTTCTGCCTGAATTGAAGTATAAAGCAGACCAACATGTGAAGCACTGCTATTAAACCACCTGGCTGGCAGTGTGCTGGATATTTTTGCTGCTGAGCTTTACCTTCCTTGAAGGAGGATGAAATTAAAACGGCTTTCATTCTGTTCTTTGATATCTTGCCAGCTTGTTCCAACACATTATTATGTCCATCCCTAACGGTAACAGGCGAGGAATGACTCAGCAAGCTGAGCTCCAATGTGCCTTAAGAAATGTGCTGTCAAAGGTCTGAGCATAGATATACACCTCTCACCTCTGGGCCTGGATGTGGGGAGAGGACAGGAAAGATAGTTATTGCATGGTTTAATCACATTTCTGAGATGTGTGTGTGAGAGAGAATAAAGGCATTTAGCATTTATCAAACCAGCTAAAGAAAGTCTCGGGAGACCCAGTCTGGCCGGACAGAATGAACCACTCTTGTGTCTGTTCTTCTCAGCACAGACAATTCATCAATAGTGGTCAAATAAATTTGGTTTTTCAAAAAAAGTATTCAAAATCACCCAATTTGAAAATATTAAATGCATCGCCAATTGAGTTGACTGTCACTATATTTTGAATTTTTTGTTAATCAGCTATTACGTCAAAAAGAATTTTTTTTTTTAAATATTTATGAACAGCCACACAGCTGAGGAAAAAATATCAACCAACAAGTCCCAAGTTTCTGTAAGTCCCAAAGCTCTGATGGAGCGTTTGATGGAAAGAAATGGATGCAAATAGCTAGTTAGTTGAAATTTTCCTGACTTTTCAACCTTCAAAGACACTTGCATTTCTCTTTTGCCATCTTGAATCATACCATCCCCACTGAAATCAATTGACTTCCGTGTTTCTCACACACGCCTAACTGTGGAGATCACACCCGATGATAGAGTGCAAGCAACACATTAAAAAATCATGAGCAGAGCTGACTGCAGGGGGGCTTCATGCTGCTTTTTTGCTGACTCATCGTTTTAGTTTGGCAGTTCACACGAAGAGACAAAGAGCCATGGCAGAGAAGTAATTTCTATTATTCTTCTCACTGCCTACAGCCTATTGAGATCATAGTGCTGAATCAGAAACACAGCTTTAATGAGAATGACTTGAGGATGTACCCTGAAGAGACCCATGCAGATCTCCTCGGGGTTTTCTCATTAAACCTATCCACCATGGCTGACACCAGGTATACATATACATCAACATTTCCACTTTATGCTAATTCAGTTCTTTCTGTTTGAAGAATGACATGCAGGTACAATATGAATAGATTAACCATACACTTATTTATAGAAACAGAGAGAGCCTACAGAAGAACTCATGTTAGCATCAAGGAAAAACTCATGTTAGCATCAAGGCTCAAAAATGCCAAAGCATGTGTGTTAACAATGAGGCCTCAGGTCCGACAAACAACATACTTTTGTGAAAAAAGTTTGTTTGAATTTGTATGTTTGAATATGAAATGCTGAAAAACAGTCTCAGACTCAAGTTTTCAGTCTAATTAGCATTAGCATTAGAGCTCAAAGTATTGAATCTCATGTTCTAACCGTTAGGCCTCGGGTGAGGTAAACAGTGTACAACAGGGCTAAGGCTCCACAGGGTAAAAGGCTCCTTTGATTTTATTATCCTCTAAACCACTAGATGGCACAAACACTTGACGTAGCACTTTCCAAAACATCCGCTTTTCAAGATACGCATGGATTTTTTGTCTGAGCCTCAATGCGATGTGGCAAAACGTGCACTTTTAACGGTTTGGATCCATATGAAATTTCCAACAAAGAGTCTGCAAACAGTGGGAACTCAGTAATCCGGGCAAATGTAACTTTTAGATGCGCTCCACCTAACTGCTAGTGCTAAAAATAATTATTTTAACTATGTGTTTCAAAAGTATAGTCAGTAACGTTAGCTGTCAACCCGTCTTTTCCGGGTTTCTCGCGCATTTGAGCTCTTTTCCCGCTGTCTTCCCGTTTCAGTATTTTCCAGAAAAATATCCCATATTTTAATATCTCATAACATTAACATTAGCCCTTCAATCGGACCTGTCAGTCTCTGTACTGTTGTCCTGTTGCTTACTATCTTAAATTTTGCTTTTAAAGCAACTAACATGGTTAAAAGCATGTTACATGTGTGAATGGCTGTTAGCACTATAAGGTTACTGTTACTCTTAATAGTAGGTTACTATTAACTGTGCTCCCACTGTTTATTGGAAATTTCAAATGGATGCAAACCGTTAAAAGTGCCGGTTTTGTCCACATACCGGTCCCTGGTTTCCATATTAAACGTATCCCGGTAAATTCAGCATCCTTTTAGGGATTTTAAAATCTTTTTTATTTTCTTTCTCCCAACTCTGCTGCTTCTCCTCGTTCGACTTGCTGTAATTTTACATTCGCGAAGCTGTCAACATGGCTGCCACGTCCCAGCGCCCAAGCCCTATTTGATCTAAAATGTTGTGGGGTTTTTTGTTGTTGTAGATGTAAGCAGCAAACGAGAATCGCTACAATTCTTGACTATATTCTGAGACAAAGGTCTTGTTAATAATTTTCAGTGTTGTTCAAGCTAATTAAACCAACAGTTTTTCAATAACAGAAGAATATGTAAAGGTAAATATCTTATATTAAGATGGTTGTCCAACTTAGAGATAATAATGAAACCTATTAAACATATAATTTAATAAAATATGATAAATGTTACTACTGTAAATCTAAATTAATTTTGATTTTTAGAATCATTGAATGAGATCTCATAATAATTTAATTTAGATTTACAGTATCGTAATGACGTTGTGGAGGTCTCCTGGCCGCATGCCCTGCTGATCTCCAGGAAGATCAAACCATAAATCGCATTACGCATACATCCCGTTGATTCTGTATTATGACGCAGTAGGAACAGTGTTTTGGCACAGGTGCTGTCTCATGGGTTGCAGACAGTCACTCATGCATGTCAGTCAACTAATCACGAGTGCTTTGTTAGCGACCCGTGGCGCATGCATACTTACCATGACGTGGTGATTGCCAAATGAGCAGAGCCAGACAAAACACACTTGAAACCGTACGTCCATCAATCCCAAGTCTGTGTTTAGCAATTCAACTCATTCCCTTCCCTATTCCCTTGGGTTGAAGAGCTTAAATGAGGAAATGTCACAATATTTACAGAAGCAGGATGAATGTGTATGCTGGCATCATTTTAGCAACTGTTGCATAGGTGAAGAGTCTGCAGCTATTTGTGATATTCGACAGCAGATTAAGTGTAATGTTATGCTAATGCCGGAACTCCATAAATATCTGTTGGTATAAGAGCGGTGAAGCTGTGAGTTATGCTGCATTGTTTGTATTGCGAGCTCCTCTCACCAGGTGGAAGGAATTGCGCAGCTCGTCCTATTCCTGCCTCATGGGACCTAACTAGTCTGCAAATCCCTACGACGCCTGTCTGTAATGCTACTCAAGCCTCCGGCAATGTCCAACAGCCTCAAGTAAATTAGCCAGGATCCCTGTGGCGGAAAGAGCTATAGGTTCATAGAGTCTGAAATAGTATTCTTGATGTGGACTTGCCATTTTTGGTGTAAATGTATGAATCGGAAGAGTGTGAAAATGAGTTTTGGGACTAACCTTCCAAAGTTAAAGTGTAGACTGCATGATAAATGCTGAAGCCCATGCCAGTCTTGTAGTGGAACTTGATTTTGTAGTACTTTAATGCAAGACACGGCAGGCCAAAAACATTTTTGTTGTTTTTTGTTGTTTTTTTTTGTTTTTTTTTCACTGGTCAATTTTGAGATTTTGGGCTATTTGTCTAAAAAAGTCCAAAATACGGTAATAAATATCGATTTCTCGATATTAATCGATTCTCATTTTTACGAACCGATATCGATTCTTAAATCTCAAGAATCGATTAGTCATCCTCTTTCATTTGAATGAATGGAACATTGTATCCAAAAAATCGCAATAATCTTTGTAGCAGCAGCGCTGATCTCTCTTCCGGTTTAATAATACCAGTTACAGCGCGAAATAAACATGAATGAGGATCTGAAAGAGTGTTAAAAGATAGAGTACAACTTATCGAAATCTGTATCATGTCACATTGATTCGCTCAATCAGCGTTTCAACAGTGGAAAGTCGTCAGTTAAACAGCTTGTAATCAATGTCATGTATCGTCATATTTACCTCAGAAAACCCACATAAACTCGTTAGTCAGCTAGAAAAAAATAACTCCAGAGAGGAGCATTTTGCTAAATATATACACCATATTACATATGCATTATAATCTTAATGTTCTTCAATATTTAATGCATATTTGAATAAATCTGGCAAGTTTTTATGACAGCCACCATTTAAATGTTTATATTTCATATAATCTTCTTATTATAAAAAATAAATAAAAGTGCAATTTAAGTGTTTGTATAGCTACAAAATAGTTCATTATTACCTTCATATTATGCTAATGAAGCCTAGTAGGCTACAACTAGTCTCCCATAGTTTACAGCATTAGTTAAGAGATTTGATTCCCTTGAGAAAAATTGCCATTTATTGTAACTGATATCCAAAATAATCAATATTGAATCGAATCGTAATCGAATCGAATTGCAAGCTTGTGAATCGAAATCGAATCGAATTGTGAAATTCGTCTCAATACCCAGCCCTAATATTTACGTCTTTATTTTACTACACTTTGTCTATTGCATCTCTAGATAGATCATTCGCCAGACATTTCACTTCTGAACTTCTGTGACATGTATGTACAAAAACCAACGTAATAAACCGTTGCCAGATTCACATTCATCTGTTTTGGACAAAACCATGCTTTTAAATGCATGTATGTGCAAGTGTCACACAAAACATGCAAGGGGGAACATAATATTGTTTTGCATGCACGTTTTTATTGAGACTGGGTTGCAATAAAACCTGGAACCTTTTTAAAGAAAGAAAATAATGTCCTAAATGTGGAATTGCATGATTTCACAGACATGCTGTGTTTGTATCTTTCTCTACAGTGCTGTTGAGTTTGCTCTCGACTGGGGCTCAGACCGAGATGAAGAGGGTTGTCGGGGACAACGCCACATTGCCTTGCCATCACCAGTTCTGGCAGTCGAATGGACAAACACTGGACATCGAGTGGCTCCTGCAGAAACCTAACGTCAAACAGCGTGTGGTAAAGCATCTTTTGCTTTTTACCCTCTCTCACAATCTCTCTCTCTCTCTGGATACAAGTTTTGTTTTTGCATTATATTTCTCATCTATTTTGTCTGTCGTCCGGGTCTCCTGTCACTTGGTCTAATCATGTTATTTTTGGATGCTAACTGTTTAAAAAAACTGAAACCTGAGGTGAAAACAAAAACCTGAGGTGATTTTACCCTTACAGATACTAGCCAAAAAATAATTTTGTATTCAGAAATGCCATGTGAAAGAGGCTACAATTTGCAAGGGCTCACCAAAATTGGAGAGTTGAAGACTGGAAAAATGTTGCCTGGTCTGATGAGTCTCGATTTCTGTTGAGACATTCAGATGGTAGAGTCAGAATTTGGTGTAATCAGAATGAGAACATGGATCCATAATGCCTTGTTACCACTGTGCAGGCTGGTGGTGGTGGTGTAATGGTGTGGGGGATGTTTTCTTGGCACACTTTAGGCCCCTTAGTGCCAATTGGGCATCGTTTATATATATATATATATATATATATATATATATGAAGAGTTCAGATGCAAAAGCCTCTAAATGCCATTTGAAATTTTCTTCTAAAATGACCATTTTTATCAAGCTTGTATATTTAAGTTCAGTAATTTCACTTAAATAACAATTAATAGGTGATTATCATTGCCATTTAAGTGAAATCACTGAACTTAAATATACAAGCTTGATAAAAATGATCATTTTAGAGGAAAATTTCAAATGGCACTTAGAGGCTTTTGCATCTGAACTCTTCATATATAATCCAAATAATAATTGTTTTATTAATTATAGCTAATAAGTTGGGTGTTATTTTGGTTACCATCATATTTCCTTTTTAAGTAAACCATAAATAATAATAAAAAGTTTTCATAATGAAGTCTTAACTCTTTTGGGGCAAGTGAAAATCTCCCCTTAATCTTTATATTTTGTGTTTGTCAGAAGGGGACAGACATATAATCTCAACCTCGCAAAATATACCGTCTAGCAATCTCTCAGATCACCATAGCAACCACACAAATAACCCAAGCAACTGCTAGTTTTGACTGTCATACAGTTTTTGTCACAGAATCTGAGTCTGTCACAGCTCTAAATCAGCTTTTTCTACACATCTCTTTGCAATGCACACCCGTCTGGTCCGCATGTATCAGTATACCAAACAGACGCTTCACCCATCTCTCTGTCTCCCTCGCTCTCGCATAAACACGTTCAGATAAGAGCTCGTCTTATCCGCCTGAAGTGGGAATCTTTCACTGTGAAACTAACATTGTTTGAACACAGCTTCAAGTTTAGATATATTTCATGTAGCAGCGCACAATAATTCATCAGGGGGAAGTCAAAAGGCGATATACTTGAATTATCTGATTGTGATAAGGCTTTTTATTCCCCCACGCACATGACAGACAGCGATCTTCCTTTGTTTGAAAGTCAGCACAGATCTGTTCATATAATCAGTTGAGATTTCATTTCTGAAGAAAGAAAGGCCTATAAAGAAACTCGCATCTTTGAAAGCTCTGGGACGACTGGCTCATCGCATGTAATATTTAATGGAACGACAACAGTTGAGACGTCATTAATTGAAATAAAATGTCTGAAAATGAGATTAGGAATAAAACTGAGCCTCTGGCATAATAAATAAGTCATTCTTTTGTTTCACTGTAAGGCTTCAGCTTGTCAACATTTAGCCACAGCTTGTTTAGCAATGTGTTGTAGACTCTAAGGAGATGTGTTCACACACAGTAGTGATATAGACAGTGGTTTTGCATGTTTAGCATGGCCCAGTTTGCCCCTGTTGGTAATAAATACTCGTGATGGATCGGTCATTTTGAACGAATCTTTACAGGAACTACGAGCTGAATCTTTAGAGTGATTCGTTCATTCTGTGTTGACTACTCATGCGCAACATCCTATGGGTTCTGCACCGATGATTAGTTCATCTCTTGAGTCTTTCATTCTTCCAGTCAGTCCCATTGAGAATATAGTGTCTTTACCGGAAAGAGAAATGATTAGTTCACCTCTTGAGTCTTCCGTTTTTTTGTTACGTAATGAACGAACGACTCAAACCCAAAGACTCAAAAGATGAATCAATTCTGTATCCGGTACGACTGCATAATTCAGCATATATGGGGCTGTCGCGTGATGAACGAATGACTCGAACCCGAAGTCGATAGCCTTGAAACGTGAACTAATCAATTGTGTATCCGGTAATACAGACCGCAAAGCTCAGGTTATGAGGATATCACGAGATGAACGAACCGTACGGCTTAGATCGTTGCATGAAGACCCTGATAAATGAACTAATCGTTTCTGTTTCTCTTAATTTGGCCTTTTCCTTGCATTGCAGTTTTTTTCTTATTCTACTATAAATGCGATCAACATGATGTGTTTGGGGAATTTGGCTTACATGATGTAACATTTTAAATACATTCTGCTGAAATGAACGAATTGACTCGAAAAAAGATTCATTCATTTTGATGAACGAGATTCAAAGATCCGAGTCAGTGAAATGATCCGAACTACTGATCACTACTAGTAAATACTCTAATTGCACCATATATTTTTTTTAAAGTATTCTAACTGATATGCTCACTAAGTCTGCATTTACTTTATCAAAAATAAAGTGAAAAAAAAAAATAAATTGTGAGATATTATTGCAATTTAAAATAGCTGTTTTCTATGTGAATATATTTCAAATGTAATTTATTCCTTCACTCTCAGAAAAAAGGTACAAAAGCCGTCACTGGGGCTGTACCTTTTCAAAAGGTAAACTTTTGTCCATGTTAGGTGCTAATATGTACATTTCAGGTGCTAATATGTACATTTTAGGTGCTAATATATACATTTCAGGTGCTAATATGTACATTTCAGGAGCAAATATGTCTCTTTTAGGTGCTAATATGTACATTTTAGTTGTTAACATGTACATTTTAGGTGCTAATAAGTACATTTTAGGTGTTATGTACATTTTAGGTGCTAATATCTGCATTTTAGGTGCTAATATGTGCATTTTAGGTGCTAAGATGTACATTTTTAGTGTTAATATGTACATTTCAGGAGCAAATATGTCTCTTTTAGGTGCTAATATGTACATTTTAGGTGTTATTATGTACATTTTAGGTGCTAATATGTACATTTTTAGTGTTAATATGTACATTTCAGGAGCTAATATGTCTATTTTAGGTCCTAATATGTATATTTTAGGTGCTAATATGTAGATTTTAGGTACTAATATGTACATTTTAGGTGTTAATATGTCCATTTTAGGTTCTAATATGTACCACTAAGGTACCAATATGCAGCCTTTGGGTACAAAAGTGTACCTTTTGAAAAGGTACAGCCCCAGTGACAGCTTTTGTACCTTTTTTTGTGTGTGATCAAAGCTGAATTTTTTCAGCATCATTACTCCAGTCTTCAGTGTCACATGATCCCTCAGAAATCACTCTAATATGCTGATTTTTGTGGAAACCATCAGTGACACTTTTTTTCAGGATTCTTTGATGATTAGAAAGTTCAAAAGTACAGCATGTATTTGATCTATTGCAGCAATATAAAAGTCTTTACACTCGCATTTGGTCAAGAAAAAAATCTTCCTGACACCAAACTTTTGTATGGCTGTGTGTGAACCGCAGATGTTTTGCTATATTATATATTACGCTGGAGGTTGCTGTTGTAGCTGACTGTTTTAGAGGGCTCTTGAAATTCTGAAACAGACAGATTTTTCCTTGCTGCTGAAAAATTACAAAGAAGATCTTCTTAAACCAGCCTAATCTCATTTGCCAGTCTTAGGTGGTTTAAGCCGGTCTTCCAAATGCAAAAACCCTTTAAAACCTGCTAACAGCCCAGCCAGAGTGAACGTTTTGACCAGCAAACCTTTGCATCATGTGCTGTTACTGAGATCAACGGAAATACTAACATGGCTGTCTCCGGGTAAATTACACCAATACTTGGCTGATGCTAACAACCTCTTTCTTTGAAGTGAAGCCATAACCTGTGACTCAAATGTTACTCTTGTTAGAGAAGATTATTCGAGCTTCAATTGTAATTTAAATAAATAAGAATGACAAAGATTATCGTGTCATAACTGTCAGTGATACTGAATGCACACAATAAGAATCACAGATGTTTTGGCCAGAAATGCAAATGTGTGTGTGAAACGAGCAGTCATCGCAGACAGCTTTGGCAGGTGAACCCAACTGCAGGTCTGCTGATGTGTCGTGGCATCGGCGTTTAGTTCTTAACCCCAGGCATTCAGGCGGTTGTCACAGTCAGACTGTGTGTGAATGTGTGTGTTGGCAGCTGCGTTTGTGTGTGACAGCCATTTAGCATCTTTTCCAAGGGCAGTCAGTAAAGGTAGAGGTTCTTTAAATTTGTCTTTTGCACAGTACAGTTGTCGCGAAGTAACCATCAGAAGAAAAATAAGGAAAAAAAACAGATTTGTACATTTCTGAAGAAAATGAAAGTGCTTTCTAATGCAAAGTTCCTCGCTGCAGTGCTAGAGTGTTGCGGGCAGTTGTCAGGATGTTATATACGTATATACGCATGCATATTTAAGGAGTTCAGATGCAAAAGCCTCTAAGTGCCATTTGAAATTTTCTTCTAAAATGACCATTTTTATCAAGCTTGTATATTTAAGTTCAGTAATTTCACTTAAATGACAATTAATAGGTAATCTTCATTGCCATTTAAGTGAAATTACTGAACTTAAATATACAAGCTTGATAAAAATGATCATTTTAGAAGAAAATTTCAAATGGCACTTAGAGGTCCCTTACTGGCTGGTAAGGGATTGTAACGCACTTCTGAGGTGTTCTGAATGTTTTCAATGCATGTGGCTATTAGTGTATTCTGGATAGTTGCTACATCATTTGCTTGTTTTGGTTAGTTGCAAGGGCATTTCTATATATGAACTACAAGCCGGTCTCTTTGAATCCATCTTCTACTTTTGTCGAAGGTTGACTAAAGTTTTGTCGTTCGAGTTGTCTTCGCTGATACGGAAAATGGCGGCGAATACACAAACCTGCCAGACATAGCCAGGCGAGCGTGATGCTCAAAGTCCGTCCCGAATCCCTCTTATTTATTTCACTTCTGAGGTGTTCTGAATGTTTTCAATGCATGTGGCTATTAGTGTATTCTGGATGGTTGCTACATCATTTGCTTGTTTTGGTTAGTTGCAAGGGCATTTCTATAGACCCTTTTACAGTTGGTGACGTTTTTTCACTAAAACGCTGACGCCGCTTCACTAACGCTAATTAGCAAGGATTGTTAGCTTGTTTTTTAACAATGACTGGAGAAAATCCGATATTATCTTAATGTGTAAGGTCACTCAGTGTCATGGACCGCGATTGTTATTTCCAAAAGTTATTTTTAACGGACGGAACCAGATTGGCCGACCTATAGCCGCCTACACGCTCACTCAATGCATGGACGATCTGACAGGATTAACGTTACGTTACCTCGGTTGAGTGGCCTGACTTCTACACCTACCTTATAGAGAAACCGATCGTAAATAGAAACTGAGGGCATATAAATCTTTAGATGCCTATATGGTCCTGTACAAGACTTTTTTGTACGATCCGCAGTTCTGCCGAGCCAGCGCCGAGACCACGACAATGTAATGAGTGTCATTACAGTGCAATTTTAATGATGTGAATATTTTCTAGAAATAAAAGTTCCAGATACAGCATATTCATTTTTCAGCAATTCTTGCACCAAACACAACAAGATGACATTTAATAATAGTAACAATTATTTAAGCTCCTTATTATGTAGCCGAATCTGTGCTGTTTTGCACTGGCCGCCTCCAGTTTTCACTTTGTTTTGCCTCCAGCTAGCGCCGTGACGTAACTGTGACGTCGGCGCAAAAGGACTACAAGACGATCTCTTTGAATCCATCTTCTGCTTTTGTCGAAAGTTTACTAAAGTTTAGTCGTTCGAGTTGTCTTCGCTGATACGGAAAATGGCGGCGAATACACAAACCTGCCAGACATAGCCAGGCGAACGTGATGCTCAAAGTCCGTCCCGAATCCCTCTTATTTATTTCACTGTACAGGATCATAGAGGCAATCACAGTGATCAGAGAAGGCCTCATTCAGCCCATCAGGCGATTGTTAAGCACGTATGGGTTAGAAAAACGGCTATTTTTAACATGAAATGTTGCGCAATGCACCTTTAAATAGATGTCTGATTCCACTGATTTCTTTCATTGATATTAAAAGCTCTTCGCTGTCACATTTCAGATCATCACATTCTTCAACAATGAGGTCTACACCAACGACAACCACGCCAGTCGTCTGTCCTTCGCGGGCGACTACCTGAACGGAGACGCCTCTCTCCTCATCAGTGATCTGCAGCTGACGGACTCTGGAGAATACCACTGTAAGGTCAAGACTGGCGGCAAATACCACTGGAGCCAAGTCAACCTCATTGTGCTGGGTAAGGCTCGTCTTCCCGGAATCAGCTCGCAACCATTTCCTCCATCAGCCAGCCTCGCACTGATTCAATTTGATCATCATTCAGATTACACAATTTGCCCATCATTGACGTAATCTAGAACTATGATTGGTTGCATTTGCCGGCCAGTCACTCTCAACTGGTGGCTGGCTGGCTATGTTTGCTTCACTTTGGATGGTAAATCAAGAGGATGTTAATTTGAAATGGTGGGATGAGAGGACATTGATTGAGCTCTATCTCTTAAAAACAGAAGAGGCAGAATTAGGAGCTTATGTGATTTCTCTTCTTCTAGCAAAACAGTTTACTGTCATCCCAAATGAGGTTCAGATGAGCTTCTCATGCTACTGGTATGGTATCCATTAATAGACCGTAGGGTTTCCAAGCCGTCGGTATCTCTGACGCCACAGCGCTCAGCCAAGAGAAGAACTGAATAGAAATACGTTAGACTCATCTCTATCACTGTGTAGTTCCTATTTTCAAGCAGTTTCAAGTCCTAATTTTTATTTCTTAAATCATTTTATTACCAGATTAGTACGCCAGCCACAGAGGGACAGGGTATTGGTGTAAAGTTGAAAGAAAGAGAAAAAGAGAGATAAATGGGAGGATGAATTGATGTAAATCCGGCCTCCACCCTAGAGTTTCTCTCACGTATTAGCATATCACAGAAGATTAGCTAATTTCTGCCTTCCCATAATCCTCATTCTCCACCCCGTTTCTCCCGCGACTCTTCTTTTTTCTTTCCTCTCCGTCACTCTATAAACACATTACGGCGAGTTAGTGTTCACATGAGGATGTTATTTTCAGAATTTGCAGTTGAGAGTGCACAGGAAATGACACACACGCATTAATCATAATTTTTATTAATCGCTCGCAGCTACTGTCAATGATGGTCCCTCGTCGTGAGATTTCTTGAATAAGAGCTAAACGAATGGGCATTGTTTCAATTGGACTGTTCATTGATTTTCAGTATAAGCTGTGAAATATCTTGTTCGCTGATTATTTTATGAGATGACGACCGCATCCTGGAACAGTGCAGTTATTTCAGGCACCAAGAATTGCAAAATTAATAACCATATTGTTTCCAATCATACTGTCTACACAATCCATGACATTTTATTTTACTGTCTTGGCTTCTTGTGAACTTGTGATCTCAACAGAACAAGTTTCAATCCAAATTTGGGTCAAATATGAACAAATCCAAATGTTGGGTTAAAAATGTCATTTAAAATTTTAACCTAACTTCAACTTTCACTTTCAACTGTAAGTTTTGTAATTACATTTTTAACCCAACATTTGGGTTTGTCCATATTTGACCCAAATTTGGGTGATTTTAGAGTGTATGTAGATGTAGAGGCAACTAGCTGAAATATGTTTAATTTTTGGTTTATTTTATATTTTATTTCCAATAACAACATTTTTTTTATGGTTGTAATTTTAGTTTACTAATCCTGATCCAGTAAAAATATTGACATACTGTACAGGGAGACACAAAACAAGACCATTTTTTTTTTTTTGCATTTTTCGAATATAATACAACGTTATTAATGACAAATCATATTATCAGTAAAACAACTTTAGTAACGAATGAACGTGAATTTCATATATTTTCTATTTGTTGTTTTTGTCATAACTTTTCTTTGTTTAATTTTTGTTTTTCTCTGTTTAATTTTAAAAAGGATGTCATTGTATAAAATGTCACTAACTCAGCACACATAGAGTGTTTGATAGATGGATTGGTTCTTGCATCCTTCTGATGTGTTTGTGTGTTTATAGACTGGGTCAGGATAGGGCCAGTAAGGGCCACAGAGGTCTGCAGACTGTCTCCTAACTGTCATTCAGCCTCCAGAGAGATCCCTCTGGACAGGCTCATCTAACTGACCCCAGAACTGTTTAGAGCAGTGCTGTGGTAAGCAGGATGCCAGTGGGTCTGGTCTGAGGTCAGTGTGAGGCAGTGTGGTGTTTGATTCGGCTTCAGTGTCCACTCAGATCTGCTGCGTAAGGTCATTGGGGAGTTCAAACCAGTCAGTGCACAGGACAACAAATCCTGACCCTTGCCCAAATCCTGACCCTTGCCTCCCCAAATGTCAAAGTTGAGATGGATTGACTCTTTAATATCGATTTCCTGCACAAAAAAGACAGTGTGCGGAGTTTGCAAGTTTTAGTTTCAAATGTAAATTAAAAATACTGCTTCAAAGTGTCAAACAATATCGAGTTAGAACACAACTATACAGGTTTATATATATAGACGGATGGGCGGGCAGGCAGATAGATAGATGGATGGATGGATGGATGGATGGATGGATGGATGGATGGGTGGGTGGGTGGGTGGGTGGGTGGGTGGATGGATGGGTGGGTGGGTGGGTGGGTGGGTGGGTGGGTGGATGGATGGATGGATGGATGGATGGATGGATGGATGGATGGATGGATGGATGGATGGATGGATGGATGGATGGATAGATAGATAGATAGATAGATAGATAGATAGATAGATAGATAGATAGATAGATAGATAGATAGATAGATAGATAGATAGATAGATAGATAGATAGATAGATGAGATGGTTCTCGTTCTATCTCGTGTACTGCAATGAGGTGATACTGAGATAGATAGATAGATAGATAGATAGATAGATATATAGATAGATAGATAGATAGATAGATAGATAGATAGATAGATAGATAGATAGATAGATAGATAGATAGATAGATAGATAGATAGATAGATAGATAGATAGATAGATGCTCCTCCCACCTTACTGTACATATGCCTAAACCTACCGAACTCCACCCCCTGATCCATAAACCCAACCCCTAAATCTACCCAACTCCACCCCTCAGATCTGGATCCGACTCCGCCCCCTGGATCTTGTGTACTGCAATGAGGTGCTACTGAGATTTTATGCTAAAATTCCCTGATTCCATGATTTTAAAAGCACAACCATTTTTCTGGATGGCTGTCACTCAACCACTAGGTGGTGTGTGTGACCATCACCAAACATCTGGGCTGGTAACTGAAAGGTTGAAACCCCACAAGGGTTAATGCGTGAATCTGGGGCTTGTTTCTATAGTAAACTGCTTTGGATAACAATATTAAATGACTGATTAGTTAACATTAACACACATTTGTGTTTCCTCGTTTACAGTGAAGCCCTCTAAACCCCGCTGCTGGATGGAGGGCCGGCTCCTGGAGGGCAGCGATGTGAAACTGAGCTGTAAGTCTTCAGACGGATCTGACCCCATTCAGTACAAATGGGAGAGAGTGCTGGACAAAGGCAAGAGTGTGGGAAAACTGCCTCCCCTCGCCCTCATCGGTGAGTCAAACACCCAAACATCTCGCAAACCAGCATATCGTACCTTACTCTGGACAGAAAGGGGAGGTTTGGACAGTTACTTGCTGCTAACTGTCCAAATAATAGCCTTGAATGTCTTTCAAAGATCTGATGCCATGATCCTCACACACTTTGACAAAAGCATCGCTTAGTACTTCCACCGAAGTGCTGATTAACAGGTCTAGTGATATAGAGCATCACAGTCCCGCCCACAGCCGGTGCCTGAAGTAAAAATTCAATACAATTTCTCCATTGACAGTTGGGACATTAGCTTTTAAAACGTAACCATACATGGTAGACTTAAAACCAGCTACGGCTGTACTAAGTGATTGTATATGCTCATATAAACGCCAAAAGTTCATGGGGCACTAAACTTGTTTTAAGATAAATGCCTTTTATTTGCGATGTATTGGATAAGTACTTCATTACCCACAATCCTGAACAATCCCACAATCCCACAGTGATCTGATTGATGGAAGTCGTGTAACGTGTGTGAAACCCGCGAAGATACGTGACAGACTGAAGATCGCATAATGACGTTGGGCTAAATTCATTGGTCGCACCTCAGAGACGCCCCCGCGCCATTGGATATGCAGTTGCCGCAGCTCAGCCTATGAGCGAGCCAGATGCTCAATGTTTTAGCATGTGCAGCTGCTTCAGTAAATCGAGGATAAGGAGTTTCCCTGCACATTCACTATATATAATTCACTGAAGGAAAAAGTTCACGTGGCCGTCGTCAGATTTGAAAGTCACTCAAAAGGCTTTTTCACGGTGGCTTCAGTCGACTTTAGTGAGGCGCACTGGTTTATGGGAGGTGTAGTTCCTTTGCTCGGAAGTGAAAATATGTACACAGGCTTGGACCCCTGACTTTTTTTTAATTTTCTCTTTGTTTTTTCATTCGAAATGATATGTTGTATGCTTATGAGTTCAGCCGTAGCTGGTTATCCTCAGACATGCTCTAAAACTCTTTAGATATGGATTTTACAAAATGTCAATGGGAGAAATTAATGGGAAATTGGGACTAAGATGCTATATTAGCCCACAATTGGCAGTATATGGTAAATGGACTGCATTTATATAGCGCTTTCACTGGGGTTAGGTGTCTTGCTCATGGACACCTCAACACTTGGTTAGGTTGAACCATGGATTGAACAACCAACCTTCTGGTGTGTAGACAACCTACATGAACCACTGCCACCCCAATGTGAAATGTATCAATTGGTAGGTGGCTATAGCATACCTGTATATTTATAACACTAGCAGAAGACTGTAGCCTGCACTGCAAACTGACTTCAACTCACACATGCCTTCAAAACAGATTTACTTATGTTCAAAGTACTATTTTTATGCTAAACATATGCTAAACATAGTCAGACTGCATTACGATGAGGTTTGACAGCCTTTGGCTGTTGTTAGAATTCGATCTCATCGGGTTCTGCTTGGGAAAACAAAACAACTTAGGCGAAAGTGCGAGAACTACACAAATTCGAGTGTAATATGGCTTTGCAGATGGGACAGAATAATGCACTTTTCCAGAACAGTTTCTCCTGCTGACACCAGATCATCAGAGCCCCATATTGTTTTACGATCTATTTAGCCGTATGCAGTCAGTGCTGCTGAGAGGTGAACCGTGCCTTCGCCCGAGCTCAACAATTACCCACCCTCATCAATGACCACCTGCTCTCTCTAATAAGCTTTCCTTGGCCGATAAACATTCCAGCACTCCTGAATTCACTGCAGATAGCGGATCAGAAGAGGGATGATGGGACAGGGAATGGGGGGAGGAAAGAGGAAGCATTGCATCCTGGATGTGTAAATGATCCAGGCGACTCAAATCACTCTGGCTGACAAACGCTCCTCGGTTGAAGATGCAAACGCGGTTCTCGGGTCTCAAGACACGAGCGCTTCCTCACGGGCTACAGGGAAACGTTTACTGTTCATCACATCTACCGGAGCTCCAGCAGAACCATCAATCACCCTGACACACACAAACACTAATTCATTCACATAAACGCACACACTTTACTTTGCTCTCACTTCCTTCTCTGATTAAAACACTCTGTTTGATTGAAACCTGTAAAGTAGTGTAGTAAAGGAAGTCGTAAAAGACGGCACTGTTTTGTAGGTTCAGGATGAGTCTGGAACTGGAGAGTTGCTTCATCAGCATTGTGTTCTTGAGCAATGCACACAACACAATACGCAAGAAAACTTGCTAAATATGACAAAAACACCCATATATAATTCTACTTGGGAACTTGGGGAGAGTGGTGGCAATTTGATCCCTTTCAGTAGTTTTGCCCCCATGTCATCCAAGATGTCCATGTCTTTCTTTCTTCAGTCGAAAAGGTTTTTGATGAAAACATTCCAGGATTTTCTCCATATAATGCACTTTACTGGGTACCAAATGGTTCAAGGTCTAAGTTTTATAAGCTCAAATGGTCGCCTTGCTCTGTTCTGTGATGAGCGTTCGTTACTCTCCTGTTCGAACTCGAACGAGCCTGTCGAGTTTAGGGTATGGTTTCTTGAGGCTTTTTTGTGCGTCTTGATATGATGCACGTCCCCACCAAATTTCGTGCATGTAGGTTGAACGTGGACGAGGGGCTAATTTTTTGCCAATTTTCTAGGAGGCGTGAGCCATTTTACCACGCCCATCTGCGAAACCCACAAAATACGAAATTTTTCACCAGTCCTGACATGCGTGCCAAATTTGGTGAGTTTTTGAGCATGCTGCGGCCACGATAAAATGGCGCTTACTTTGCAGAAAAAAATAAAAAATATATTTTTTATCGCACCGTTAGTGCTCGGGCCATAATAATGTAGGGTGTGGACTTGAGCATCAGTTGTAGATTGGATGGAAGCAGATCTGAATGTGATTTCAATTGTAGGAAAGGGGTTTAAGTGTGCTAAATTATCGGAGAAGTCCAGCATAAGAATTTTTCTCTGGAAGATTTATTATATTATATTCAAAATGTTCACATTCATTTTTCTAAACAGAAAAAGGACTTTATTCTGGCTGTTATAACTGAAGAAATTTATAACGTACAATTGCCAACATGTCTGCCTAATTATCTGATAGACTATAGTTGTAACCAGTGTTGGGTAAGTTACTCTAAAAAAGTAATTAATTACTAGTTACTAATTACCTCTTCAACAGTGTAATTAGATTACTGTACTAATTACTCTCTCTAAAAAGTATTTAATTACTTTTAAAATGACTTTCAAAATCCCAGCTGAATATACAAGGATAGACATGAATCTGTTTTAATTCTTTGAAATAAATACTATAAAATTGCGTGAATTATCCTTAAACTGACCAAGGTGGAGAAGGTTACATTATAAAAACATACTTTTTAGCATCAGACAATACATTTTGATGTTAAACCCACTATTGTTTTACAGTACGTCTGATCTCATGACATTTCACACTTTTTTCATACATACTTTACAATAATTCATACGAATTTGTACGAGTGTGGTCGTACGATTTAAACACCTCATAAAATGCATACGAATCGCTGTGAGATCGGATTGATCTATACACAGTATTTACCTCAATTACATCGGGATTGATAAAGGACTAGATGTTGCAATCCCTAATGTTGCACCACTTCTAATTCGGAAGTTCTTGAAGGATGGCTGCTATAGGGCTTTACCAGCGGGACACATCGTCAGTTGTGTACCGCAGCATCACAGGGTGTTTCGGCCAATTATCACAATACACCCTCTGCTGAGGCAGGCCCACCACAGGTTGATCAAGCCTGGGTGTGTGTCCCGCGGTTAGCTGCTTTCCTTAGCAGCCCAGGTGGTGTCACTCCTCTTCAGCCACAGCCAATGGCTCGTCCTCTCTGCGGTGTTAGCCAGTTCTTTAATGGCTTGTCTGTAACCCTGCCCCCTAACTCCAATTTCCCTAAGAAGCTTTGCTGTTGTGCTGGCTACAAAGCCCCTACACCCCACCTCCACCGGACGCACCCTTATCTTCCAGCCTCTTTCTTCTGCCTCAGCTGCTAAGTTGGAATAGCGCAGTTTCTTGCGCTCATACGCTTCTTCGATGGCATCCTCCCAGGGAACGGTCAATTCTACGATGAAGGCGAGCCGGCAGGACTTAGACCAGAGAACGAGGTCTGGTCGCAGGTTGGTTGTTGCAATCTCCGGAGGGAAAATGAGCTTCTGACTTATGTCGACTCGCATCTGCCAGTCCCTGGCTACATTAAGGGGGTTGAGAACAGGGTTTGAGTGGCTAGCCCTCACCCTTTCCCCCTCTCGAACGAACAGCTGTGGGTGTCGGCGCACATCCTGGTTGTAAAAGGGTTGGGCATTGATGGATGCCCTCTTACACTCAAGCTTGTCGGCTAGACACCTGAGGACCTGGTTATGTCTCCATGTGTATCTGCCTTGAGTAAGGCTGGTCCTACAGCCAACCAGGATGTGCTTGAGTGTTGCAGGAGTTGTACACAGGGGGCAGGATGGGTCCTTTCCGAACCATAGCTTCAGGTTTGTGGGAGAGGGCAGCACATCATACGTAGCTCTAACAATGAAGCTCAGCCTGTTGGATTCCATGCCCCAGAGTTCGCTCCATGTGAGTTTCTTCTTCTCAATCCCCTCCCACGTCATCCAGCGACCCTGCTTGGCTTGTGCTACGGCTTTGGAGCATCTGGCTGCTTCCTCCTGTCGGCGCACCTCCTCTACCACCATGCTTCGACGTTCAGTTGCAGATGCCTTTTGCCAGAGAGGTTTTACAGCTCCTAGGCCAAAGCCTCCTCTGCCTTGTTGGACATGGCCCACCAAGTCACGATGGAGAAGAGCAGATTTGGCCTGTAGCACGGCTGTGGCTGGGGTCCACTTCCTTCCTGTTGCCAGGGTGGGAGCGGTGCCTCTCACCACAGGGTCCTGGGAGTCAGTGAGAGACATATCCAGTCTCACCTTGGCACACTTGAAATCTTCGACCAAGCTAGAAATTGGAAGTGCCAGGGCTCCGTCGCTGTAGAGTCCTACGCTGCTAAAGCATTTGGGGAGACCGAGCCACTTCCTCACATAGGAATTTACTAGCCTTTCCAGTCGATTGGCATGGCTAAGCGAGACCTCGTACATGGTCAGTGGCCACAAGAGTCTAGGTAACAGCCCAAACTGATAACACCAGAGCTTCAGTTTCCCCGGTAGTGCCGTTTTGTTAATTTGCTTAAGGCCGCTAGCCACGTCCTGCCAGAGTTGCTCGAGTTGCTGGGTGTCTTTGAGGTCTGCGTTATACCATCGTCCGAGGCTCTTGATGGGCTTCTCTAGGACTGTTGGAATCGGTTTATCACCGATGTAGAACTGCTCACCTGTCAGTTGGCCATTGACGACAGAGATGCTACGAGACTTACTTGGCTTGAATTCCATTCTTGCCCACTGGATATTTACCTGGAGCTTCTGAAGCAAGCGTCTAGTGCATGGTTTTGTTGTAGTGATGATAGTCATGTCATCCATGTAAGCTCTAATTGGCGGAAGACGCAGACCACTCTTGGTCCTCTCACCTCCCACTACCCACCGAGATGCCCGTATGATCAGCTCCATTGCCATGACGAATGCCAGAGGGGAAATTGTGCAACCTGCCATAATGCCGATCTCCAGACGCTGCCACGCAGTGGTGTTGTTCTCAGATGTTACACAGAACTGGAGATCATGAAAGTAGCTCTTGACCAACTCTGTGATTTGGTTTGGTATGCCAAAGTAGTTGAAGGCCGTCCACAAGATCTTGTGAGGGACTGAGCCGAAGGCATTGGCTAGGTCCAAAAACACCACATGTAGGTCTCTCCGTTCCTTCTTTGCAGTTTGTATCTGGTGCCAGATGATATTAGCATGCTCCAGACATCCTGAGAAACCCCGGATCCCGGCCTTCTGCACCGATGTATCAACAAAGTTGTTTCTTTGCAAGAATGTTGCGAGCCTTTGGGCCAAGACACTGAAAAAGATCTTTCCCTCTACATTCAGCAAGCTAATCTGGCGAAACTGGCTGATGGATGCAGAGTCCCTCTCTTTGGGGATTAGGATACCTCCTGCTCTTCTCCATGCTTTCGGTATCACCCCCTTCTGCCAAACCACCTTCATCAGCTTCCAGAGATATTTAAGGACTCTGAGGGTGTTCTTATAGACCCTATACGGGATACCATTGGGCCCAGGTGCTGATGCTGATCTCGCCTTCTTCACTGTCTTCTCCACCTCGCTCCATGTGGGAGGCCTTGTGTCCATTTGATGTTCAGGTGCATGAATTGGTGGTATGTCATTCGGAATCGTGACAGGCTCATGCCTCCGATCGTCAGAGTAGGTCTTTCTCAGGTGTTCTTCCAGATCTTTTATGGGCACCTTGAGACTCCCTTTCTTTTCTTGGTCAAAGAGGCCTTTAACAAAGCTGTAGGGATTGCTGTAGAAGCGGGTCCTTGTCCGTTCTTTCCTCTTGCGTTGTTGTCTGAGCTGCTCTGATCTTCGTAGCTTTGTTAGTCGCTGCTTTATCTCGGCCTGCAGGTTGTCAAGTCCCACTCTTTCCATTTCTGTGGCCTTCCTCCACTGCTTTCTCATTTGTCTTCTTTCTTTCACCAACTTATCAATTTCCCGCTGCCTCCTGGACTTTGACTGATTAAGAGGGTCTTTCTGCTGCCTCTGTGTTTTACCCTTTATCCCAAACCGCTCGGCACCATAGCTGTAGATGATAGATCCCATGTTCTCCAGTTTTCTCTCAGCCGGACCCTTCTGTTGTTCTAGTAGGAGAACCAGGTCTAAATCAATGGTCTCCCACTCTCTCCTCTGGCTGGACTTGGGCCATAGGACCTGAGGTTTCCTTCCTTCCATCTTCCTCTCTGTTGCTGGCAGTAGCTGGCTACGTGTTTGCCTGGAGGCTGGTGTTGGCTGTGGCTGGCTGGGCTCCGAGCTGGAGACTGCTCCTGGCTGTAACTCGCTGGACCCTGGATTGGAGACTACTGTTCGGTATTGCAAGCTTGGCTCTGGGGTGAGGATTGGTGTTGGCTGTGGATTGCTGGCCTCTGGGGTGGAAAGTGCTGCTGATTGTTCCTGGCTGGGCTCCAGGCCGGAATCTGTTGGAGGGTCTATGCGATGTTGAGCTTCATCTGAGGTTCTGATACCCTGAGGACTGTGGGGGTTCTCCTGCCTCTGGGCTTCACTCGACTGATTTGGCCGACTCCTTAAGAAGTATTGGTCAATGCGAGACCCCTTGCTGAGCTTGGTGAGGCATTTCTTTAAGCCTTGGTGTATTTTTAAGCCCCTCGCTGTTGTTAGTTTTGACCAGCCGCAGATGCAGTTCTGCAGCTCTTGTCCTGCCAATGTTGATGGTCCATCCGTTGCAGCGCTGGTTCTTCTAATCGATGTCAGTTCCGTTCCATGGTCTGTTACCGTGAGATCCGTCCGTGCTGGGTCATCTTCCGCCCCCGCTCTCGCAGACCCTGGGGGTATTTTCTTCTTTGAGGTTTTTGTAGCGTTGATGGGTGGATCCAGGAACGCTACTCAGCGCTGGATCCTGCCGGTGTGAGTTGCTAACCCACACTAGCCCCCTTGGGGTCTATTCCCTCCTGTCAGCAGTCTTTCCAAGCCGTCATCGGGTCTTTCCCTGATTGTCAGCTGCTCTTTCGCAGCAGTCACTGGATCACTCCAGACTTCAAGGATTGATAAAGGACTAGATGTTGCAATCCCTAATGTTGCACCACTTCTAATTCGGAAGTTCTTGAAGGATGGCTGCTATAGGGCTTTACCAGCGGGACACATCGTCAGTTGTGTACCGCAGCATCACAGGGTGTTTCGGCCAATTATCACAATACACCCTCTGCTGAGGCAGGCCCACCACAGGTTGATCAAGCCTGGGTGTGTGTCCCGCGGTTAGCTGCTTTCCTTAGCAGCCCAGGTGGTGTCACTCCTCTTCAGCCACAGCCAATGGCTCGTCCTCTCTGCGGTGTTAGCCAGTTCTTTAATGGCTTGTCTGTAACCCTGCCCCCTAACTCCAATTTCCCTAAGAAGCTTTGCTGTTGTGCTGGCTACAAAGCCCCTACACCCCACCTCCACCGGACGCACCCTTATCTTCCAGCCTCTTTCTTCTGCCTCAGCTGCTAAGTTGGAATAGCGCAGTTTCTTGCGCTCATACGCTTCTTCGATGGCTGTAACGCTTCTTCAGAAGTAACTGTAATTAAATTACAGATAAATTAAGAGTAATCCCTTACTTTACATTTTCAAGGGAAAAGTAATTAAATTACAGTAACAAATTACTTAGTAATTAGTTACACCCAACACTGGTTGTAACTCAGCTCATGTACAGTATATAAGTATGTTTTCCTGTTTTCAGATCTGAAGAACCCAGAGATCGTGACCTTGAGGAACTTGACGCAGGACAGCTCCGGGGTCTACAAGTGCACCGCCAGCAACGATGTAGGAGAGGAGAACTGTATCATCGAGGTCACCATGCAATGTGAGTTCTGCTCTGAGGTCAGCCTGTGCCCCGGGTGTAATAAGTGTGGATGTTATGATACTCTGATCCCGGATCAGGCGCTTTTAGTTGGAGCTACAGCCTCAGTGTGATGGATGGAGGCTGTTTCCACACTGCAGAGAGATGGTATTTGTTTATTGTGGGGCATCATGGTCATGACACCTATTGTTTTTATTGTTTTGATTCATGCAGTTTAAATCAGTGTTTCTTTTGCCATGGCACAATTTTGATAAGTCAAAAATTCCACGGCAAAAAATGTATAATGAAATTTCACAATCATGCATTGCTTCAAATGGCATATAAATCTAGATATTAGACTATATTAAAAAGTTTGTACTCACTTTTAATGTGAAAGCTTAATTAAGCCTGTATGCTTAAAAATGAGCCACAAACTTGTTCCTGAAGTCTGTGCAAAGACGCGAACACGCTGTTTAAACTGGATGAGTCCAAGCAAACGTTCTTTCACTCTTTTGTTGTTTGTGGATACTGTAGTATAGAGTCAGTGATTATAATGGGTTACATTAGCTTTTGACGCGACACACATCCAGTGTAGACAGCGACTGAATGTCAGTGGGCGGGGCCTATGGTGCGATGATGTGTAACTATTCGTCGATGTGAATGTGTTTGCCTGTGTGATGTCACTGTTCACCCAATATCAGAACAAGCCTTTCTTCAAGCTTGATTAGATGAATGCTTTGTTTATTATGAGGAGGACATTTTATTCTATGAAACATGCTGGATGTTTTTAATGGTAAAAAGACCTCTCATATGTCAAAAGACTAAGGCAATGTTGAATTGTTCATGTCATGAACACTTTAATAATTATAATATTTTAACAATATACTGTCAAATAACATTGTTTCCGATGTTTTGGCAGATTATATATTGGTTATAGTTAGTTAGCTAGTTAACTTAAAAATACAATATTTTCAATAATTCTGTTATAACAATAAATCCTGCTTTGTTGTCTTGAATAGTTAAAAAAAGAACTATTTTCCTAAATCTATTGTGTTTTAATGCTGTATGGGGAGTTTCCATAGACATAGTGATTTGTATATGTATATTCTCTCCCCTTACACTAACCCTAAACCTACTTATCAAAGAAAACTTCAAAAAAAACTTTTCAAAAAACATCACCATGTTTTCATCATGGGTACCAAAAAAAATACCCCACAAGGACAATGATTTTGGACAATATCACCTTTGTTGGGTTTACCAGGACCACACACACACACACTAACTTATATGTTTGTTTCAATCTATTAGTAAAGGCATTGGATATGCTTCCATTGATTTCATCAGATTAATGAAATTTTCTATCATCTAACCCATCCCTTACCCTTAAAATGTGCAAAACACTAGATTTTAATTAAAAAAGACATGTTTGGGCCAATTTATAAGCCTCTTTTATTAATGAGGATCAGTAAAAAGTCCTCACTAGTCGGTTTGTCATAATATTTCACTATATAAGGCCCTCACAAGTATAACCAAACCTGCCCTCCCTTTCTCTCTCTCTCTTTTACTGAGCACTGGGAACTACAGAAAGCCAGAGTGTGGCCATTTGTCATTGCTCGTGCTCAAATAGCCATCCTTCAGTGTTTGTGTGTAATGGTTTTGGAAGAAGCAGAAGAATTTAATGTTCACCAGAGGAGAAGATGGAGGGAGTTATATAAACTCTTGACAACTGTCCTGCGCTTAGGCCTTGCGCAAGTCTTTCACAACAGAGGAAATAATATGTGAAAGAGTCGTTTTACAGTTGTGGCTGGCAAAGTTTAATTTGAGTCTGACTTAATTCAGTTTTACTCGCAAGATATCTCACGAGAACACTAATAAAGTGTAACTACCATATGGGCTCCCCTGATAATATAATGTTTAAACAATGAACAAATCAAAAGCTCTTTGTCAAACAAGGTTAAAAAAAAAGTGGCGCACTTAGTATTTATTAATGTTGTGCTGGCCAATATGGCAGTCACCTGAGACTGAAATACTGACACCCAGTGGCATGAATGTAGAATCATGCAAAAGAAAAAGTTTCAGGTACCATTGGCATTGGCATAAATTAGATGTATGGATATGTAAATGTTACATTTGATAAAGAAAAATATACATATTCCTTTATTTATTTGACTAATTTTAAACATTTTCACTGTATCCTCAGGCTTTTGCACTCTACTCTATCCAATTTTTTTAATTCTTATCATAATATGAATGAGGCGAATGCGATATGATGGAATGACGTGTGACAATATGACAGAAATGTCCTTGTGTGTGTTTAGATGTGCGAGGCATTGGTGTGGTGGCTGGCGCTGTGGTTGGCGTTTCATTCGGCGTCCTGCTTCTCATTCTCATTATCTGGTTGGTCTTTCGCAAGAAGGAGAAGAAGAAATATGAAGAAGAGGAGACACCTAATGAGATCAGGTGAGATCTCAGTATTGACTGTGTTTTTATACTGTAGTTCTAGTTGATTCAATGTCTTTTATCAATTCCATTCTAAAAAGAACAACTAATAACTCCACTGTAAAAAAATATTGATGGTTTAACTTTTGAGTTTTAAAATTTTGAGTTCATTGAACTGGAAAAAGTAAGTTAATACAATGAAGGAGAATGATTTAATCACCAGAAACTCAAAATGATATGTTATCTGAACTAAATGAATTATTTAAGTTGATTTGACAAAAGAAAAAATGTTGTGATTACTACACTGTAAAAAAATATTGTTGGTTTAACTTAACAAAGTAAGTAACCTGGGTTGCCTCTAAATTTTAAGTTGATTGAACTGGAAAAAGTGAGTTAATACAATGAAGGAGATTAATTTAATCATCAGAAACTCAAAATAATAAGTTATCTCAACTAAATAAATTATTATAAAGTTGATTTGACAAAAGAAAATATATCTTGAAAATATTTTTTTACAGAGGGCTGTCAAACGAATAATCGCGATTAATCGCATCCAAAATAAAAGTTTGTGTTTACATAATATTTGTGGGTGCACTGTGTATAATTATTATATATATATATATATATATATAAATACACACACATGCTTGTATATATTTAATAAATATTTTAATGTATATAGATTTATATATAATTTATATTATATATAAATATATTATATATAAATAATATATTTTTTTCTTAAATATACATGCACTTGTGTGTTATACATATAGTATGTAAACACAAACTTTTATTTTGGATGCGATTAATCACGATTAATCGTTTGACAGCCCTAATAATAACTAATATGCTATTGAACTCTCTTCTTTATTTAAAAATATGATATAATACATATATAAATAGAGTAAATAGTGCTTGAAGCTTTTCAGGATAAAATATATAAGTAAATATTCAAAAATGTAAATGTAAATTTGTTTGTTTATGAATATATAATTTTATAATTATTTTACATGGCAGCACGTTTAGGCTTCAGGTTCAGACTACAATGAGCTTCATTTTTTGATTTTCTATTTTAGTATTGACTTCCCCAACGATGTCTGTTTCTTCATTACTTTTGTAGAGAGGATGCAGAAGCTCCAAAAGCCAAGCTGGTGAAGCCCAACTCCCTGTCCTCGTCCCGCTCTGGAAGCTCCCGCTCCGGTGCTTCCTCCACACAGTCCATGGTGCACAACAGCGCACTCCGAAGCCAACGTCCACGGCCACCCGCTGTCGCCGCTCTCAAGGAGAACGGACAGCCCCACGGCTTCCCCCAGTCTCCCCCGGCCTACACGCAGGTCGTGCCCAAAACCCCAGAACCCCCTGCCACCCCAAAGTTCAGACCCCCAAATCCTCCGGTGGGCATGGCCATCCCGGCGGGAGTCATGGTCCCTGCTCAAAGCAAGGCCTTTCAGACAGTGTAGAGAGTAAAGGAAACGCAGCCTGATGCAGGCCTCTGTACAAGACACACACAGTGACTCTTCCAAAAGTTGCAACTACGATTGGAAAAAAAAACAAACCTATAAAATAAAAAACCCAATTAAAGGATGTACGTAAAAAATAAACTATATATATCACAAATCTAAAATGTTGAATGCATATTTACAAGGGAAATTGCAAAGTGCTTGCCCCCCTACTGAAGTATTAAAAGAAAACCAGACAGGAACTGAAGAACAAGAATTTTGCATTCTCATTCTTTGGTTCTCTCTACTTCTTTTGATCTCATGGTGCAATCTGACCCCTTCTTCACTTTATTTGTTTCCCTTTTTGAACTCTTGAAGGCAGTGGAAAGATTTCCCCAAGTGCAGTTTATTTATTTATTGAATCAGAGAGGTCAGAGGACCCAGGGCAGGCTGGGATGATGAAACACACGATGGGGAGGGGAAGGTCCAGCGACTGCCCCTACGAAGAGAAATGCAAGGATATTACCTCTGGGAAGTCTCATTTGCAAAGTTCTCATTCATTTTCTTTCAGAATTCAATGACTGTGGCCCAGACTTCAAATTCAAAGGCAATTTTATGAATACCTTATCAATCTACAGTACTATCAAGAAGAAAACTTGAAGTGGTTGGAAAACGTGACCCCTCGATGGAAATTCCAGCATGTCATTGATGTAGTGGCATAGAGAGACTTCAGTGGTTCAGTAAATGCAGAACACACTCTGGGGTCAATTCCCTAAATGAGTGCGCTATACCTTAATGTGCTATATTTCACAAAAACCACCCGTAACTGTATTTAAATGGTCGTTGTCATTCGTTTTCCCCCCGCAAACCCAAAAACAAAAGTGAATTAGGCTGATTATTATACCTTTTCACCAAAAATCTTGCCTGCCACAAAGTTTTGCTATTACTGCCTACAGCAAGTAGACGGTAATTGAAATGTATAGATTCTGTCTAAGCAAACTGTCTTGCAAATGATGATTAAATGACGGAAAAGAGCATTTTAACCCAAAGTATCATGCAGTCTAACGAACTTTAATCACCATTTCAGGTGCCAAGAGTTGCTGTATGTACAGTACGTTCAAATAGGTATGCCAGATTGTTAGTCTGTTGTATCCTTCCCAACTGATCTGAGTAATTACAGCGTGCACATTGTTGTGATTTGCACAACTTGATTAGTTAATTGGGTGTTTAAATAACGTGGGTGCAATTGATTCTGTGTGTCAAGGTGTACGTGATTTCACCAAGTCGACCATGTTCCTGGATCGACATCCCAATCAGCCAATCAGATTTGGGGGAAGTTTACAGTTTTTGTCAAGTTTAGGCTTATAACAAGGGTTAAGGTTTTCTACACCATTCTTATCCCTAAAATCAGAGGGAAAGTTATGGGTAGGGTTAGGTTAAGGGGTAAGGTTAGGATTATGTTTTTGGACAGGAATGTTGTTCTGCACTCTCAGAAAAAAAGGTACAAAAGCTGTCACTGGGGCTGTACCTTTTCAAAAGGTACACTTTTGTACCCAAAGGCTGCATATTGGTACCTTAGTGGTACATATTACCACCTAAAAAGGACATATTAGCTCATGAAATTGACATATTAGCACCTAAAATGTACATATTACCACCTAAAATGGACATATTAGCTCATGAAATTGACATATTAGCTCCTGAAATGGACATATTGGCACCTAAAATGTACATATTAGCACCTAAAATGTACATATTACCACCTAAAATGTACATATTAACACTTAAAATGTACATATTAGCTCATGAAATTGACATATTAGCTCCTGAAATGGACATATTGGCACCTAAAATGTGCATATTAACACTTAAAATGCACATATTAACACTTAAAATGTACATATTAGTACCTAAAATGTACATATTACCACCTAAAATGGACATATTAGCTCCTGAAATGGACATATTAGCACCTAAAATGTACATACTAACACTTAAAATGTGCATATTAACACCTAAAATGTACTTATTAGCTCATGAAAGTTTACCTTTTGAAAAGTTACAGCCCAGGTGACAGCTTTTGTACCTTTTTTTTCCGAGAGTGTAGGATCAACAAAAATGTTGACCCAGCAACATGTCTTACTTGGCAAAATCATGATGTTGATCCTAGACCAATCAATCAATCAATCAGATTTGAGGGACCATTTAATAATATCTCAAGTTGAGGCTAACAACCAAGGTTAGGTGCTTCTACATCAGTGTTTTATTCACCTATCATTTCCATTTGATTTTACTGATAAGTTATGGGGAGGGGTAGTAGAGATATGGTTAGGACAACAATTTTGGACAGAACAGTTGTTCCAGGATTACAGTAGGTTGGGTTCCTGTTGATCCATGCAGGAAGATGTCTTACTTGGCGAAACCATGGAGACTATGTCTGCACTGTTGCACACTGATATGAATTTTTGCATCTGTGTATATACATGGAGTGTACGTACTTCCCAGAAAGTCTGCAGTCTGGTTTCATATGTCATCCTCACCGCTTCAAGGACAATTTCAGTTTGTATTACACACCAACCGCTGTATATTATTCGATACAGCTGTATTTCCAATGATACTGAAACCAAAATCGCGCGAATACTATGAATGTGTATAAATCAAAGATAGGTTTGGTTTTTATTTATTGTTTCCTTCTTTTCTAGAATACCCAGTGGTACTATATAATAGCATATGAGGCACAAGTAACTTTTTACTATAATCTCACAGTACTGTGGACTTCAAGTAAATGAAAGGGAATGCCAGAACAGGGAGTTATGTACAGAGTGTGTGTGCGCATTTGCGGTACTCTCCTTTCTAGTTCGTGTACGCACCACGGTACCGTCCGAGGAATCTCCTAGGACCCTCTAACAACAAGCTGACTCGAGATGGCTGCCTTTTTGTGCCAGCCGTCCCACGGCTTCCTCCTGTCAAACCCCTCTCCATTAGCGGTGTTGTCTAAGCCCCTGGGAAGACCTTGCTTGGTGCATTTGTGAAATTTGAAATGGACAAGTTGCCTGTTTTGTGTGCCTTCACAGAGAATTCTTCCCCCGAGATTGCTTTTGTCCTTCGCAATGTGCCAGACAAAAAAAAAAAAAAAGGAAGCCATGTGTAAAACGGCTATTTTAGAGAGCATTCTGACACAAAGAGGCAGTCCAAACGCATAATGCACACTCTGTAGTCATGATGCTGTTTTATATTGTACATACAGATAAATATACGCACACAATATTCTTTGTTATCGGTTGAAGATTGGGGTTATAGGTCATAATAAAGATGTAGATGAGGTATTATGCATTTTCAGAGAGTAATAATTGGTCATTGTAGCCCCTGACCCGCTAAGCTCCCTTTAATAAGTAAAATCATTTCCTTCTTGATGGCTACTTGTATATCTGCCATTGATGGACTTTAAGAATATATCTAAGACAGGTAAAGCCATAAGACGTGAGCGAGCATACAACACTCCGTCCTCGTACGCCCTTGTCAATTTTCACAAGTGTATGTGCCAAGCAGAATAACCTACGTCATTCTTATTGGGTCTGTAATGTAGCCTAGCGCTGCCTCCGCCTTCCGGTTACTTTACCCAAACAATTGTGTTGGATACACAGCTAAACACTTCTTCCCAAGTGTACACCTCATAAATAGAGACGCGCTCGAGACGTTCTCTCCAGAGCCACATTCTCCACAAGGCGGTGTAGGTGGATGAACTGTTGTCAGTAAGTGTGATGGATGGACTGTCATGCAGTGTGAGAAGTGAATGATGGGAATTGGAAGGAAAACACATGCTGAGGTCTGTGGGTCCAAACCCTACAGAGGCTCTCACCTTCAAACAGAGTCCAATCCAATTTGGGCCTTCTCAATATGGAGGTTTTTGTAGGCAGTAACTCTCCTTGTCTAAATTATTTGCTCTGTTCCAAAAGCTAGTGAGCTGCCTTGCTGTCTACTGCCTATATAGGTAGCTGGCTCAAACGTTATCATCTTAATAGAGTGCAACAGTGCCCGCACACTTTCAACGGCCTTGGCTCTGGAAGTATTTTTTTTCATGGGAAACAACGCTTCAATTTTACGGCTTTCCGTGTTTTCACTGTTATACGGTAGGGGGCGCTATTACGCATACTGAAGAACTACAGAACCTTCGGATCAAAACGCAGGCAAGCGATACAAGCGATAAAAGCATTGTAGTTTTTGAATAAACACGATATTCTTCGCTTTTTGTTCAAAATGTTGCATTTTTTAACATTCAAGTGTTGATATAAAAATTAGGGCTGTGCAAAAATTAATTGCGATTAATCGCATCCAAAATAAAAGTCTGTGTCTACATAATATTTGTGTGTGCTGTGTATAATTATTTTGTATATATAAATACATATGTATGCATGCATATATTTAAGACTTATAATATATATATAAAAATACAAAATCTATATTATATAAATATAAATATTTTATATATGAATAACACTTTTTCTTAAATTTATACATGCATGTGTGTGTATTTATAAATACAAAATAATTATATACAGCACACACAAATATATTATGTAAACACAGACTTTTATTTTGGATGCGATTGATCGCAAATAATTTTTGCACAGCCCTAATAAAAATGCATGAAGATAAAATAAAATGATCCGTATGCTTTTCGAATCGCTCTCGCTGTACATTGATGTTTGTGACGCAGTTAGATGTCATGGGAAGCCAGCGAACGTTCAACACACAATTTAATAAAAAAAATAAACAAATACCAAACGAAAGTAAAAGACAGCAGCCCCTCATGGACGACTGCTGTCACGTATAACAAAACACAACACAAATCCAGGCCTGGCCTCTCTCGATCTTCACTGTCGACGCTCCTCCTTTATGCTTCCGCTCCTCCAGAGATACGAGACCGGTTTGTCGCGCAGGTGTCGCTCATTATCAGTCACGCCACCGGCCTCGCGCCGTTCTCTCATGGCCCTCAGCCCGGTCTCATCCCAAGGCATCATATAGTGACGCTTTTGACAATGTGTAAACATCGAACGCACATGGCACCCTTTAGCGTCAATATGAGACGCAGATATATATGGGCCAGAAGGCGCCTCCTAGTGGTCTAACCCTAACCCTACCCCAGACTTAAACCTACCCATAACCGAAGCGTGTTATATTGACGCTAAAGGGTGCCATGAGCGTTGGATGTATACACATTGTCAAAAGCGCCACTATATGACGCCCTAGGATGAGAATGCGTTGGTATAATAGGCCGCTTCAAGTCGACCACACCTTTTGTCTGGTGCAATTTGCTTGTAGCGATTCTCTGACTGGTGGAGCTTTCTTTACAGAATCATGGGTAATGTAGTTTTTCAACACAAATTCCCTTGCTAAAGGTATAGATCACCCAGAAAAGACTAAATCTGTCATCATTTACTTATCGTCACATCGTTCCAAACTGTATGACTTTCTTTAAAGGTGCATATTTTGATTCATGTCGGAAACCAAATGCCTTGGCTCCCGTTGACTTCAATTTTATTGATAAAATTAAAAAACACAGGTTTGGAACAACATGAAAGTGAGTAAATGATGACAGAATTTGAATTTTTTTGGTATACTATCCCTTGGTTATTAAAAAAAAAAAGAGAAAAATAATTGTAATTAAATTTAAATTTTAAATAAAACCCAACTGCTGCACTTTTTAAAATGCAACCTCACAAAACACATGTGGAACTGTCTAGTAGGGAGGAAACAAGTCATTTACAATGTTTTGATTTCAACAGAGTTTGGCGTTAGCATTTTGCTAAGCTAAAAACACAATACTATATAGTGTAAAATAGACTATAGCACACACAATTAGTATTTAATTAGAACTTTTTATCGATACATTTTGGTATTAAATTACTTTTCATTTTCCACTCTTCTTGGGTGAAATTTTTCACTCTGGTGATTGCAATACCCAAGTATACAAGAAATGCTGCCTTGTCTACTGCCTACATAGGTAACGGGCCTTTAGAGCAGCGTCCTAACTGAAGCTCAGTTAGAAGTTAGGTTTCAGTTATTAATCAATATCTTATTGAAATGCATTATAAGGATTCAGGTGATGTTGCCTTAAAATTGGTCCAAAAAAGGGTATCTCAGAACCTTTGGAACAGCCTTAAATGCTGCCTACATGGGCAGCTCTCTAGATTTTGGAACAGAGCCATTGTTTTATGTTCCTTTTGGTCCTTTGTTTTTTACTGCACCAAAACTAGCCAAGATCAGACCACTATATTACCAAGAAAACTGATGGAAAGCTGCCTTCCAGCAGTTCCGTTCCTATGTTTTGGCTTTTAATGTTATTTTTATTCCTTTATGGCCCATCCCGATGGCCTCCTCTCCTCTCCCAACAAGAAGAACCGGTCTATTTCCCCAGACAATTAATCTTTAGTGGCTTTAATGTGGTATTTAGGAACCATCTCAGAGCCGAAGTGTTGCTCACATTGCATGAGGGCATTCAGTTTTGAACGGGAGCTCAGGCCAGGAAAACTGCTGAGGTCCATCTGTGAGGTGTTACACTCTTATTTAAAAGACGTACTTGACTATCTATGTAGCCTGATCATTGTTACCCAACATGGTTGTTATTAAAATAATGTTGGATGTCTAAAAAAAGGCTCCTTCGACTCCTCTTAGAAACTGTAGCAGTATGTGTTACTATGAGGGGTGTAAAAAGGGAATTCTTTTCCATTGGAAAAGCAACGGGATTGCATGTTATGGCCTACAGGTCAGATATTGGGAATGCTTTGCTTCTGTGTTCATACCTGTATTCGGCTGAATATGTAAGTGTAAATATGACCAACATCTTCTCTGTGAGTTTTTCTCCTTTCTTTCTTTCTTTCTTTGTTTCTTTCCTTCTGTCTTTCTTTTTCGGTCACATTGCTTTTTTAACACCTATTGTTCTTTCCTTTGTTATCTTGAGTGTTTTTTTTTGTTATTATTTTATCGTTGTAAATGTGGGAACTCGTGCCTGTATTTGCCCGAGAGTCCTCTGTCTGCTGAGAATGAAGGAAATGATCTTTCTTTCTCTATGTGGTTGCACACCTTTTGAGTTTTGTAAACCAGTTTGTTCGTTTGGAAGAAGATCCATTCTTGTAAATATGTCCCTCTACAAGTAAAAAACAAATGTATATTTTTACGGACTCTGAGTTATTAATACTTCATTTGCAAATAAAATATTCAATGACAAGCTATTTGGCAGCCCGTTATTTGATTAGTTCAAACAACATGCATTTGTGTTAACAAGTATGAAGAGAGAGAGAATTAACCTTTATCGTGAGCAATCATGTGGAAATGATGCTGGAAACAAAAGAGGCATAATTCAAATATTATTCAAAATTATTATAATTTGATGTGAGCTATTATGTAGACAAAGTGAAATGAGTGAAACCGTAGATGTCATTAGACTGATAATGTGCACACTCCATTTTCATGCGTCCTTGATTCAGCAAATTATCATTTAAATGAAGATGACATTTGCATTATTGTTGTGACTTTTCCTGCACACAATTTTTTGATGTGGAACTTTTTAAACCATCAGCCAAATACCTTGATTTGCTTGTAATCTATACACACTCTAAAAATGCTGGGTTGTTTTAACCAAGTTTTGGGTCAAATATGGACAAACCCAATTTTTGGATTAAAAAATGCAATTTATAAATTTAACCCAAGAGCTAGGTTTGTCCATATTTGACCCAAAATTAGGTTAAAATAACCCAGCATTTTTCAGAGTGCAGTAGTGGCCAAAAGTGATGTCCAGCCTATGCAAATCTTCACTCTTTATTGAAATATGATTAAGGATTTGTTCAATATTTTTGTAAGAATATTTCCTTTTTCATAATGCCAAATTATGCGGCTATCATTTTTGACCATGCAATCACACAAAGAAATTACACCTTAAAAAATGCTGGGTTGTTTCAACCCAAATTTTGGTCAAATATGGACAAACCCAAACGTTGGGTTAAAAATGCAATTTAAAATTTTAACCCAACTTCAGCTTTCACTTTCAACTGTAATTACATTTTTAACCCAACATTTGGGTTTGTCCATATTTGACCCAAATTTAGGTTGAAACAACCCAGCATTAACACATGCAAAAACATTTAAAAAAAAGCCTTTTTTGGCCAAATAATTTTGTCAATACCTTATCCACGTTTAGTTTTGGTCTTTTCTCATATTTAAACTATTAAAAACTATCAAATATTTTCCTCATATCAAATCTGAGGGTCAAATATGCTCTCCTGACATCACTTATGGCCACTACTGTATGTGATGTATGAAGTATGAATATGTGTAATGAAATCTGGTCATGTTGTCATTGTCATGTGATTTACAGCATCAGTAGAGTCGCTGGGGTTCACAATTATCCTGTGGCCTCATGGGATAGTAAAGTGTCCATCAGACGAACACTTCAAAAATCTCTGCGGAAGTAGTTCATCTATACTTTTCACCCATACTGTTTTATAGATATACTACTCTTCCCATATATATAAAAATGACCTTTGGTCAATATATTAGCTCAGTTGATACATTTGTTGTAAAACTCTGCTCTCTAGTGTTTGAAATGTCAAAGTGTGTCCAAATTTTAATATTTAAGATAATAATTTTAATAATATTTAAGATAATTAGCCTAATATACCATTGTGTATCTATTGTGGAGGTTGACTTGCATAACTGCATAATCTCAAATAATGGATAATACACAGAAATACACACAACTATGTGAATATGAATGACAGATATATTCTTAAAGAAAAGCTTCTTTCAGTTCATCTGTTCTAGCACAACGTAAAAAAAAAACTCATGTAAACTTTACATTGAAACCACTATATACACTGTATTTTTCTCCTTTCTGTTTGTCATTCATATTCACAAAGCCTGTATGTATTGCACACTTCCTTCTTCCAATCTCATTTCTCTGGTCTCTTGTGACACTTCGGATGATGAAGATCACATTTTGTGACCCAAATTAAAACACATTTCACCGTCTGTAGAGCCGCCTAATTATGCAACAGCTATAAAGTCAAATGGAGAAGTTAATGGGATGTTATATTTAACAGCCTTTCTGCATGATCTTCTTTTTAAAAACCCACACGCTCTGAGACAATGCTCCGCGTGCATTTGTGGCTTCTCGAGTGTAATGAATGCAACTCTGTCAGGTGAGGGAAATACAGTTGCTCATTGGGTCGGCTTCTTTTAAGTCTTGTGTTTCTAAAGATTAATGGCTCAGTTAGAGTGAGCTGTCACTAGAGACCTGTGGCCCATTTGTGGAAATTGTCACCCTAATTATACTTTTTGAGGTTAGCGACTGATGGGAGAGGAAAGGATGTGGAAGAAAATCCGCATTAAAGAAAACTTTGCAAAAATAAAGTTTCTACAATATGTGGCACAACCATCAGATAAAAAGTATTTTTATAAGGAAAAATAATAATAATTCCTGAAACCTTGAATACATGATGTGAGTGTACACACCTTATATTTATTTTACAATGTATATTTCAAGTATTTTTTTATTTTATTTTTGAAAAAAGTAGCCTATCATGAATCAAATATCATCAAGTTCATGGGGTTTGTTTTATTATTTGACAACCTGCAATAATAAAGCTTAAAAGACTTCCAATCTTGCTTTTTGTCCCTGTCTTACACAGAAAATATGCAAAACGAAAAAAAAAAAAAAAAGATTTACAGGCTATGATTTCCTTTTGCATGGTTTTCATGTCAAATGCTCTATTGTTTAAAAAACAATTTACATTTCAACAAATTATAGGCTATTCTCAATTGTTGGTGCATGGGAATAAATGCAATGCCTAATGTAGAAATTACTTAAACACTGTAATTAGGATTCGAGAAAATATTTGACAAATAACTACAGAATATTTGCATCTATTTTGATGAAAAAGAAAGCCTGTAAAAGGATCATTAGTTGTACACTAGGATATATGCATTAAAGTTAAAATTTGTTTAGAATTTTTTGGATTTCACGGCCTTTAATTTCTTTTCTTTTTCTTCTGATCACTCTAAAAAATGCTGGGTTGTTTTAAACCCAATTTTGGGTCAAATATGGACAAACTCAAACATTGGGTTAAAAATGTAATTAAAAAGTTTTAATTACAAGTTTAAAAAAAGTTTAAAAGTTTGTCCATATTTGACCCAAAATTGGGTTAAAACAACCCAGCATTTTTAGAGTGTTGTTTTGCATAAAAATTTGTACATGTATAATGCAAACGAGTAAATAAATAAATAAAAAGCAAGGCATTAGGAAATAAAACATAATGAAAAAAGAAGCGTCTTTGTTTCATTAATTTTCCAATAAATTAAAGTCTCTTATCATTCCAGCAAATGTTTAGGCCTGATTTCACCTCATATATTTCGATTACGTAAACTAGGCTATTTTTAACAAAAATCTTTTCTTTTTACATGCTGAAAACCTGTTTTCTTCTTCATACACTTACTATTACGGCAACGGATTTACCTAGAAACAGCATTAGTGTTTTTTGTGTCATAATCCAACAACATTCTAGACAAAATGGCCTTTGATTGCAGCCTTGAAGTTCGCTGCACCTGATGCTGCCGCGCATGCGCGTCGGTGACCGCAGCGCATGACATTCTCCTTTAATTTCCCCGGTAATCCCGAGAGCGGCTGATGGATAGAGAAATAGAGTGCTCTCCTATTAACATCGAGGAAAACCTGATGAAGGAGTGAGCATCACACCTCCGTTCCCTCACTTAGGCTGCTCTCCCGCCATGCACGAGATATTTCTCTGTGCAGCGCGAGCTCTGCTCTACAGGTCTGACTGAGTGACAGCTGCACTAACGTAACCCGAAACTAACCCGGCTTTCTGCTCACTTCATCCCTGAACTAAGGACTTTAACGAGAGACTGGGACAGAACGACTGGAGTTTGGGATGGCGTTTGGACACCTTATACCGCAGCTGAGGCTGGAGGAGGACAGTTTGCTGAAGAACACTCTGAGACCCTTCACACATGTGCAGAAACACGGCAGCTCACCTGGGAAGAGCAGAAAACAGCACAGGTAAGACACAAGTTACACTTGCACTGCTGCAGGACCCAGAAAACCCAAAAAAAAACATGTTTTACATCACCTCAGCGAGTATTAATTCAAAATAACGTTATTGCAACTAAGTAATGATGATAAAAACAATATTAGCTTTATTACTCCGCTGCTCAGTCCTGAAAATGATAGTCAATAAATGCTGGAGAAAAGTCAATATTCTTGTTCCGTGTGCACCTCGAGAATGTGCTCAGATTAGGGAAAGCTGTCTGAAAATTTCATCACATTTATTTTGAACTTTTCCCAGAAGAGAAGAGACATGTCCAACAAGAAAATCAATTTGCCCTGATAATCTCATTTTGTCCGTGTTGGGGATCCCAAATTACACTTTGAGCCGTGCCATTGATCCACTCACGTGAGACCCATTAAAAGAAGCTTTTTAGAGACTCAGACTCTGTGCATCGACGCTTCGAGAGAGGAACATTAGATGTGATCATCCATTCTAATTTAATAGAGCACAGCTTTTAGGCCTCTTTAGGTTATTGTATATGTTTGCCCACAGAAAAGCAATAACTAGGACCAAATCTGCTCTTTCAGAGACTAATGGCAATTTCATGCTGGGCTTTTCTGTTTATCTAAAGTTTTTCCGTGGGTCTTGTGCTTCAAAATACAGTAGGCCTATATTATGGACTGTAAAAGCAAAGGTCACCTCGTAGATTTAGATTAGACAACTGGATTTAAGGGATAGGTCACACAAACATGACAATTCTGTCATCATTTTCTCATCCTCATGTCAATCCACACATATATGACTTTATTTCTTCTGTGGAACACAAAAAAATATATTTTGAAGTATGTTTGAAGTGTTTTTGTCTAAGTGACACTCGATTATGTCATCTTCAACATCTTTAAAACAACAACTACGATATAAGTTACGTATCACACACCCCTAGAAGAGTCTACATTAACACATCCTTGCACAGCACACTAATAAGCTACACAATGATTGTATTTGTAATTGTTATTTACATTACTTTACTATTGACTGATCTTGAGTGCCGGCCTGGTTTCATGCCAACGTTTACAGGCACAGCACTTTGTGGATTAATGCAGTTTTGAAAATGGGGTTAACAAACACAGACCAGTCCTTTGCTGTTTTTGATTTAATTATCTAATTACTTAAGGCCAAAGTGCTTCCAATGTAAGTTTACTGCCTATGCAATATCTCTCTCTCTCTCTCTCTCTCTCTCTCTCTCTCTCTCTCTCTCTCTCTCTCTCTCTCTCTCTCTCTCTCTCTCTCTCTCTCTCTCACTCACACACACACACACACACACACTCACTCTCTGCTTCAGGCCTTTCTTTAATTGTTTGTAGTAAATGGTGGTCGTACTTATCACTCACTCACTCACTCACTCACTCACTCACTCACTCACTCAAAAACCACAAAACATCTCACATTTTTTCCAGAGCAGGAAGCCAATAGTAAAACAAGAAAGATTTGAAGAAATATTTTTTTGGTATTTTTATCATTGAAATTTAAAGTCAGCATGAAATGGAAGTTGCCATAATATTTTCTCGTATATCCGAGTGAATCGGCTTCTCGAACTATAATAAATGTAGGGAGGGGCCTGATTTTGTCTGTGGTGAGTTGATTGGATGGTTGTGGTTTGCTATTGGTGGATCTCATGTGAGTGACAGGTTGTCCCGCCCTCACGCTGGTAAACGCATCATCAGAGAAGAGTTTGAAATGAATGAAAAAAGAAGCGTCCTTGTTTCTCTCTTAAAAGTCTCTAATCATTCCAGCAAATTTAATTGGCCTGATTTCACCTCATAGGGATGGACAACGATTAATCGCATCCAAAATAAAAGTTTGTGTTTACATAATATATGTGTGTGTGTGTGGCGTGTATAATTAATTTGTATATATAAATACGCACACATGAATGTATATATTTAAGAAATATTTGCATGTATACTTTATATATTTATACATAATTAATATTATATATAAATATAAATATTTGATATATTAATAACACATTTTTCTTAAATATATATACATGCATGTGTGGGTATTTATATATACAAATTAATTATACACACCACACACACACACATATTATGTAAACACAAACTTTTATTTTGGATGCGATTAATCGTGATTTATCGTTGCCCATCCCTAAAGGCTATTTAAAGAAAATAGTCTTTTCTTTTTACATGCAGAAAACAAGTTTTTTTTTTTTTACTTTTACGACATCGGATTTACCCAGAAACAGCTTTAGTGTTTATTTCGATTCTAGATTACGAGGCACGGATAAATAATTTATTATAAATACTGAAATAATCTATAAAAAAATAAGAATTGTCAATTTTCAGTTCTTGCTCTTCTTCATTTTAGTAGTTTAGACTTTATACTGACACCTATTGGTGTAAATGCATGATGTTTAGTAGCCTTACTGGCTGTTTTGTTTGGTTCTACAGCTGACTCATATTATACATATAAATTATAATACATAAATTATAATACATATAAATTATAATATAAATTATAATAAATTATAATACATATAAATTATAATTATAATATAAATTATAATACATAAAATATTATAAAATGTGTTTTTTTGGATTCAGTCATTATAAATGTTGCATTGCAACATGACCGGTCTGCCGCTAGCTCTTCCCGTCTTGAACGGAAGCCTTTTGCGGCAGTGTGGCTGTTATGTATTTCTTCTCGGCCCTTGATGTCCTGCCATTTGTCTTTGCTCTGAGGCATGAGAGCTGTGGCTCATTGTATATTCCACTTTGCACACCTGCTGTTCCAGTCCATCATGCTGGACTGCTGTCTGTCTCTCTTGGACTTTGTTTTTTTTCCACCCGCACAAGACTCCCAATAGGATTTCTTGCTTTTGAGGTTCCAAAAATGAAAGAAAATCAAAGGCTGAACTGAAGAGAAGACACTTGCAGTTCTTTGATGGGTTATTTAAAGTAATATTGTAGAGTCATATCCAGAATTGTTTAGTTTTTATTTTTATTGTTTTTTTTAAACTGTTTATTTTCACATCTTACCACAACAAGAAAAAAAGAGAAAAAAAGAAAGCGAGTAAATAAATAAATAAAATAATAACATTTTTATTGTATTTATGCATTTCTTGTATTTTTTGTTTTTGCCATGAAGATTGCCTCAGATGCTGACATAGCATTAAAAAGCTATATTCTACTTCATATATCCATAATCATGCATCTCATACATAAGAGGGATTGTGAGTCACACCTAGACTTAAACAACGGTTTTGGGAAATCTTGGGAAATCCTAACCACGCCCACCTTCTAACCAATCCATATATGGGTAAAAGGGCGGGCTTTGTGTGAGACTGAGCCGCCGGTGGACACGCCTCTTCAGCCGACTGGCAGACTAGGCTACTTTTTACAGTCTATGGCTACTACGTTCACTGCAAAGCTACTGAAAAGTACAACCCATCAAAATATATTAACACAATGTGGTGGGACATATTAGTCTATTCCTATGTTACATTTATTCATTTTGCAGGCACATTTACAGTGTTTCAAACGTCAGTTATAACTATGGGTAAAGTACCACAGACGCTAACTTATCTGATGCGATTTAATGCTAACTGTTTCAGTGCCACTGCCCACAAACATTGATGTGAAATAGTGTGTAAAATAGAAGTTTCCAATACAACAGAGCTCAAAATAGAAAAATAACGCCATAAAAGTTGTGTTCTGAAGCCATACCGTAGCTTTGTGTGAGGAAAAGGTGAAATACTTTGATCAAAATATTTTGTTAGATAAAATTTTGCAGGTTATTTATTTTTCTCTAAAGGCCATTTTAAACCATTATTTAATAAATGCATAATAATGGCGTAGATTTCATACAGTATGTCATGTGACACGATAACCAGCGGGATTTGTCATCTTCACATAGCATTACTTTTCAATATATGAATGATTTTCAGGTAAATTATGACAATTTAAAGTTTTTTGGGCAGCACTCTGTGTGTATTCATATCTCCATCTCGACTATTCCCTCCTTAATGGAAATTGATGTTAGTGTTATAAGATATCAGATTCAATTATTCCAAAATCAGTGCTGCTATAATTATGTTGTATGATTTGTTGGGTGCATTTCTGAATCCCTAATAATGATGCATAATTCCTGTCATCTGCTGCAGGGCTCTATAATCATCCACTTTAAGTCTCAGTTCGAGATTACAGTGCCGAACTAATGTGTTGTTGTGAAATCTGGGAGTTGAAAGAGAGTGTTTAGGTGGTCTGGGCGGCCGGTTGAGAGGAACCAAGATGAGTGTGACTTTCCGCTAAAGATAGTACAGAGATTGCACAGGCACTTAATTTGTATCAGGATGTAAATTCTAGGTGAATAGCTAGACTTGTACAGAAATAGATTTCTTAGCTGAGGGCTGAGGATTTTGAAAGGCACCTTTCTTCAAGAGAGATAAGAGACTAATAACTCCCTCCTCATGCTTAATAAAAGAAGCCTGTCCCTGGATCATTTCAAATCCCGTAACCAATATTGTTAAGCCTCTTTGCCATCGCGATTCCCGTAATAGAGAAGAGAATCCTTCAGAGACACTTTAGCTCCTCAGTACCCTTAGTTTATTCTCATTTCTATTCCAGAGCTTGAAACGCCTCCTCTGCTCTTCGCTCATACTAAGTTGTTTTGCTTTATTGGGACATTTTGCATTTGATTTGTTCTGCCTCACAGTAATTGGTTTTAATTCTAAAGAAAAAGCTCTAGGCGAACCTTATGAAGAGAGCGTTCATTACTGGGTTACTGATGTGCTAATCTCAGATGGTTTACCCACTGTCTATTCTTGTTTAACTGATGCATTTTGCAAAGAAAATATAGTATATCACAATATTTTACAATATGTAATATATATAGGGATATATATACTATATAGGGATGCACGATATATCGGCCACCATATCGGTATCTGCCGATATTATCGTTATCGACCTGGTAAGAAAATGTGGCCGTTATATTAAAGCCGATAAATAATTTGTTGAGCACTGTTTATGTTTTTGAATTTCTTGAAATATGATTGAAATCTCTTCAAAATATGAAAATACAGTTCGGTACAACATGTGCAGTGCAAATCTGTCATATCGGCTACATAACACTATAATGAGAACGTCATTATAATCGTGCGCTTGGGAAATGGTTTAATTGTGAGACTTGTTTTTGTAATCAGGCTCTCAAAATTATACAAAAATTTGGATTTAAATTTATCGAACGATATATCGGTTATCGGCTTTCAAATATAAAGAATTATCGGTTATCGGTATCGGCCAAAATTTTCATATCGGTGCATCCCTATATTGTACTATATGACCTTAAGTCTGGTTCTTGAATAAATTACTCTTCTTCCTATAAGATTTGTTAAAAAAGTACTAAGAATTGTTAATGCAACCAGAACTGTTAAAGGGGTGGTTGATTGCGATTTCACTTTTTTCATTTTAAATAGTGTATAATGTTGCTGTTGGTGCATGAATAGTATCTGCAAAGTTGCAGATACCGTCTTTTAAAAATCTAAATTTTGCAATTTCGTGTCTACGACAAATGCGTACAAACATTTTGGACCTTAATTTGTATATGTACTAATCTTGTAAATGTATTTTTCATCTATATACATTATGACGTTATTTTTTGATTTGATCAAAAATGTAAACCAGTGCCAACACTGTTTGTGTATAGCCAGTCAGTTTCATACTATTTTGTAAAACAAACATGAATAAAGTTAAAAAAGTTATAGGCAAATTACCATTCAGAAACGTTTTGTAAGAGCCGTGTTTGGGGAGGTTCTGCTTGCCTCTCTTCATCGCCGCTTTCTGGGTCTGATTCTGATACTGCAGTATCGACACCATTATGTACATTTCACAGGAACACACTAGGCGTGAAGTATCCACTACAGTTTAGCCAATCACAACACACCAGCCCAAACTAACCAATCGGAGCCCATTGCCTGTTTCTGAGGGAGTTTTTTCATAGACTTAGGATGTAAACTGGTCGTTCAAATGACAGAGGAGAAAGCGTCTTACAATAAAGTTGAAATTTATGAAAAATAAGACTTTTTAAAAACGAAAAACCACAAATACATGTTATATTGCACCCCATAAACACAATCATGCAAAGAAAAAAAAAAGCAGTAAACCACCCCTTTAATCAGATTTTTTATTTTTTAACTCACAGCATATAAACAAGATATGCTCATATAGGCTGGTTTTGCACACTAAATTTGCTTTGATAGTTCAGCTTGAATGCATAATGATCACAAGAACACCACAGTTTTCCAAACACACATCTGGCTCTCATGATGCCATAACTACACATTTCTATACAAGCAGATTTATGGTTGTTTTCAGCTGAACTCATCAGTCACTCTGGAAAGCCTGTAACAGCTCAAGCTGTCTTCCCTCCAGAATAAATGAGCTTATGAGAGAGAACTGCTCTCCTCAAGCCAGCGCCAGGGGTAAAATAACGTTAGCTCTGCTCTCATTGATATATGCTTTGATTGATTTGATTTGATACTTGAGGGGGAGATAATATTCAGTGGGTGGATTTTGGTTATCTTTTAATCTTTTTTCCCTCTTGCCACACAATCATTGAGTCTAAAGTTCTTCTTTTATCTTTTTAAAGCTGGTTGTTTAAATTGACCAATCAAGCGGCTTATTAAAATTTCATTCAGTTCCATGGGCAAATAAGAAAAAAAAATGATGATGGAAGTGTGGAATTACTTTACAAGCCTGTTCAAGCCAGTCAAACTCTAAAGATACAGTATTAATAATAATCCAGAGGAGACTTTTATGAAACAATTATTACTTTTACCCCTAATATTTTTATTGTGTCATGTCCATGTTGTCATTATGTTTGTGACAAGCTTCAAAGATGGAAAATGGATTTAATAATTAAGATTTGGGGCTATTAAAAAGCCATGTTTCACTTGAATCCGTAGTTGTTGTACTACCATTTTAAGTCACCAATGAGCTAACTTCTATTGCATTTAAAGGGATGCTTCACCTCTGGAAAGATGAATGTGTATTTTAAAATTGGTCATTTATTTATCAAGAAATGTGAAATTATATTTGAATTTGGAGCTTTCTAGACTCCGAAAATGTATTTTGGGCTTACGTATGTGGATGAAAGACAACAACTCCCAGAATGCACTTGCCCGAGATCGCCCAAAATGTCCGGGATTCGGCTTTGGCGTTCTACATTCGCCATGTTTACTGTGGCGAGCGGGATGAGTGAGGGCCGCGGGAGAACGGCGCGAGGCCAATGGCATGATTACCGATGAGCGACACCTGTGAGATGCACCGGTCTCGTCTCTCACGGAGGAGCGGGAATTTTCTTAGCAATGTTAAAACGCACATCAACCGATCACTTGTTTAGCGTTCATGTAAACACGACATTCAGATTCACCAATCGGAATCAATTCAGTTAGATCGAAACAAAAGCTGTGCATGTAAACAAAGAATGGCGACCGCAGAAAGCAAAAGCTGTATCCCGGACATCGACGGCCAGACTTTTCCGGGAAAAAGAGGATGGAAACCGCTACTCCACAGTTATACCTTACCAGGTTTTTTAAAAATGCACTAAAACTCAAGTTAACTAAAAAATACAACTTATTAGTTTTAGTGCATTTTTACAGTAAATTACTGGCAACAGTGTTGCCAGTATTTTACTGTAAAAAACCTGGTAAGGTCTAATAGTGTCCTCAGCTTTCTGCTAGCTTAGCTTCCAAAAAAAGATGTCCGACACTATGTGTTCATTGAAAATCATCACTCACCGATCAAAATAGGCTTTGGCGGGACAAAAATTTACTTTGGCGGCCTCCAAAAAGCGGACGATCTGATGGTTTTAGAAGATTAACAACCCGAAACTAAAAAAACAGACCCGACCTCTATTTGAGACCAGCTTTTATTTATCCAAACCTGCAGCCACACCAGGCGTGTAAAAGAGACAGTCGTCCATTTGGGACTCGGCTATTGTTTGAAGTTTAACGGTACTACAGGTTTTCTACTAATACAAAGCTTAATGCTAAATCCTGAAGTATCCCTTTAAGTCCACGTTTTTTATGCCCTTTACTTGCTAATCTCGCTTATCCACACCTTCAGACTGATCGCAGAAGGTCAGGACTCCAGAATAGCTTTCATTGGCCTAGGACCACCCAAGAAGACATTTCTGACCGACATGCAAAGCTACCAGTCACCGTTTGTTTTGTTCATCGTGAGCAGTGTTTGGTGTAAGTAATTCGTTACTGTAATTTAATTACTTTTCCCTTGAAAATGTAAAGTAAGGGATTACTCTTAATTTATCTGTAATTTAATTACAGTTACTTCTGATGTAATTGAGGTAAATACTGTGTATAGATCAATCCGATCTCACAGCGATTCGTATGCATTTTATGAGGTGTCTAAATAGTACGACCGCACTCGTACAAATTCGTATGAATTATTGTAAAGTATGTATGAAAAAAGTGTGAAATGTCATGAGATCATGTGGGTTTAACATCAAAATGTATTGTCTGATGCTAAAAAGTATGTTTTTATAATGTAACCTTCTCCACCTTGGTCTGTTTAAGGATAATTCATGCAATTTTATAGTATTTATTTCAAAGAATTAAAACAGATTCATGTCTATCCTTGTATATTCAGCTGGGATTTTGAAAGTAATTTTAAAAGTAATTAAAAACTTTTTAGAGAGAGTAATTAGTACAGTAATCTAATTACACTGTTGAAGAGGTAATTAGTAACTAGTAATTAATTACTTTTTTAGAGTACCTTACCCAACACTGATCGTGAGGGGTGTAAATATGTAAAGTCGATGCCCCCAGAGATTTTCAAGGCACTATATTTTCCTCTTTGTTTCCATTTGAAACAAAACATTATTAAATTGTACACATAGCCTACATTATTTAATCTGTTTACCACCAGATCTGATGTTGATGAATGTATGAATGTTTATACAGTATGTGCATGTGTTCACATGTTGTGTGGATGGAGATGGCCAGTATGGATGAGGGTCGTTTTCATTGTAAAATGCCGTGTTAAAAATGAAAACGCAGTAGTGTCGACAGGACCTCAGACTGGTTTAGTAGGTTCCAATTACAAATAAGTTACTTCATTTAAAAAAAATAAGACTTGTGTAATGCTCATCGGGAGTCTTTGAGCAGTCAAACAAGAAGGTGTGGATGTGGTAACAAGAGAAGAGTCACGAGGCGCTAATATGCTGGTTACTGTACCTCAGGAGGCTGATTCTACCAAAACAGATCTCTACTGTAGGCCTCGTTTTTCTGTGTTTCATATCGCCTGCTGTGCGAACTCAATTAAAGCCCTAGAGGTACGAGACCCAGCGCTGGGTTTCAGTAAACATAATCACAAACCTTTATCCTGCCAAATCTAGCATGCCAGCTTTCTCTGATTAGCTTTTGGCTGTGCCGACTTCAAAGCAACACGACTGTGAATTTTACATTTTCAACTCTCTTTCTCTGAGGTCCTCTCGGTGCACCGAGCTCTGTGAACTACAGGATTACCTTTTTCATGGTGACTTAAGGGACTGTGTGTAAGAGACAGAGAGAGAGAAAGATGAGAGGAGGCCAGTGACTTATAGATCTTCTGTTTGGGCTATATGGTCTCGTGGGCTAGAACAAATGATTAAATGGGGTTCACAGCAATGATTAATTGGACAGTAAGAGATTAAATGAAAAAACAACAAAAAAAAACTTTTATTTAAAGAAAACTCTTACTGTCCAATAAATGCCTCTTTGGTGCCTCATTCTTTTAGTTTGCCTCTGTTTATATATGAAGAGTTCAGATGCAAAAGCCTCTAAATCCCATTTGAAATTTTCTTCTTTAATGAGGATTTTTATCAAACTTGTATATTTAAGTTCAGTAATTTCACTTAAATAACAATTAATAGGTAATTATCATTGCCATTTAAGTGAAATCACTGAATTTAAATATACTAGCTTGATAAAAATGATAATTCTAGAAGAAAATTTCAAATGACACTTTTCATATGTATCTATCATAATTTTCTCTCTACTGTCACTTTAATGGCTTTTATGACTAAGTGAAGCAGCAACAGCAGCAGAAACAGAGAGTAGAGAAGGTGCACTTGGCCGTTCTGCAACAAAGCCTTTTAGCCACTTGGTGTCATACTTGGACAAAGAAGAAATGCAGAAAAATGGAGACACCCCTCGGGGCAGAGCTATGTAAACATGTTCATGGCATTCAAAAATCAAACCAACGTATCAAAGCAGCATCTGCAAACAAAACAGCTTTTCTCAGAACTAACGTCATATTTTTCTGAGCCTTTTTTTAAACAGTATCTTTTGGTGAGGGAATGACTTTTAATCATCTGGGGCCGTATTCACAAAACATCTTGCCCTTTAAGGAGAAACTCTTAAAAATAACGGGCATGTCCGTCCTAATTTTAAGACTTCTAAATGTTTGCTCTAAGATTATTTCACAAAGCATTTTAACGCTAAAGCCAGCTCCTAAATCTGAAAAGTTAGGGGTAGTCGAGAGGACTTATAGGCAAAAATCCGTTGCAAAGAGACCATTGAGCTATAACAGGCGAGGCGATTAAGCCTTTTCTTCATAAATGCAATAAATAGATTTATAGATTAGGAGATTTTAATCTAATCTTTTAATTAGATTTTTAGATTTTAATCTGCAATGGCAATGACATGGCAAACATAAAGGTTCATTTATGTACAATGCATTGACTGTTGGAGAATAAAACATTAACTCCCTATGTGTCGCCGATCCCGTCCCCCCTTTCTCTTTCATTTCGCTTTCGGTCTACTCGCTGTCATATCATAATAAAAAGGCAAAAATAAATCTTTAAAAATAAATAAATAAATAAAATAATGTTCGATTACCTTTGGCTGTTGTTTTCAATAGTTTAACTTCACACTAACAAATGTTTGAATAGAGTAAAATAAGTGTATTTGGTGGAGGGATGCAGAAAACTGTTGAGTCGGCTGTGTGTGTATAAAGAAGATCCCTATCTAATCAGCTGGAGAGGAGGCTTATGTATACATACTGTACATGTGTGTGTATGTACATGTAAGCCTCCTCTCGAGCTGCACTGTTAGACCTTACCAGGTTTTTTACAGTAAAATACTGGCAACACTGTTGCCAGTCATTTACTGTAAAAATGCACTAAAACTCAAGTTAACTAATACAACTTATTAGTTTTAGTGCATTTTTACAGTAAATTACTGGCAACAGTGTTTTACTGTAAAAAACCTGGTAAGGTCTAACAGTGTGATTAGATAGTGATCTTCCCTAACTTTGTTTCTAAATCTTTATTTTAATATGGCAACATTTTATTTTTTAAACCTGTATTTAATTTGTCAATATGATACCTTGATCTACAACATTAGATAGTAAGCGTGATCCACATTATCCATAGCAAGAAGATCAAACCCGTTATTTCCCTTAGCTTAAGACTTCACTCATGCTGCTATTTTGGAGAACTCTTAGGGGTAAGATAAAAAAAAAAATCAGTTCTTCTTAAGTTCACACTGATGTCCTATTAAAGTAACCGATGTGCACGTGTATTTAGGCTAATTAACTGTCAACATGATCCAGATTTTATACTAATTTTAAACCGCAAGCTACCGTTTAAAAGATGAAACATTTAAAAATAAGCATGAATACAATAAAACCTTTACATTTTAAATAACCTTTTTCTATTTGAATATATTTTGAACTGTAATTTATTCCTGTGATGCAAATCTGAATTTTCAGCAGCATCATTACTCCAGTCTTCAGAAATCATTATAATATGCTGATTTGCTGCTCATGATTATTATCAATGTTGACTTTTTTTTTTTTGGACGAATTAAAAGTTCAAAAGAACAGTATTTATTTGACATAAAATATTTTGTATCAATGTAAATGTCTACTGTCAGTTTCGTCCTTCCTGAATAAAAATATTATTATTTTTTTTTAGGGCTGTGCAAAAATTAATTGCGATTAATCGCATCCAAAATAAAAGTCTGTGTTTACATAATATATTTGTGTGTGCTGTATATAGTTATTTTGTATATATAAATACCTATGCATACATGTATATATTTAAGAATTATTTGCACTTAAATTCTGTATATATATATATATATATATATATAATTACATAATCTATATTATATAAATATAAATATTTTATATATGAATAACACATTTTCTTAAATATATACATGCATGTGTGTGTGTATTTATATATACAAAATAATTATATACAGCACACACAAATATATTATGTAAACACAGACTTTTATTTTGGAGGCGATTAATCGCAAATAATTTTTGCACAGCCCTATTTTTTATTTTTTTTTAAATCTTACTGACCCCAAACTTTTGAACGGCAAACTTGTGTGAAATGTTTTGCCTGAAAAGTGTGCTTGTACTACTTGTAATTCAACAAAAGGTAGTGTTCAAATACATTTTGTATCCGTTGTAGATTCACATATTAAACTTTGTAGCAGTAATACACACAAACACACATCGTTGTTTTTCTGACTGAATGCATATAGTATGAAGTGTAGTAAACTGTGTCTGGTTAAGTGGGCAGTGAGCCAGTGCTTCCTGCTGGGTTTAAATAAGGATTTGATCCAGTGACTGCTTGTTTCTAAGGATTTGTCTGGGAAAGTATAATTGGGTTCATTTGGCATTGCGACAGGAGATTGTGAATTGATTGAGAACTTTTTTTTTGTTCTTGTTCCTGTTCTTTCTATTATAGAAATGCTTAAAACGTGGAAGGTTTAAAATAAAACAAATTAGCACAGGTTTTTGGATGTTCAGATTGTTCTTTCTGGGGCTGAACTGAATATGCAGAAGACATGTTCTTGCTCATGGTTGTATCAGTTAAGTAATGTTATTCTGGGATGAAGCAGCTTTGAATTGTGCACATACATCCTCTGATTTATTTGCACGTGAGCAGTGTTGATGGCTGCTTTTGATGACAAATGCCCACTCATCTCCAAAAGTCTTCCTGTTCAACACAGACGGGACGGATTGTCACGCTGAGAATGATTCATAACTTTCTCTTTGTGGCCAAAAATGTCATTCTTTCATAAGAGGCCATTCTTTATTGCCAGAATCACCCGCCCATTATATTGAAAGGCCACAAGAGGTTGATTCAGTCACAATGGTTTACAAGCTCTTGTGTGACTCGTTGATGATGTCAGCAGATGACAATGCAATATGATTTCATACTCAAAAAAAAAAAAAAAAAAAAAAATCAGCTCTTATGTTCACTTTAATCTCTGAATTTTTCTGTTGACTTTAACAGCAGCCAAGATCGTATATCCTATTGATTTCATGCCAGCTCTGTGTACCACCATTTCTTTTTCTTAAAATAAAACCCAATTAAAATAGATTTGCTGCTATCTTGTGCCATTTGAAGGTCTGCCAGTTCATACTTCCGACTGTATGATTTTCACACTTGTTTTCACAAAATATTCCAGATGAATTATTTGTTATGGTTATTTACACAGATGATGTGAACTCAGATCATCTTCGTAATTAAGTCATTTTGCATGAATTCGTTTTATTATTGCCATGACAGCCAGCTTAAAGAATGAATAAGATTATTTCCGATAAGTCTTCCCTAATGCCAGAAAATTCCTTAAAGCATCACGCTCCAGTATTATGTGATCTCCACTAACAATGTGTCAGCGTTTTGAAAGGGGTATGGATCTGGTGCATAGCTGTCAACATTGAACATTGAAAATAAGGGAGATTTCCCCGAATCCATCGCCAAAATAAGGTTGTTTTTTTTTACACTATTAAGAGCATAAGAAACAAATGAAAAAAAAAAAAAGATATTTTATTCCTATGTTATGCCATGACCTCTGTAGTGGACACCAGGACTCGATTGTGTAAAAAAGTGACATGAAAATATATATAGGCATAAATAATGGAAATTTTTGACATATAAACATCGTTTTTTTTTTGTTTGTTTGTTTTTTTGCCTGGAAACGCTTCCAACACGCTTGCGTGTCACGTGAAAAATAGGCATTTCTGGTTCTATTTCTAGCATGCACGGATTGCATGCGTTTGCGCGTGTGTGCAAGCTCTAATCTGTTAACATGGGAGCCGAAATAAAAACCATAGACAGTAAAATAAAAACGGTCACGCCACGCAGCTTAGAGGCACGCAGCCAATGTGTCTCCGGCCAGCGCGCGCGGCGCTGCATCCGAGTATGAACGACTTCAAGCCGAATAGGTCCGAGCTTGTACGTCTCACACAATCAGAGCGTAACAATACGGGATATTTTACAGGAAAATAGTAAAACGGGAAGACAGCGGGAACAGAGATAAAATACGTGAGAAACCCGGAAAAAGCGGGAGGGTTGACAGCTATGATCTGGTGGATTGATTTTACAGAAGTAATCGCGGTACAGGCTAATTTTAAGTTTGAATACTTTTTATCTAAACCTAATCAAATAATTTTTTTTAGTTGATTACTTAAATTGTGAATGTAATTTTTAAATAAGCATTTTACGTACTTGAGTGAATGTGTCTGGTTACTCTTTAACCCTGTTCCCTGAAAAAGTGGGAATGAGATGCTGCATTTCATTATGCTTTGTTTGACTGGTTGTGAAGCATGTGTGGCAAACACGCTTCTAAATAACTTCTGACGCTGACGTCATTGGGATGCTCACTCGTGCTATAAATAAAAGTGAAACAGACGCGGATTCAGGTTATAACTTTCTCTATAAAGTGTGGCAATGAGCTGTTTCAGGGAACAAGGTGACAGTCAACCCTAGATGTTCCCTGCTGGACCCCTCAAGGTCTTGATTAGCTGTTGGTCAAGGTCATTAGGCATGCTAAAAACCTACAAGAAGCTGTGTTGATAGCCTGGGAAAACCCAGACAACTTCCGGCAAATTTAGATTTGCTCTGAAAGTTAGTCTGGCAAAGAGCTCATTCAAACCCATTTCCAGTCCGCAGAAATCGCGGCACCAATCAGAAACGTTTGGGCGGGCTTTACACGATGATGACAGCGCTGGGATTTTGTAGCCTACATTACAAAGATGGACGCCGCCGTCGAACATCACTCGCTCGAATCAGCTATCGCGTCTGTTTTTAAGCGATTTGAACGTTTCCTTTTTGTTAAAAACCGAGCAAAGAACAACACTCGGAGATGTTTCTCCGCCGCTCTGCATTCGTCATCTCCTTCATCGCTCTGATTGGTTTTAAGTCTATCTGACTGGTTTTAGGTCAAGATATCTGGAAGAATGTTTTAATCAAACAGATCTCATTCCCCATTGACTACCATAGTAGGAAAAAATACATACTATGGTAGTCAATGGGGAATGAGATGTATTTGATTCAGAAAACATTCTTCCAAATATCTTCATTTGTGTTCAGCAAAACAAATAAACACATAGAGGTTTGGAACAACATGAGGGTGAGTAAATACTGACAGAATTTTCATTTTTGGTTGAACTAACCCTTTAAAACAACTTTATAATGTGTTGGGAAAACACACCCACCTACTGGAACTGCATTGGACGTGTTGAATAACGTGATTTACAACACAATTGCTCAAAGCCTGAGATGGAAAACAGGACTAAAGTAGATCCATTATTGTCTCTCAGTATTAGCCACCCACAAACCACATTCATGACAAATTGTGGATATTTCATTTGATATGCAAATCTATCACCATTCTCCTGTTTGACAACAATGTGAGTCCTGTAAGAGCCAACAGCAAATGAAAGGCATTATGTTCATCACCACATCTGAAAAACATGTTTAGCATGCCCTCCTAAAAGTACTGAATGAGGTTCATGTAGGCATCCTGTTTTGTCTAAATATAACTCTTCTTACACTGTTTTGCTACAGACATGTATGATGCCTCAAATCCCGCGAATCATTGAGAAGAGGTGTGTGCTTGCTTTTCGAAAAACAAACATATTTACAAGTTTAGTAAATGTTCTCTGTTTGAAAAATAAAACGCGCCAAACATTAGGCTTAATAATTTTACTCCAATCTCATTTCAAAACGTCATAACGAATGGGAACATTTGAAGTAATATATGATAATCCATATATATATATTGCTAGTGTAGTGTACACTCTAGTGTTTGCATCCCTTCATTGGCTCCCGATTCATTTTAGAATTCAGTTTAAAATCTTGTTGTTTGTTTTTAAAGCTCTTAATGATCAAGCTCCAGTTTACCTAACAGATCTTCTTACCCCTTTGCCTCCTTCCAGAGTAAGATCTGCAGACAGGGCTCTATTATCCATATCCCACTCTCGTTTAAAAACTAAGGAGATTTTCAGATTTTCATGGAATCAATTGCCTCTGGACATCCGCCTTGCACCTTCCATTTACATTTTTAAATCAAATTGAAAACATATCTCTTTTCCCTGCAAACGTTTACATACATGCTGCTGACATATTATTGCAGCAGAGTTTGCTGAATACAGTGTAATCAGACTTTAGCCATGGAAATATTACAAACTACTGAAATAAGCAGACTGATCTCATGAAGTGGCGTGTGTATGACACGCCAATTCGTGTTTCCATTTTTGGCGCGCTATCAAGACGCATAATCGCTTTTCAGCGTGTTTATGAATGCCGTTGATGCCGTATGACTTACTTTGACCCCGTCCCTAAACCTAACCGTCACTGGGGTTAATGGCATTTATGACTGTTCCCTTATCATCCTAGGAAATAAAAGATTGCTCCCCAGATGTGGACGTACATTTTGCTTCGTTTCGCGCGGACATTTGACGGCGTGTACAGACACGCGGAATCACTCGGACGGTAATGGCGTAGACATACACGCATACACGTGGATACACACGGATAGCTCAAAATGTGTAGAGATAACACGCCACTTGACTCGAAAGTGGCGTGTATGTTTACGCAAAAGTAATGATGTCATGTTGGAAATAAGAACAAATGTCAGAACACCTCCAGGACCCAGAAAACACCTCAGACCCCAGAGGGTTAATCAAAATAAGTACCTACTCAAGAGCCAGACCTACTCAGATGCAGCCATTGTCTTTAACTTAGGCTCTTTTTACTTGAGCCAGTAAACATCAAAATATATATAACGGACGTAAGCCTGTAAGAGCTGTGCGTGTAAACCTCACTCCCTTGATCTCAGCTTCTAGTTTTTAATGCCCATGTTAAAATGCAGACTTCCAAGCCGGAGACCCCCGGTTCAAAGCCCGCTCAGAACCCTTGAGTCGAGTAGGAGCGGTTACTGTAGCAACCTTCATGAACACCCTAGCAACCGCATAATGACCTTTCATGATTTTACTCTTAGTAACTACATTGCGGTTTGACATTTTACTCATATTTTCTCCTGCATTCTTTGCAATCTTAATGAATAAAATTATTCCTGATATGCTCTTGCTGGCTTATGCAACTCACTCCGTGAGCAAAGCATTTCAACAATTTCAAACTTATTTAAAACCATTATTCACACGAAATTCACCATGGATAACTACGTGCTAGAATTGTATCTGCTGTAAATTTGTAAGTGAATGCATGCAATTAATACGATTTTCAACGTCTTTCAACAAAACATTGTGTTCCTGTACTGTGTATGTGTGAAAACTTTTCTATCACCCTGCCAGATTTCTTCAGATATTCCTGAACTGCAAGTTGTCAGTTGCTCTGTCAGATTACAGGAGTTAGGGTATAATTTCAAAAGGAGAATGGAAGAAATGTTAAAGGCTTCTGAAATAACTGAATGAACTTTCTTATCATCCAGGCTGATTTCTTTTTTCTAAAACATGCTTTTCTGACAAGTAGAGAATATGCTCTTTATCCTTCGTTTCGCTAGATGTATTTACAGTAGGAAATGGTCTAACTGAGATATATCTCTTGGAATTGCACTTTCTCTATATTAAAAGGGTTTTTGCATAGGACTTTTCATGAATTCATAGCACTTAAAGACTGCAAAGATGTAAGCTATGTATGAATGTACATCATTAGCAATAGACCATCTACCAATTAGAATCAGAGGTGGTTGCCATGAGAGCTCTCACCTTTAGGAGAACTATACCACTTTTTGTGTGTGTGTGTGTGTGTGTGTGTGTATTTATATAGTGGGGAATCGAAAAAAAAAACTTATAGAGCAGTTGTTAAAAAATGCTTGCCTTTTCTAATTTAAAACATTACCAATGTTATTGTCAGGGTAATTTCACATAAAATATATTAAGTGGCAAGTAAATATGAATTTCTGAATGTATCAGTATGTGGTTTTCCCCTATTTGTTGTTTAATGACAGCAGCACTCTAAGTTCGCAGATTATAGATAGATAGATAGATAGATAGATAGATAGATAGATAGATAGATAGATAGATAGATAGATAGATAGACAGATAGACCGATAGATAGATAGATAGATAGATAGATAGATAGATAGATAGATAGATAGATAGATAGATAGATAGATAGATAGATAGATAGATAGATAGATAGATAGATAGATAGATAGATAGATAGATAGATAGATAGATAGATAGATAGATAGATAGATAGATAGATAGATGGAAAGAAATAATTGTATTACTCCATACATTTTATTCATTATATTTAAAGTAATCTTTTATATCCCGTCCATTACCTTTTCACATACAGTAGAAGAATATGTGTTTGTGCCCAAAATGGATATATCACGGGCTGAAGATGACTTTGACCTCTGAATATTACTTGCAGAAGTCAGACTGTACTGAATCCAACCACAAGTGTGTGAACGTCACTGCAGAATGTAATGTTTTCATGTTCCTGATAAGACCTGTACATGCATGTTTTTAACCCAATTATGATTAGTAAGCCTACAATGTGTGTGGTCATGTAAAGACGTTAACCCATTTTCCTTAAGCATAAACCCAGATTTTTGCCTTGACATTTCCTTGATTTTGCCTGTTGTGCATGTAAAAATGCTTAGTGATGACCTTTGACCTGCTTGGTGCTTGTCCGTCACACGATCTTTATTGTAAGAGCTCTCCAGTGAGATGAATGGGCCCATTTCCAGGACATCCATAGCAATTACACTCAGATTGCCTGACCTCTACAAACAAGATCAGTCCCAATGCACAAGTTGTGTTTTTAGATTCAATAGTTTGCTTTATTTGTGTGCCAGAATTTTCTTTTAATCAAAGCTCACCTAGATACATTTTCTGTCATGCAATTAACACCAGTGTCAATGTGACACAACAAGAACTGATCTTAACTGATAAAGAGGACTGTTTTCTTTAAAACGGTCAGACACTAGAGCAGGATTCCCCAAACTGCAGAGTTTAGCTCAAACCCTGATCAAACACACCTACCTGTGAGTTTCTACTGATCCCGTCATGGTTATGAGTGTTAGAACTGAATACACACGTGTATTTTCTCAGTGTTTGTTAAAAGTGTCTTTGATATATTCTGTGTCATGCAACTAATTAACACCAGCATCAAAGTGACAACCAGGTTTTTAATGTAATTAACCTGAAAGGCAAGCTCTTAAATCCTGCAAGTTGTGCATTGCATGATTCAAGCTAATTTTTCTATGAGAGATCAACAGACGATTTTGCACCTTAATGGGAGTTTAATTCCTTTAAAATGCATAAATCTGTCAGAATTGGTCTATGATAGGAAAATGTTTGGATTACAGGAGACAGTAGGGTATTTTATCAGAAATATAAGCGGTAAAGTATATAAGCTCTCAGTTTATCAGCCTTCACAATGCACTGCCTCTTTTATTGGGCATTTTACAATAATTTTGAATGCGGCCGATCAATTGAGATTCTGTAGTCTATACAAAGGGATTTTTTTCATGTAAATTCAGTTCGGTCATTGCATATCAATACTAGCCTTTCAAAACGAATCTAAAAAGGTTCATATAAAACAGATTGTTCTACTTCCCTCTTTCGAGAGCAATAATTCATCACAAATTCGTATAGTTCTTTTATCGTGGAACATGTATTCATAATGAAACATGGGCATAGCGCTCCACTGCTGTGAGTGCCAGATGATGAGACACGAATGAAGATGTGTGCATAAAATGATCACAGACACTGAAAAAATGTTAATCCCCAGAACAACATCTAAAGATGTGGGGTTATAAATACATAATCTTATTTTTATTTATGTATTGGTTATGAGTAAATGTATCTTATGTTACATAAAGAACTCTTTTCATTTGACATTCTATTAATTCGTGGTCATGCAGAGTAATTGTTTTAAGATTTGTATCGCTATTTTTGTATTTAAAGGGACTTCCAAACTGCTCCATTTTTCCTCTTTTATCTATATACACTCTCAAGGGACCAATTATCACTTATTAATGAAATGAATTGTTGCAAGATAAAAATTCTGATTTATTGATTTAATTAAGCCTTTTATGTTGCAAATATCATTTTGAGTTTGGTTGACATAACAACTTAAGGTTTACTCACACATGCACACGTTTTGACAGACAATAAATATTGTATTTACCTGCTTTAGAAACATTCCAGTAAGTACTGCTAATAGGGATTTATTAGTCAAAAGGGAGACAATTACCTTTTAAAGCATCGGCTTAAAAAAACCCAAACCTGGACATGAGGATGTGGGTAGAAAAAAAAGAGGTTCTTCGTGCATTCCAGTGAATTATTAATGGGACATATCATAAATTAAACCAGAAGAGCAGACCACAAATGCACAGTATCATTTTTCTCTCTTGCAGCAGAATACAAAAGGGGAAAAAGAAAATGATAAGGAAGAAAAGAATGTAGCCACTGAAATCAGCTCTCACTATATTCTTGTTATTCCACGTCACATTAAAATACCAAGCATTACAATATTCTCTTCACTCTCAGAACAAAAGTACAAAAGCTGTCACTAGGGCTGTACCTTTTCAAAAGATAACCCTTTGTCCATTTTAGGTGCTAATAAGGACATTTTAGGTGTTAATATGTACATTTTAGTTGCTAATATACATTTAAGGTGTTAATATGCACAATGTATGTGCTAATAAGTACATTTTAGGTGCTAGTATGTACATTTTAGGTGCTAATATGTACATTTTAGGTGTTTATATGTACATTTTAGTTGCTAATATGCATTTAAGGTGTTAATATGTACATTTTAGGTGCTAATATCTACATTTTAAGTGTTCATGTGTACATTTCAGGAGCTAAAATGTCCATTTTAGGAGCTAATATGTAAATTTTAGGAGCTAATATGTACATTTTAGGTGCTAATATGTACAGTACCACTAAGGTAGTAATATGCAGCTTTGGGTACAAAAGTGTACCTTTTGAAAAGGTACAGCCCCAGTGACGGCTTTTGTACCTTTTTTTCTGAGAGTGTTGCAGTCTGAACATGAAGGAAATTGTCCAGCTCATTCAGTCAAATTGACGGATACGGATTAGTTGTTGTACAACCGTATGATTTGAAATGATTTGTTCAGTCTTTTTGAGTGGAACTCCTCGAACCGGAAGTGCCTCACATATTCTAAAACGCAGCGTTATAGGAAAAAGGGTATAAATGCTTTGTTCTGATTGGTTGGCAAACATTTTAAGGTGTTTTTTTTTCAGTTAATGACCAGCTGATGATTATTTTCTTATTTAAAAAATGAGGCAGTATTTTTTTCCATTGTGATTAACAATGAATGCATCAGAGGGTTATTATGGAAAACCAGTAGTGTTCACACTCACTCATTTCTCCATAAACAACATGCAATTGATAAGTAGTCAACTTAGTGATCTAATGAGAGAGAGGGGGGGGGGGGGAGAGAGCACACAGGAGGAGAGCGCTACAATGATCTGAAGGCAGAGCTGGAGAAGAAAGACAGCGAGAGGGGAAAGAACAGAGAGCGAGAGAGAGAGAGAGAGCAGGGGGGAGAGAATGAGAGAATGAGAGAGAGAGAGAGCAGGGGAACGTCAGAGTTGGACGAGAGAGTTGTTCCTGGTCTTTGCACCCTGTGCTCGGAGCAGATGGCATGGCAAAGTGAAGCGCTCTCGTAGTGTGTGTTCTTCAGCTGCTGTAAGGTAACGGAGCATCAATGTGTGGATAAAGCTTGCTTTGTGTGTTTGCCATTCTTCCTCTCTTATTTTGCACAGTTTTTACTTGCTGCATGCTGTGTGTGGATGTGTATTCTTGTGTGTGTGTGTGCACATGCATACATAACAGTGAGAAACAGTCGTCTGACAGTATTAAATAACCATTAAATCTTATATTACTTCTGCTGGCTGCGTGATGCATGACATGTCCATGAGATATATAGATTCAGTTGTGTTTGAATTTAGAGAAAGAGGGCTGTTTTCAATATTTGAATCACTTATTTGCCTTCAGTAGTTCTTGCTGTGTGACAAATGGATCTTTTAAAGTTCAGTTATTCCATATAATTTGAGCTCATAAAAGCTGCATGCATAGTAATAAAACCCCTTTACTACTGTGCATAAGTAGATTTAGATGGAGTACAACATTTACACAGTATAACTTGTCAACTTCCCATTGGTATTTCAGTTTCAAAAGCTTGAAACTTGATCGGCATTGTGTAGCATAATAGTAGACAACTAATAAAATGCATCCATTTAATAACCATAGAATAGACCTATAAAATAATAAATCAGAGATTGTTGCAAATTGCAATGGATGAGTAAATTACTAAATAGACAAAAAGTGGTGTTAGAAATTGATGTTGTTTTATTTCCATGTCTTTGAGCATCCAACTATTTGACAGCTGAGCAAGATTCAGTGTTTACAGAGCCGTATTTAATCGTTTTAATTCATTCACTCTTAAAACTAAAGGTTCTTCAGTGGTTCTGCCTCTACAGTATATCAGACCCCCAAATCACATTCACTTACAGCATGTATAATACTGTGACATTTTGTAGTATATATAGAGTATATAGTGTATATATATATATAGTGTTTTTACAAAAAAAAAAAACAACTGCAGTTTAAATATCCAGATTATGAACTTAATTAGCATTAGGGGCCATTCACAACGAACGCACTTTCATTCCACTGCACTACTTTCCCATTGGTTTTCAGCACAGACACTCGCTAGATGGACGTCTTTAAAGGAACACTCCGACTTTTTGGGACTTTAGCCTATTCACCTTACTCCCCAGAGTTAGATAAGTCCAAACATACCTTTTTCATCTCCGTGCGTACTATAAGTCTGTTTGACGCACCCACCGCTAGCCTAGCTTAGCACAAAGACTGGATGTGAATGGTTGCAGCTTTTATATAATCCAAATGAGTGACAAAATAACGCAAACGTTTTCCTATTTACATGTTGTGGTTTGTATAGTCACAGAGTGTGCAAATATCAAGGCCATATGAGACACAGACATCTTTTGACCGTATAAATACTATATTTTCTGAAGGGGAAGCACTGCTACTTGGGCAGAGTGATAACGATCACCTGAGACGCACCGTGACGAGGAGCAGAGAGTTCGCTTCGCTCAGCGTTGGAATAAAGAGTCAGCAATTACTAACGTTAGATAGAAAAGCAAAGTTTATCATGGGTGTTTGCTTTATGTATGAGCTGTGACAATAAACAGGGGAGACCAGGTAATACCATGTTTCATTGATTTCCAACCAAAAACGCACCCAGATTTATAAATATCACATGAATAAATAATTATTATTACAGGAATCAATATGTTTTAAATGCAATTTATTAGCTGAACCAAATGTATTCAACAGTAAATACATTTGCCTATATAATATACAGTATTGCATTACTATAGGATAGAATAAGGGGAAAGTAATAGCACAAATTGTTTTTGCACAATGAACTCACAGCCTATCGTACCCTTTTGCACGCTCAAGTTCGTTATTTCCATGGTTATTTCAAATTTAGGCTACTAGGCGCGCCGCGCGCAGGGTGCAAGTTCAACGCGGTGAACGCGTTAGTTTTTTTTTCCCAAGCGCGTCCGCACCGCATCAAGATAAAAACATATTCATACCCTAATCATATAATAGTGTCACTAACGTTACATTAGATCTGGCTAAAGGCACTGTTACAGTAGGTCATCTAAAAACATAACACTTACCTCAGCCGCAGGTGATCCACTTGTCCTGTCTGTGCTATCGATGGGATGGCCGTATCCTTCAGCACATTATGGTCCGTGTGGCAAATTCCATTTTTTCAAAATAGTCGTCCTCATTGAAATGTACCGAGCAAACATAATGTCCCTTGATAATCTTAGGTGTGTTTGGATAAATATCCAGAGTAAGTTAGCCATTTCTTCATCCAGTCAGCGTTTTTAGTTGGAATTCTGTGAAACATGGTATTACCTCCCCTGTTTACAGTCGCAGCTATTTACAATAGAGCGAAAACCCATGACTCTAAACTACGCTTTTACTATTTATAAATTGCTGACTCTATTACCCAAACACCGAGCGAACTCTCCGCTCCTCACCACAGCGTGTCTCCGGTGCTGCGGTTATTACGCCGTCAAAGTAGCAGTGCTTCGCCTTCAGAGAATAGTTCCCAGGTTTTATACGGTTAAAAGATGTCTGTGTCTCATTTGACTTTGTTATTTGTACATTATGTGACTATACAAATCACAACATGTAAATAGGAAAACGTTTGCGTTATTTTGTCACTCATTTGGATTAGTATGAAAGCTGCAACCATTCACATCCAGTCTTTGTGCTAAGCTAGGCTAGCGGTGGGTGCGTCAAACAGACTTATAGCACGCACGGAGATGAAAAAGGTATGTATGGACTTATCTAACTCTGGGGGGTAAGGTGAATAGGCTAAAGTCCCAAAAAGTCGGAGTGTTCCTTTAACCTCTGCACTCACGTCTTACGCAGCATCTGACGCTTCGCTCCAAATTCGCAGCACTTAGACCTTGACAAAAATATGTTCTGTGTGAATGGCCCCTTAGACACTTCATGTACTCAGCTGTCGCAGCTTTTCTTCTGTAGTGGAAGGGACTATCAGACTCCAATGTGAATGTCAAAATAACCTTATACCAAATGTACTCTAGATGTTAGAGAACTTAGAGCATTTCTTAGTGCATAGTGTATAGTGCGTCATTTGGTACACAGCTATATGTTAAAGCCCGGGGACGATTATGATATTAGGGAGTAAAAAAAGCACATATCGATATATAGGCCAATATTATTTTTGTATATATTATAATACAGCAGCAATATTATTTATGTGCATATTATAGTACAGTACCAGTAAAAAGTTTGGACACACTTTCCCATTCGTGTGTATAAACGTTTGACTGATACTGTAGAATACAGTATACATACTGTGTATATATATATATATATATATATATATATATATATATATATATATATATGTATATATAAACATATTTTTTGTGGTGATCCAACACTTGTGTGACCAAGATATGTAATGGAGGCAGGGTGAATGATACATTTGAACTGTAACCAAACTAGTTTGAATTGCATGCTATTCTATATTATATTCTAAATACTGTTGAAATCTTCACTAATGGCTTTGTCTTTTAGTCATGTTATATAAAAAAATAACTTCATAAAATAAATATATCATACAAAATAATATCAATAAGTACATATTGAAAGGGTCACTTGCAAAACCCTGTTATCTTCTATTATTAGTCCAAATTCCTCTAGTCTCTACCAGTGGAGGAAGTGGGCTACTCGGATCTTTTTATTAAAGTAAAAGTAATAATACCATACCATGACAACATGTTACATACAGTACTTTTACTTTAATACTATTTTAAATAGGCACAAGTAAGTAGTCAGCTGATACTACTTATTATGCAAAATGGCCCTATATAAAGTGGTATAATTATACAATAATACATAAATTATTGGAATATTGCTTTATGTTGTAACATAGCGTTATATGCAGAATGGACTCTTATGGGGTTTTTGAGTTGGCTTTTTTTAAATCAAATTCCATATCAATTCCATTTTTGGATTCTGTTTTAATAATCTAAAAGAATTTGACAGCCCTACTTTTTGATTATTTAGTTGATTAATTCCTGGGTCCGAGTTGGTTTGCGTGTATTGTTAAGAATCGATTGGATCGGATGTTGTTTGCTTGTAATGGTTTTAAAGGAAGGAAATACACAATATGAAGTATGTGTGAGACATTTGTAGTATTGAATGCATCTATCTCTTATACTCCATGTGTAATGAGCACTGATAGTGGTAATAGATGGAGGACGGGAGAGATATAGAGAGGACAATCCATCAGGGTTAAGTCTTTTGCTGCGGAGACAGGCTTAGAGTTATCGTCATTCACTTTTCACCCCAGAGAAACACAACTCAACTCTGATGAACACCGCTTCTATGTAAATAAACTCTGGAAAGTGATCTGAGCTCAGGGCACAATGAAATTTATAAATGAATGACTTTTTGTCGTCTAAAAAAAAAGGTCAGCAGAAATGCCTTCAGATACAAAAACGTATCCACCAATTCAACAGATGAGGACAGAAGTATTAAATGCAGGTTATTCCCCATGGGCAGAACAGGCTGTGATTCTGAAACGCATTACGATTTTCATTCAGTTACATCAGAAACACACACTGGCAGTGTGCCTGAGGAGACGGAAGATGATGAGATATTCTACCTCAAACTGAACTAAACACCTCAGATTGATTGTACACCTTTGGGATATTTTTTTTCAGCTTAGGATGTGGAATGTCGTGTCAGACATGAGTAATTATTAAGAAATAATCCACCCTCAATAATCGCCAACATTATAATCATGGAAAGAATGTGGGTGGGCACTTTAGTGACATTTTTCTAAAGCCACTTGATACTGAAAACACTGCAAAAAAATCTTCAAAGTTGTAAATTAAACAAAGATTATTGAGTAAATACTCTTTAATTCCCTCTATTCAAATTCTTTTGTGGTCTTTTACGTTTTTGCAGGGGTTCTAAAATAAGAGAGCTTGATGACAACATCCATAAAGGAAAATGGTATCCGAAGCAAAGAAAGTTGTTGCCATATGAAGAAAGAAAAATAGGTTACACTTTATTTCAATAGTCCACTTTAGACATTATGATATGATATTATGAACTACTTGTCAACCAACTCTCATTAATCTGCAACTACTTGTCAACTAACTCTCATTAATCTGCAACTACTTGTCAACCAACTCTCCTTATTCTGCAACTACTTGTCAAACTAACTCTCCTTATTCTGCAACTACTTGTCAACTAGCTCTCATTAATCTGCAACTACTTGTCAACTAACTCTCATTAATCTGCAACTACTTGTCAACTAACTCTCCTTATTCTGCAACTACTTGTCAACTAGCTCTCATTAATCTGCAACTACTTGTCAACCAACTCTCATTAATCTGCAACTACTTGTCAACTAACTCTCATTAATCTGCAACTACTTGTCAACTAACTCTCCTTATTCTGCAACTACTTGTCAACTAACTCTCATTAATCTGCAACTACTTGTCAACTAACTCTCATTAATCTGCAACTACTTGTCAAACTAACTCTCATTAATCTGCAACTACTTGTCAACTAACTCTCATTAATCTGCAACTACTTGTCAACTAACTCTCCTTATTCTGCAACTACTTGTCAACTAACTCTCATTAATCTGCAACTACTTGTCAACTAACTCTCCTTATTCTGCAACTACTTGTCAACTAACTCTCCTTATTCTGCAACTACTTGTCAACTAACTCTCATTAATCTGCAACTACTTGTCAACTAACTCTCCTTATTCTGCAACTACTTGTCAACTAACTCTCATTAATCTGCAACTACTTGTCAACTAACTCTCATTAATCTGCAACTACTTGTCAACCAACTCTCATTAATCTGCAACTACTTGTCAACTGACTCTCATTAATCTGCAACTACTTGTCAACTAACTCTCATTAATCTGCAACTACTTGTCAACTAACTCATTAATCTGCAACTACTTGTCAACTAACTCTCCTTATTCTGCAACTACTTGTCAACTAACTCTCATTAATCTGCAACTACTTGTCAACTAACTCTCCTTATTCTGCAACTACTTGTCAACTAACTCTCATTAATCTGCAACTACTTGTCAACTAACTCTCATTAATCTTCAACTACTTGTCAACTAACTCTCATTAATCTGCAACTACTTGTCAACTAACTCTCATTAATCTGCAACTACTTGTCAACTAACTCTCATTAATCTGCAACTAGTTGTCAACTAACTCTCCTTATTCTGCAACTACTTGTCAACTAACTCTCATTAATCTGCAACTACTTGTCAACTAACTCTCCTTATTCTGCAACTACTTGTCAACTAACTCTCATTAATCTGCAACTACTTGTCAACTAACTCTCATTAATCTGCAACTACTTGTCAACTAACTCTCATTAATCTGCAACTACTTGTCAAACTAACTCTCATTAATCTGCAACTACTTATCAACCAACTCTCATTAATGAACGAAGTAAATATACATTAATGAGCACATATATTTTTGAAAGAACTGTGTTTTTAGCTAAGAATAAACTAAAAGAGTTACACAGTGTAGATGTTTTATTGTTATTATGTTGACTTTAAGTGGAAACTCTGTCTGAAGTAAATCTGTTCTTGTTGTTTATCTCTCTTTGTAATGTCACTCTATAATGTTTCTGCAACCATGTGTTCAGTGGACATGAATCTGGTGTGTGAGGGTTCTCTGTTCCCTCATGTTTTCTCACTTCCTCTGCCATTTTCCTTCCCCGAGCAACATCTCTTCATCTCTTTCATGATCTTTTTCAGCCATCTCCTTACCCATCGTTTTGCTCTTTCTCTCTCTCAAACAAGAGAGTCTCAGGTGTATAATGGGCTCTGCTTCATGTCCCTGTAACTATGGCAGATTTTTTTTTTTAAAAAGGCATTCATTCATTGTCTTTGGTGCAGAGTGTTCATTTTACAGGGTAAAGAGAGCGTGACTTTGGCTTATTGATTTTTTTCTGCATCTATAGGATGTGAATGTGAATGACATAACTTAGACAGACAGAGTTTACAGAGGTCAAACCATGCCACTCTGGAGCATGAATGCCACATCTTTCTTTACCTTTATTTAGGAACAGAGAAAGTCAGCCCAGATTTAGCAATAATTGCGTTCCTCATGGAGACTTAAATCTGTTGTGTAAATCTGGTTGCCCCTTCAAAAATGATTATAGGATTATTAGTATGTGGTTTATCCGTTTGACTGTGTTATGTTGTTTTTGGCTAAACCCACCAGACTTTGGCCATGCAAGTGGCCACGAACATATGCTGAATGGCATTTAAACATTTTTAGAGAACTGACAAAGATAGAAAGAACACCTTCTGCAAACCAGGGACAGAGATAGATGGTGTTTCTGTTACTCGTCTCCTTCCTTGTCTCTATCCTTATTTATCCTCCTCACCTTTTTGGTTCAGTGACGAAATATATATATATATATATATATATATATATATATATATATATATATATCAAAAAGAGGGAAACTGAATCAAAAGTTTCAAGATTATGTTACGTGTGTGGATAATGTGACCCCTGAGTACTGGCAGTGGCAGTGCATCATTCACAAACTCAAGAAATATACAGACAGAGTAACAACAAAAAAATAGATATATTTGGTAAGATCCACAAGACTGTCTCATAAAAACTGCATTTCAATAATTCAGAATAGACCTGTGTAAATTTCTGTAAATACCGACTATAATCAAAATAAAAAATGTAATAGCTAAGCTAACATCAAGTTGTCGTGCATTTATCCAAAATGATTTTACTGAAAAATCATTTATTTTGCTGAAAGGGAGGGAAAATTGCCTTTATTTGAAGCAAATCTCCTCAAATGCTTGACCAGTTGGCCATTTGGCATCATTATCTGATGTATAGCTATGCACTGACCCACAGAATCCCAGGATTAACACTGTCTGTCCTGACTATGGATTTCGAGGACCAATTGGAAGGAAAACATAATTAATTCAGAACAAGATTTTTTTATTTATTTTTTATTTAACAACATTTGCTACATTTTTTTTGTACTGATTGCTACTAGAGTGACCATTCCCTGTTAGCATTCAGAGAACGGTTAGTGCCAGACATATTAATAGGAAGGGAATGCCAACATCGCCATCAGCCAAGGGAGCTGTAATTGATTCTGTATTCAGTTTATGACTTCTTATTAAATAATGCCTCATTGCCTTCTGTAGCACAATGGACTGCGTAAACAGCTGGCGCCCAGATAATATGGAAAGCATTCAGAGAACAGAGATCATTAAGGTTCACTCGCTGTTTTGTTGATGTAGTAGTCATCTTGGACTTGCTAATGCAACATTTTTTGGTTACAGCTGCCATTGAAGAAATGCTCTGTTTTCTTTCAGTGATTAATAATGTGGAAGATAATGGAAGTAGTATTCGGCTGGTAATTTGACCTCAACTTTGACTTTTATTAGACTACTAATATTAGTTGAGTCTCCATCTCATGTAGACATTATTATACACATATATTTGAAAACTACACATCTACATCTACTTTATTATTTTACACACATTTTTGAAAACTACACATCTACTTCTACATCTACATGCTATAATGGGACCATGTTGGTTATAAAGGTGAAACTCGAACAATTAGAATATCGTGCAAAAGTTTATTTACATTTATTTCAGTAATTCAACTTAAAAGGTGAAACTAATATATTGTATATACTCATCACATGCAAAGTGGGATTTTTAAGCCTTATTTGTTATAATTGTGATGATTATGGCTCAAAGCTTATGAAAACCTTTTCACAATATTCTAATTTTGAATTTGGAGTTTTTATAAGCTTTATGCCATAATCATCAAAATTATAACAAATAAGGGCTTAAAATATCCCACTTTGCATGTAATGAGTATATACAATAGACTATATTAGTTTCACTTTTTAAGCTGAATTACTGAAATAAATAAAATACTGAAATAACTTTTGCACGATACTCAAATTTTTCGAGTTTCACCTGTAGTCTCATATTAGGATTTTCTTATTTTATTTATTGTATTGGTTAATAATGTATATTGCATGCTAATTTCTTTGATTTATAGAATTATTTTCTGTTTCTTATACTATAACAGTTTACAGCATTAGTTGGGAAAGATATTTTTTCCTCAATGAAATCGAAATATCGGTGTCGACAGATATCATTCTGAATAATCAGCAGAGAAATGAAGTACAGTATCGGTGCATCTCTAAGTATATGTTGTGATGCCTAAATGCACCTAAAATTATCTTTAAAATTACATTTTATTTTTTTAAAGTTTTATTTTTCATTTATTTAGACTAAATACACTAGATTTTGAATATATTTTTTATCAACCATAACTTAATAATAATAGTAATCGGTACAAGTCAGACTTTTTTTACTACTAAATATATATATATAATATTCAGCTCTGGTCCACATGATCTACTGGTTTGTGGAATATGGGGAACATATTTGTCAGGCTTTGCTGTGATCAGAGGAGAGATTAGTATTAAGGGAGGCATGCTGAGCAATCCTGTTCAGTTATTAAATGTTAACATGTTTTCTTTCTAATAGATTATTGACCAAAATGTGAATTCCTGGTTTAAAGCGACCCTTGACTCACTCACCAGTCCACTCACAACTCAATCTACTCTGTGCATTTATCAGATCATTGGATTCTATTGAGATCTGCCCTGTAATGTTTCTTTTAAAAATAGCTTTCTTGGAAATACGTAAGACACAAATTACTGCTGAGCTACTATTTGATGCTAATCAATCTAAGAGCCACTTAGATGTGTTTCTACAACTGACTTAATGACTTCAACGTCTGTTAAGGGATAATTAAGAGTTCTTTAAATGTAGAAGTCTGGTCAAGGGAAATGTATTCACACATTACATGTTTATAGCAGCATTTTCATTTTGTGATTCTTTGTCTGTCTGTAATTGGACTTGTGTGCAAGAGTGAACATCGGTTGCTTTAGCAACAGCTAAGTGGGATCTGTTCTACAACAATTAGCTAGATGTGAAATAATGAAATATTTCCAAAACAAAATTTGTGACTTACAGTGCATGACCAAATGTATATGGACACCTCTTTATAATTAACAGACTTAGTGCCCTATGCTCTCCAAGATGAAGAAAATGTGGACTGAATCACAGAATCCACAGATGAATAAACCAAAAGCAGAGCTGTACACTTAAATTGTGAAATGGACTAGTGTCTGTGAATATTAAAAAGCAAAAATACTTTTATCTATCTCTGTGTGTTCATTAGCAGTTCAATTCATTTGATAAAACTATAGTTCGATAATCACAGAAATTCAAATCTCTTTACTACATCCCACCTACATAAAAGTTTGGTTTAACCCTAAGAAATTATGACAGACATACACTGCATGAAAAGACTCAAATCCGGCAATATCCGGGCATGGTAAACTCCTGTGCAATTTGATGTTTGCTGGATGTATGTGGGAAAAAGCGGATCAGAGTAACACGGAACAGTATATTTCCAGACAAACCCGGAAACCTCACCTAAGCGGGCATATACAGGAATCCGTGAAATTTCACGGACATATACAGCTGAAACACTGCTGGGTGTGAGAGGTGTGAAGAAGACCTTTCATATGTTAATGACTGACACTAAGGGTGCTGGCTGTTCTCAGATGGAGGAGTGGCAGGGGACTTCAGGATTGAAAATTATCTCTGGTCTACAGCAAACAAGTTTTTTGTACAGAAAAATAAATAAATTCTTAAGGCCCTGAAACAGAAAACCGACGTCAAAGAACTAGCAATGACTAAAGCCAACTCTAGGGTTGGCTTATGTCGCCTGTGTCAGGGCCTTAAAACCACTGTATGAAAAAAAGTATCCTAATCCAATATTCTTTTATAAAAACAGGACAAAATAAACACCATGAATATACGTTCACAAAAACATCTGAATATTTAATGAAATAAAAAATACAGGGAAACATTTCAGAATATCTAAATTTTTATTGTGAAGTTTTACAAATTGCAGACAACATTTGTCGCCATTGGCTTTGCTTAGTTGGGGACATTTTTATTTAATATTCAACAATGTTATTGAACTGCCTGCGACACCATTATATGAGATCTGAACTGAGATGGACAATGACATCACGGTTTTGGCAGAGTTAATCCATGCTTCTTTGGGCATGCATGATGTGAAACGAGTGGTCGCAAAACCACCGGGCTTTCCCGTGTTATTGTCAGCAGCTGGTTATCCTTCCATGTTGAAAGGTAAGTCCAGCTGCATCATATTTATTCACAAAATTAAATAGATTCACTTGCAACGCGTCATACCGAGGTTTGTGGTTTGAGTGAATAAGTTCTTCCGCAAACAAACAAGCTGCAAGAAAAGGGGGCGTTTTGAGGTTTGAAATTCACCACTCACAACCATAAACACAACAATGTGGTGACGTAATGGAGGTGCAACCAATAACGTTAGTGTATTGCTTCAAGCGCGAGAAAAATACTTTAAAATTACAGCATTCTTTCCCGAAGCAAAGAGAACAGTTCGAGGTTTGGAAACAGTTTTCTTCTATTCACCTTATTTTGCACGACAACAAGGGTGACGCCATTGCGTTCGTTTTGTCATCTTACTCCCGTCTGAGAAAGACTTCAACTTCCGGCTCATGAGAGGGATGAGATTCTGCGCTAGTTGAAACGAACGGTAAAATATGTCAAGTATTAAATGTTCAGTTAGGTGCTGCCATAACAGTTGGATTAAGAGGAGAGAACAATTGGACCAACGGTGTAACGAACATAATGTGAGGCGGTCAGATTGTTGTTGTGGTGCACTTTACGATTTAGCTACACCCACCACCTAAAGACGAGGAGCACCGGAGGCAATGGCGGAAGGCACTAACGTTACATTTGGAAGCATAGGCTTGAAAGTGCCCAACTGAGGCTAAACACGGAAACGATTCTGATGAGAAAACGCAAAAGTGGCGTTGCGTCATCTTTTTTTTATTCTGCGTTTAGACGAGCGTTTTGTGTGAGAAATCCGCGTGCAAATGGAGACGCAAAAGTGTGTGAAATTCAATGTAGTATGCACTTCAGGCGGCTAGGAGTGCATACTACAACAACACCAAGTCCACGCGCCTGCGTACAACTTTCACCGTCAAGCAAACTTTTGCGTTTATATCGTTTACACGGGTAAGATTTAAGATTTCCACTCTGGGGGGTGGTTTCACTTTTTTTGCGTTTTTGAGCCTCAAAAACGCCATCGCCGTGTAAACGAAAGGCACATCCGATAAAATATTTTTACGTTTTCACCCGCGAGCGTTCTCGTGTGAACAGGGCCTAAGGACGGGAATCCGATGGGCTCTATGCACGGCGGTATTTCCGGTGAAGCATTAGGGATGCTCGATAACTTCCGCCGATCGTAGAGTCCAATGAAATACCGAGAATTTATATTGAATTTTATACTCCATGGTTATACTAACGAAACGTTAGTCACAAAAACAGATAAAACAGACACCCCTCGTTGTGTTTATGCTTCTTTTTAAAATTATATTAAGTAAACATAACTATATATAAAATTACATCTAAACGTATGTACGTTTCGTTTCAATGACGGGAGGACAGTAAATTTTGAAGACTCCACCATAATCCCGTTTTCCTCGGTTCTCCTCCGCTTAAATCTCCACAACCGGAAATGGACGAGCATCCTTGCGTCAAATGCGGAACTTATGCGTGCATATAGCCCATTGAGGAACACCCCAGAAATGGCTCGGCTACGATGTTCCGATAAAGAAGTCACGCCGGGTGTTGAATATTGTCAGATTCAGGTAAGCTAACTTGCCTAACTGTTATGTGCTTGTTTGCCTAACTTTAGATTCGTGAAGTCCGTTCTATGAATGCTTTTAAGATCAGTAACAAGCCGTAAACAAAATACAATGAATCTTGCATGATTACCATTGCCCACATACATGTTATTTTTTTAACTTTGTGATATTGACCTAAGAGTCTGAAAGAATGAATGAATGAATATTCACGGTAGTACAAGATAGTATGGTAACTTACATTAGTCTTACAATAGCTCACATTACTGCTATTGCACATTACGAGATGTAAACAACACTGGTCCAGATGCACTTCCTGTTTCAGTTTGTAAAAGGCTTCTTAATTTCAAATGTAAAGAAAATATCTTGAATATGTTTGTTTAACTTTTTGATTCAGTTGTTCTGTTGGTTGTACTTTAACCCAACGTTTATACAGTGTTAAAACTGAAACAGGAAGTGCTTGTGAAATCTTGTGAAATGGTCTATACAGAGATTGCTGATGCTAGCAGGCCAGCTAGCTACATCTCTCATTCAGATATTGATATTGACTTATGGCGAGTTAGGAGATTGTGTATTGTTTCGTTTTTAATTAATGTATCTTTCTCACACACTGTTCTGTGTAACTATGGGTGCCATCATCAATGAATTCTCCATGATCTATTTTAAGTAGCTACTAATGTAAAAAATGTTTATGGTTATAATATTTCCATAGATGCATCAATGAGAGTCAGTAATGCAGTGGATAACTATGAGGATGATCACATCCACATGCCCCACAGCTGTGATGCAGAATCACAATGGGAGGATCAATCTGTCTTTGGCCACAACCTGATCTTCTCAGAGAGACTCTCCAGCGTCTTGATGCTCTTTAGCGAAAGTATGAGCAGCACAGACTAACGTTACATGAAGAATCTTACAACGCTTCGAATAGAATAAAAAAGGCACATGACGTGAACATTGCGGTAAGTCCAATTATTGTTCTATAACGTGGCTGTAAGCCATAGTTCGGTTACAATTATTGTTTTGTCTCTTGCGGTTACTGTGATGGTCAGCTTATTCCAACTGAAAATTCAGTTTTGTGGTTCTTGAAGATTGTGAATCAATTTAATTGCTTTTTAATTTCAAACTTTACAGGAATCTGTAAGGCGCCTCCATAATTCAGAGAACAACCCACACAAATACGTTCCACAAACCAGGTAAGACTGTTTCTTATATACTATAGCCTAAATGTTAGTTTAATCTACTACTCTGTGGATTTGGAATGCCAAAAGTGAATTTCAGTAATGATACCTGCAACTTTCCCCCCCAGAATAAATTCATCACATAACCTGGCTGTGACCACTTACCTCTTCGAAGAATTAAGGTCAACTTTTACAGACGTTGACCCTGAATGTGTAAAAGGTAATCTTAAAGATGTTGTAATCATTTTATTGTCCTCTGTTTTACTTATTTTTATTGCCATTACATTTATTTATGATATATTTAGCAGGTTGGAAGATGTATTTTGAGACTTTGCGGAGGAAGTATTCTTTGGCTCAGCCTGAAAAGGCCCAGAAAAGAAAAACTATGACGAGCATTGCAAAGAACCTTCAAAGAAAGCGACTGGTAAGTTAAGAAACTGGTTAAGCACTTTTTTTTCTCTTCAGAATGTAACTATCCTCCTCTCTGTGTTTTAGTGGTTAAGTTACTGTCATGTTTTTCAGTTGCTGGAGACCAGGTCCGGGGTTGTACAAACCAACACAGAAAAGGAACTTTGGAAGACCGCAACAATAGAACTGATGTCTGATGAAGATGATGCTATTGTTGATGGAAGGCCAGTGTGAATGGTGAGGTCTCCACCAATCTGCTCTCTGCTAGGTACTATAAAACAGACTAGAGGCTGACCCACACTATGCGTCACACCACCAGCGTATCATGGCAGTTTGAAAAATGTTAACTCGTATATAAAAAAAAAATATATATATATATATAACCGTTCAAAAGTTTGGGGGTCGGTAAGATATTTTTTTTTTTTGGTTTGGGGGGGATAGCTCAAATTAACTCAATACTTTTATTCAGCAAGGATGCATTAAATGAATCAAACGTGACAGTAAAGACATTTATAATGTTACAAAACATCATATTTCAAATAAATGAAATATAACTTTCTATTGATCAAATAATCCTAAAAAGTCTACAACTGTTTTCAACTTTGGTAATAATAATGAATATTTATTGAGCATCAAATCATCACATTAGAATGATTTCTGAAGGATCATGTGACACTGAAGACTGGAGTAATGATGCTAAAAATTCATCTTTGATCACAAGAATAATGTATTCCAATAGAAACGTTTATTTTAAATTGTCATAATATTTAACAATATTACTCTTACTTTTTTTGTATTTTTTATATATAAAAAAAAGCAGCCTTGGCGAACATATGAGACTTCTTACCGATCCCAAACTTATAAACGGCAGTGTACACCTTGAATATTTTATATACACTTTAATTTCTTATTTACTTTTCTCGTATTATTTCATATATTTGTTCCTTTTTTTGTTGTCCATGTTGCTTATCTCCATTTTGTTTACTTGTTTGCATTTTAATGTATGTTTATAATGCACTCTCTGTAATGTTCTATTTATTTATATTGTTTACTTGGAATATCTACGTATATTTTATATATATATATATATATATATATATATGAAGAGTTCAGATGCAAAAGCCTCTAAATGCCATTTGAAATTTTCTCCTTTAATGATGATTTTTATCAAACTTGTATATTTAAGTTCAGTAATTTCACTTAAATAGCAATTAATAGGCAATTATCATTGCCATTTAAGAGAAATTACTGAACTTAAATACACAAGTTTGATAAAAATCATCATTAAAGGAGAAAATTTCAAATGGAACTCTTCATATATTTTATATATATATGTAACTTTTTATATACACTGTGTACTTTATTCCTTTACATCTGTCCTTTAAAATGATTGGGTAAAAAAAAATTAACGAAAATAAAAAGTTAACAAATTATTTAATGTATGTTTATAATTTTCTTTGGAATGTCCATGATTTTTTTTTCTTCCTTTGAGATGTTATTACTTCATACTTTTTTTTCTAGTTTTTGTTCCCAATTCCTCTGTAATGCTTGTTTATAATGCTATTTGGAATGTGTTATATACCTTAATAAAAATTTCAGACTTTCCCATTGTTCTTTGTATGTTTAAATATAAATATAAATATATATATATATATATATATATATATATCAAATTTCTTTTAATGAATATATTAAAATTGGGGGAGGGAGGTTTGGTATATATTTGAGCAATATCTGCATAGCTGGTATATAACCAATCAAATCAGTATGCTACAAGGCCTAGGGTGGGCCATGTTTAAAAGTAACCAATAAACTCCGTTTACTGGGTTTTCAATGTGTCCTGCCCTCCAATAGTGGTCTGGGTGTTGGGAGTGGCTTTAAAAGAACAACCAATCCAGTTTGGTTGGAAGGCAAAAAGGTGTGAATGTTTCCTGCAAAAAGGTGTGATTTTTTTCCTGCTTTAATGGGATTACTTGCCATGGCAACAAATGGCTCTAGCACGGAAGTATACGTCCACAACATACATCCGATTTGGTATCATTCCGGATGTATGCGGATATATACAAACCCATGGAATTTGACATATCCGGCCACTATACTCCTGGATTCTTCCGAATTTCAGCAGTGTATACAGGAGTATACTGGTCCGGATACACCTATTTTCATGCAGTGATATATTATAGGGATCGTTATAGATCATAACGTATATTTCATAGGTCCCACGGATTTGACTATTCCAGTTTGTAAATTCTCAACAAGGCCATGGGGATGTGGTGGCCAAATACACTCTAGTATATACAATAATTCTGTGTTTGACCCCCTTTCGCCTTCAGAACTGCCTTAATTCTACGTGGCATTGATTCAACAAGGTGCTGAAAGCATTTAGAAATGTTGGCCCATATTGATAGGATAGCATCTTGCAGTTGATGGAGATTTGTGGGATGCACATCCAGGGCACGAAGCTCCCGTTCCACCACATCCCAAAGATGCTCTATTGGGTTGAGATCTGGTGACTGTGGGGGCCATTTTACTACAGTCAACTCATTGACATGTTCAAGAAACCAATTTGAAATGATTTGAGCTTTGTGACATGGTGCATTATCCTGCTGGAAGTAGCCATCAGAGGATGGGGACATGGTGGCCATAAAGGGATGGACATGGGCAGAAACAATGCTCAGGTAGGCCATTAGCAGTGTTTATGCCAAATTCTGACTCTACCATCTGAGTGTCTCAACAGAAATCACAACCATGCCACGCTCAAAATTGCTTAAATCACCTTTCTTTCCCATTCTGATATTCAGTTTGGAGTTCAGGAGATTGTATTGACCAGGACCACACCCCTAAATACTTTGAAGCAACTGCCATGTGATTGGTTGATTAGATAATTGGAGTAATGAGAAATTGAACAGGTGTTCCTAATAATCCTTTAGGTTAGTGTATATATGGCCATAAACCACAATGTCTAAAGAATTTGCACTTGTATTTATCTGAACTGCACCAGGGCCTACAGAAGGAGTATTGTGTGTGTGTGTGTGTGTGTGTGTGTGTGTACTGTATGATTGGTATGAACATTTAAAGCCTGACTCAACATGAGCATCTTCAGGAGAGATCTGAGAGCTTAAGATAGTGTAGTGTCTCATTTGAGTTACCAAGACAAGGTCATGAGTACCAGTCTTATTTCGGCTGTATGGAAACCTGAGGTTGTTATGGCAACGAGTCCCCAAAGACACACCTGGTACTTTCCTACCTATTATCCCAGAAAGCAGCTCTCTCTCTCTCTCTCTCGACCTCAGGAGGAGGCAGTTGAACAACACTGTGCTTCCCAAACCCCGTCGAAACCATTAAAACAACCTGGTATTCAGCAAATATTGCTTTATATTAAGAACATAATATGTTCTTAAAGGGTTAGTTCACCCAAAAATGAAAATGATGTCATTAATGACTCACCCTCATGTCGTTCCAAGCCCGTAAGACCTCCGTTCATCTTCGGAACACAGTTTAAGATATTTTAGATTTAGTCGGCGAGCTTTCTGTTCCTCCATTGAAAATATATTTACCTTATACTGTCCTTGTCGATAAAGGGAATAAAGACATCATCAAAGTAGTCCATGTGACATGAGTGGGTTAGTTCGAATTTTTTGAAGCATCGAAAATACTTTTTGGTCCAAACATAGCAAAAACAACGACTTTATTCAGCATTGTATTCTCTTCCGGCTCTGTTGTCAATGCTCGTTTACGCTTCCGCAATGACGCTGCTGTGCTGACGTGTCTTAGACATTTTTTACAATGGTCCTAAATAGGGGTGCAACGGTACATGTATTCGTATTGAACCGTTTCGGTTCGAGGCTTCCGGTTCGGTACGCATACAAACCGAACGATTGCTTGGACCATTTTTCCTGCCGGCAAAATTCGTGCTGACGCGACCAACACAACGTTGCGCAACATCAAATGGCAAGCGTAATGAAAGCAGAACGAAACTGCGCTAGGGTTGGGTATCGAGAATCGAGTATCGATTGGAACCGGGACTAACTTTTCGTTTTTCCCGGAATCGTTCAAAAGTTAAAATTTCGATTCCTAGTTTCGATATTCACAGTCCGCCGAGCGGAAGAAGAAACTGCTGAACAACACCAACGAAGAAGCGTCTACCGGAAGTGTTGGCATAACCGCGCGAGTCGAACATGAGAAGCTTACGTCGGCGGTCCAAAGTGTGGCTTCACTTTTCTAAAAATAACGAAATCTCGGCAAAATGCAAAATTTGTGACAGAAGGAGTATTTCCTTCAGAAAGGATTATTTCCTTCCGAAAGACCGTTGGTTAGCAAGGTTAGCTAAACTTTTTTGACCCTGCCTCTTAAAAGAATCGGAATTGAGAATCGTTAGGAACCGGAATCGAAACAAGGAATCGGAATCGGAATCAGAATCGTTCAAATTCAAACGATACCCAACCCTAAACTGCGCTACTCGTTATGTGCTTCACGGATCGTTTATCAGTTCGGACCAGCAACATCTGTGCAGCGCGAGCCGATCTCGATCAAGCAACAATGTCACTACACAGCGCTAAGAGATCCGGTAAAGAAAACACTTGAATTCGCCACTGAGGTAATAACATCGCTGCGAGATCTAGTGATGCATTCACATTTCTCCGTTATTAACCGTAGATCTCTATTAGATCAAACAGCGCTGACGTGGAAACCAGGAGAAACAGTGTGCCGTGAATGAACTAGTAATACTTTCGTCCACAGACCAGCAACATTCACCATGGATTTAATATAGTAACACTAACTGGAACCAGTTTGGCTGGAATGGTGAAATGCTTTCAAGTACTTCACACATCTTTTCCAGCACTTCAAAATTCAAATATTATATAAATAAATATATATTTAAAAGTTATTTTTAATGTGATGACCGAAACATTATTTGTTCATCCTTCAAAGATGACCCCTATTTATAAACCTGAAAGTTTCAAGATCTAGGAAAACTCACACTTATTTAAAAATATTTTTTCTTTAAACAAATGGCATTTCTTTCTTTTTGCTGTATCGAAAACGTACCGAACCGTGACTTTAAAACCGAGGTACGTACCGAACCGTGATTTTTGTGTACCGTTACACCCCTAGTCCTAAAAACGCAGACTCCCTTGACGTCTTTCTCAGTTTAATTTGGTTATTTTAAGAAATTACAACTACATTATAAATATTTTAAGAATCCTAGTTTTCATATCATGAATGTTTATAGGATGGGAAGCCAAAAAAAGTCTATTCAGTCATTGAGTTTCCACTGGTAGTCTTCCCCTTGGTCAGCTGTTAACTTTTGTTCTCTGGTCCGTATGTTAGAACAGGCGTCACGTTTGGTTCTTACGAATCCTTGAAAGAGCTTGTGTGGCGAGGGGGGCGTGGTTTCGCGAAGTCTATAGCGGGAGAGAAAGGGCGGAGCCACGCGTTGAGTAAGTAGGTCAAGTGGAGATGATGAACACCTGTGTCTGATTGCAGTAATTGGTGTGGAGAGGGCTTTACTTGTCCTTTAAGAAGTCCTCCTTTGAATGAAAAAATATTACAGCTTTGGTACAACACGAGGGTGATTTTAAATAATGGCAGAATTTTCATTTTTGTGTTGCCATCTATACAGAAGTTGAAGCTGAATGACGTCCTGAAGCCATGAATATCCTGACTATGGCTTAACAGTGGTGTTTGTTTTGTGGCTTTCATGCTTTGCTGAACACAGGACACATCTGGGAAACTTCTGGAAAATTCCCATCACACAGCAGTGAGTTTCAGCAGGTAATGAAGATGAACTCAGCTGAAGGACTGTCGGGTTTAATGAGCGCTACTGTACCAACCTGCTCAGCTATAGGGGAAATAAATATTTTCATCTAAAAATAGCTTACATTTCCCCTGCTAGCGTTTTATGTGAACAACATACACGCGATTATTCCTTCATTTAATGATGTCGCTCCTCAGTTTCCTTCACTTATAGTCTGCCAGTCAGGTTCTTCTCAGCAGTAATTCAGGACTGTATGGCTCACAGAAACATTACAGGTGTCAATATGCTTTTCTTTTTATCTGAGAATTCCCTCAGAAAGAACATGGCAAACCTCATTAGAAAGAAACATATTCTTGTAAACCATACTTCAATCTTTGATTTATCTACAACTGCGAAGAATCACTTTTTACAGTGTACCATGTGAGGGACATTTTAATGATTTACTGTAGGATAAATGGCTTGGCAAATAAATGACTAGATTACTCTTAACTGTATTGCTGCTGCAGACCCTGTAAAAGCTGTAACTGTAATCCTACCTTAGCAACAGGGGTGGAGCTTGTTAGTCGCTTTGAACACTATCGGGTTTCTGACAATGTAATTAAACATTTAGTGTATGGTATTCATCAGTATTCATTCATTCAAGTTGCTGTAATAATGAAATATTTGCATTCTTACAGCCCAATCGCAAACCCCATTTAAACCTCTTCTCTTACCATGCATTTTACAGACCGACATGAAACAACATAAAAATAGCATTCAGGATTGTTATTTCTTGAGTAAATTGATCTGTCTGCAGTCGCTTAAGCCTAAATGGTCTTGAATCATTTGACACCACCATTCTAATGACTAGCAGAAATGCAGCAGGGCATCTGAAGAAAGAACAATTTAGGAGTAATTGTACCAGTTCTGGCAAACCTCATATAAGGTTGTTAGCCTTTTATCACAATGAATAGGATACAATCAATTTTCCAATTGCCCTTTATGGTTGTATGATGTCCAATGAGAGATTTGATGGAGGATGTTTCAAATATGGGAATAACCTGTTGATCAAACGCATTCACTGAACTGGCTCACACTGAGGTGTGTGTGTGTTTATTTCTTCTCCTATTTTTATGATAATTGGCAGAGATTTTAGTATCTGATATTGGAACCTGACTTAATGCAGGTTAGGAGTATCTCTTTTTTTTCATCGATTTATGTCTTTTGAATGGATTGACTCTGGCATTTATGATGGCATTTAGCACCATATAAGCTCAATTCCCTGGAAACACATAATATTCTGGAAGCGCTTCTTTTTAAAACATATTTGAATAGACTTTTGTATTCATTTCAACCCATCACGTCAGCTCTTGGTAGTATTTATAAAGAAGCTATTTCAAATAATGTTGTGTAGTCTGTTGTTAAAGTCCTCCTGTAGCCTCCCTCCGGTATAAACTAGCGATTTCTTTTTACTTCGTTAATGCCCCATTACTGGCGTTATACGCTAAACAGTGTTTAGAGATAAAACTTTTTACATTCGATTATCATGAAAACAAATCTCAGTGAACGATTGATTAGGTACCGATGTTTTATTAGACCAAAGGTTCATTTTGTACCGAAGTTCTCCTTTAAGGTCAGTTCTTCTGTTTTAGATGGTTGCAATACAAATAATGACGTAAGAACTGATCTAAATAGAAATGTTTACGATTATTTTACAAAGAAACTCAAGACTAGAAAGAGGAAATAAACAACCAAGTATAATGCGATAAGAACTGAGGTAAAAGTAAAAGTAAACCACACTGAAACAACAAGTTTCCCATGTTCAACTCATATTACTCATTTTATGAGGTTACATATTATAGGTCAAATCCATTCAACCATAATTAAAACATCTGACAGCTAAAACACATATTTTAAAGCATGATGGTTTTATCACTTCAGCAACTTTGAATTGGCTGAAGGCAGTAGGTGTTAATTGCTCGTTAATCTACTTGTTCCCTCATGAAATATAGATGCAATTTCATGTCAGCCTTTTTATCTGTGAGTTAATAGAATTTAAATTCCCTGTCATTAAAGCCCTGAATTTCTCACTGCTAAGATGGATGATTTCAATCTCACATACAATTTAGTGGAATATGAAAAGGCTTACACGGAAAGGCTTATATCATCGGTTCTGAGCTGCGGAGTGCATGGGGGAAAAGAGTTGATGCAAATGATGAATGTATTATTATATAATCATATATGATCATATCGTCTAGCATTAGAACAGCAATACAAACATAAAGTTTTAAAAGAGCATGAAAATGTTTCACATGTTTTATTTTTGATGATATGATGTGAAAATTCAAGAGATATCTTAAAAAAAGACTAAAAAATTCTGCGTATTTTTGGCCCTGTGCATTATAATATTAAAACATATAAAATAAGGGTCCTAGTTGAGAAGCAGAAATTTATATGTAACATGTACATTACATTACATCGCATTACAAGTTTAAGTCACGCATCCGTGCTGCTCCAGTTTGGGTGGTTGAAAATGATGACTGAATATTTTTCCTGTTTTTTGCACTGAACCTCATTCTGCCAGTTCATGAGGAATTATTCCACACGGAGTCTATTCTTATCCAGAGGGATGTAGTGCTGATTTATTTATTACATGTACAAACAAAAAAATTGGAGTATTATTCACAAATCTGTTCAAAGCTTCACACAGCAACGTAGAAAAAAAATCACCCACCATATGGAGATCATCTTAAAATAGGCTATGACTGTAAAATCTTGCCCAAAGGAGCACAGGAACCGGTGAAAGAAAGAACTGGCAGGCATTAGGAACAAGCGCTGAAATTGAGCAGTATTTCTGACAATACTCTGAAAACAGTATGTCTGTTTTTACATTGTGTTTTAACCAGGTATGACTTTGTAAAGTGACAGTAAAAGCTTTTCTGTGTAAATCAGGGATTTTGAGACTTTATGTGATTTTCTTTTGAGTGCTGGATACCTTATTTTGGATTTGCAGCTGGTAAAATTGCATTTAATGTGTGGGTAATCGAGAAAAACTGTGAGAAAAACTGAAAAACTGTGACCCAAAGCTCATGACCATAGGTGAGAGTAGGGACATATATTGACCGGTAAATCGAGAGCTTTGCCCTGCGGCTCAGCTCCTTTTTCACCACGACAGACCGGTACATCGACCGCATTACTGCAGAAGCTGCACTGATCCGTCTGTCAATCTCCCGTTCCATCCTTCCCTCGTGAACAAAACCCCAGGATCTCTCCACCAACCTGAAGTGAGCAAGCCACCCTTTTCCGACTGAGGACCATGGCCTTGGATTTGGAGGTGCTGCTTCTCATCCCAGCTTCTTCACATGCTGAAGGTCCTGGTCTGAAGGGGCCAACACGACAACATCATCCGCAAAGAGCAGAGACGAAATCGTGTGCTCCCCAAACCTGACACCCTCCGGCCCCTGGCGGCACCTTGGAACCGGCGACAAAGGGCAGCCCTGCCGGAGTCCAACATGCACCGGGAAGAAGTCTGACTTACTACGGGCAATGCGAACCAAGCTCCTGCTTCGGTCATACAGGGACCGGACAGCCCTTAGCAAGGGACTCGGGACCCCATACTCCTGGAGCACACTCCATAGGCCGCTGCAAGGTACACAGTCGAATGCCTTCCAAATCCATAAAGCACATGTGGATTGGTTAGGCAAACTCCCATGAAACCTCCAGCACCCTGTAGAGGGTATATAAGGTCAAAAACACGTTTATGTTCTCATAACATACATTGCAGCATCGGTTTGATCAAGAATTCAGTCTCTCCAAACCCCTCCTTTCTGAGAGCCTTCTCTGCTCTGAAGAAAAACAAGAACAGTAAAAATAGCAGTTTTTTCTTGTACCTGATCAAGAGAAAAAAATCCAGTCTTTCACTCTGCCTGTGTCCATTTGAATCTTTTCAAATTGTGTGAGATAATAGCGCTGGTCCAGTGTTCCACGGCCTGGACGAAAACCGCACTGTTCCTCCTGAATCCGAGGTTCCACTATTGGCCGTATTCTCCTCTCCTGTACCCTGGCATAGACTTTCCCAGGGAGGCTGAGAAGTGTGATTCCCCCTGTAGTTGGAACACTCCCTCCGGTCCCCCTTCTGAAAAAGAGGGACCACCACCCCGGTCTGCCATCCCAGAGGCACTGTCCCCGAACGCCACATGATGCTGCAGAGGCGTGTCAGCCAAGACAGCCCCACAACAGAGACTTGAGGGTACTCGGGGCAGATCTCATCCACCCCCGGTGCCTTGCCACTGAAGAGTTTCTTGACTATCTCGTTGACTTCAGCAAAGGTTGATGGACGAGTCCATCTCTGAGCCCTCAGCCTCTGCTTCCCCAATGGAAGATGTGACGGCGGGAGGAGATCCTCGAAGTATTCCTTGCACCGTCTGACGACATCCCCAGTTGAGGTTAACAGCTTCCCACGTTCAATGTAAACAACGTTGGGAGGGGACTGCCTCCCTCTCATGAGGCGCCGGATAGTTTGCCAGAATCTCTTCGAGGCCAGCCGATCGTCCTTCTCCATGGTCTCACCGAACTCCTCCCAGGCCTGAGTTTTTGCCTCCACAACCACCGGGGCTGCACTACGCTTGTCCTGCCGGTACCCGTCAGCTGCCTCAGGAGTCCCACAAGCCAACCAGGCCCAATAGGACTCCTCCTTCAGCTTGACGGCATCCTTTACTTCCGGTGTCCATCACCGGGTTGAGGGATTGCCACCTCGACAGGCACTGGAGACCTTAAGGCCACAGCTCCGAGCAGCCACTTCGACCCACTCGGATAACATGCTGAGTATGATGACACTTATGGAAATGTTTTACTGTCATAACAGCATTCTCATTTCAGAAATGCTGTGTGATGGAGGTTACAAAGGTGAAAGGATGTCGTTATTATCAGTAGATGCTCTAAAATCCAGGTGGTGTCAGTAACTCCTTTACAGTGACTAAACCTCAAATAACCCTGATTTTCTCTCTTCCTTTTTCTTCTTCTTTCCCTCCTCTCATTCTCTCACCCTTTCCTGAATCATCCCATTGACTTCTCCTCTGTACGCTGTCATACTCTGTTGACCTTGAGCTGTTGAGGAATAAGGCTAATGTACGATCAGGTTGTGATGGCAGAGGCAGTGGAAGGTTGTAGTTTCGGTAAGCACTCAGACTGAGTCTGAATGGTTTTGTGTTCATTCATCATGTTTATTTTCTTGTAGCCCTGACACTGCCACACATTATCACGCTCTCCAGGACTGTTTGGTCATCGTTGTTCATCTATCACTTTTGAATTGGGTCTCTTTAAGGGAAATGGAGTGCCAACTCCCAGCAGAGAGCATTTAGTTTAGCTCCTGCTACCATGTGTAATTATATTTCCATTTATTTGATTTTGTTTTTTTGAGGTAGACACTGCCACCATCTCTGATTGAAGTACTAAGCCACCAGTTTCTGAAATGAAAGTGCCCCTATTATGCTATTAAACGCTTCTAATTTTGTTTTAGAGGTCTCCTACAGTAGGTTTACATGCATCCAAGGTCAAAAACACTTTAATGTTCTCATGACATACATTGCAGCATCAGTTTGATCAAGAATTCAGTCTCTCCAAACCCCTCCTTTCCGAGAGCCTTCTCTGCTCTGAAGAAAAACAAGAACAGTAAAAATGGCACCGTTTTTTTCTTGTACCTGAATAAAAAAGAGAAAAATCCAGTCTTTCACTCTGCCTGGGTCCGTTTGAGTCTTTTCAAATTGTGTGCGTTCTCAAACACTTAACGTGAAAAAGATTCAATGGCTTAAATGTCCTAAGATAGTTGTATTAAAAGATTCAATTCTGTACACACCTTATTAATAAAGCATACAATATAGCCTATAAAAAAGCAGATGAGCTCAGAATATGAACCCAACACGCTTAATTACACACTAAGCATTTCCCTCCAAAAAAATAAAACCAGTTGTTCTGTGAAATCAGACACTGAGCATCCTCATATATGATCCTCGATTGATAACACCTCTGCGGAGATTCGACCGTGAGATTGGTAGTCGAATCAGGCTCCTCCTATCCAATCTTTGACTATTCGGGGTCACCCATATATTGGAGCATTTAGTTTTTCTTTTTAGATTTTTAAACAAATCTCTGTTGTGCGTACAGTACAGTAGCCGTGTTTTCCTTCTGTTGGTCTCTCAGGGTTTGTGTTGTGTTGTAAAGAGTGCAAGTAGCTGTCAGGAGCGATTACCTCGACAGGCAACAACTGGGACAAACCGGCGGGGTTAATGTGGTCAATGCACTGTTTATGTGTGTATGGTAGAAAGCAGAAATGATGGCTTTTTGTGCAGTAAGAAAGTGATTGTATTCGATGACGAAAGAGCAAACCAAGGTGTAATTTCTCCTCGGGTATTTCAGAAATATAACTCCACTGAGCCTCCTCAATTATTACAAAGGAACATCTGAGCAATATAATTGTCCAGCATTACCCAGCATAAATTAATCTAGGCCCGTACGGAATATGATGCTGGTCTGCTATTTGAGCCCATTCTCATCCTTTGGCATCTTATAGGTGACGCCATATGACATTTCGTCGAAATACTACGCACATGGCACCCTTTAGCGTCAATATAACACGCACTGTTATGGGTAGGTTTAGGTCTGGGGTAGGGTCTGCGTCTCATGTATGAAGCCTTGGGTTCTGCGTGTTATATTGACGTTAAAGGGTGCCATGTGCGTAGTATTTCGACGAAATGTCATATGGCGTCACCTATATGACGCCAATGGATGAGAATGTGTTTGCTATTTACAACGTGATTAGTAATCATGGCAGATTGTGGAGAGCATTTTACCTCCAATTGGATGCAATGGTCCTCATGTGATTAGATATTATCTTTGTGATATCACATCGTTTTTTCAGAATGTTATATTTTAAGTGTGGATTGTTTAGGAAAGTGAGGCAGGGAATGGACCTTTGCTGTTACAGCGGTGACCTGTTTGGTGCACAGCACTGGAGACACTGCTAGAATTACAAATCCACATCCATGACAGGTGTTGCTACAGCATGCCACTGGGTTTCAGAGCGCACACTTCAATCAACCACTACAGTCTGATCCCTCTGACTCCTCTAACTCTGGTGTAGAGGCAATCCTTGACTAGAAATGCGGCGCTTCACTGTCCATCAATGGGAACCGGGCGGTTTTTGCTTCAAACAAATGATCAGCAACCGGTTTGTTCTTGTTTTATTTTGGCCGATATTTCTTGACTTCCAGACAAATTGCATTGCAGTCTCTTCTCAAAATGTCATTTGTGTGGAAATATTCGAAAGTCTGTAAACAAGACTTTAACACAGACTAGAGGTGGGACATGCTGAATGTGGACATGATCTCTCGGACACATTTACCCCCTCGTTGAGGCCGATACCTGATTGCCTAATCCTAACCCCACTCCTAATCCTAAACGTACCTACAGTGCCCTTTTTCACTGGCGCTGGTCTTGGAAGTATTTTTTCCATTCATTTTTCCCATTTTAAAAGTCTATATATATAAGCCTTGAACCAAGCCAATCAGCCACAAGATGAATCACAACATTTCAAACTTTGACTTGAAGCAAAGAACTGTTTAGAAATCAGGCGAAAATACAAGACTGTGTACTAACCTGTGCCTCAACTACAATCCCATGACTCATTGGGAACAGCATAATCGAATCGCATGTCATAAGCGCGTTCAATGAGGCTATGCAGAGTTGTAGACAGTCACTGAGTGCCGCAAACAAACAGAAGATTATGATGCGTTCATGCCATGTCATGCCGGGTCGTTCACCCGTGACGTTCTACCTGGAGCAGTTTACGCCGTTAAACTCGGCTTTATGTTTTTTATATGGGAACAATATCAACGCTGAACTAAGGCCGTGTGTCCACCAAAGCGTTTTTCCACGCGCCTGGCGTATGTTTTCAATTGTTTTCGATGGGAGCGCCGCGTTTTTTAAACGTCATGAGCGTACCGAGGCGCTGAGCGTTTTTTTCACGCTGAAGCCCTGAGCGCCACGCTGGGAGTTGAAAAATGTTCAACTTTGGATAAAACGCAGCGCTCATCACTGTCACTTTTTTCCCAGCCGTCCAATCACAGTGGAGGAGGGGCGGGACTAATACCACACCGACCAACTGTCACAACATTCAACTGCTGCGGATATTCTGTATCATAGCAACGAAACGTCTCAACGGAAAAAAAGCTCTCAAGCGCCCAAAACACGGCGTCTTCAGCAGAGCGTCTAGCGTTTTGTTTTCAGCTGGCTAAAAACGCTTTGGTGGACACACGGCCTAAATCTGCAGCAGTCAGTTAGTGCAAGTCAGAGCTCTGTCATTATTATAGTAATGTTTTGTGCTTTGAGACATGAGGTACTGGAAATTTTACGCCGTCTCTTGTGATGGTTTGCAGACTCTGCTGTTCATGTGTTCATGTGTTTTGGAGGAGGGAGGGTGGGATCTAATGCTTTCAAAGCTAGCTTGCTATTGCTAGCCGCTCTGAAATTGCCTAAAATAGACTCTTTAGACTTGGGGGATCTGGTACTCGGAGCGCTGTGAACTTTTGTCGTTTCCTTGGAAACTGAGTTGGCTTGTCAGTTTCCCTCCCCGCGCCTGTTTTGTGTATTTATTCAGCACACAGTCACCCTCCAAACATGCAGAGTGTGAAAGAGTCTATTCAGAGAACCCCCCGCTGCCGTCTCTCGGTGTGACTGTGTGTAAGACACATGCTATAATTAACCAGCTTTACTGTTACAGCAGAAGCCACGCTCTGTGTCCGTCCTGTGAATGCACATCATCCAGCTTCAGCAACAACAAGGTCATTCAGTCACTGGAGCCTGTGTGAGAAAACATCGCATTAAACTCATTAAACACATATATTTAGAACTGTCAAATTAACTTAAAGGAGTAGTTCACTTTAAATAAAAAACAAAAAACTTTTGCTGATAATTTACTCACCCCCATGTCATCCAAGATGTCCATGTCTTTCTTTCTTTAGTCGAAAAGAAATTAAGGTTTTTGATGAAAACATTCCAGCATTTTTCTCCATATTATGCACTTCAATGGGAACCAAACGGTTCAAGGTCCAAAAGACAGTTTCAGTGCGAACTGCAAACTGTTGAAAGGGCTTTAAATGATTCCAGACAATGACTAAGGGTCTTATCAAGCGAAACGATTTGTGTTCATTTTGAAAACGAACTTGTTCATCAAAATGAACAAATCTTTTTTGATGAACGTGTTCGAACAGGAGAGTCACGAACGCGCGTCACAGAACAGAGCAAGGCGAGCATTTGAGCTTATGAAACTTAAACTTTGTTATTTATTTTTTTAAATGAGCGATCGTTTCGCTTGATAAGACCCTTATTCATCGTCTGGAATCGTTTAAAGCCCTTTGAACTGTATGCAGTTTGCACTGAAACTGTCTTTAGGACCTTGAACCATTTGGTTCCCATTGAAGTCCATTATATGGAGAAAAATCCTGGAGTGTTTTCATCAAAAACCTTAATTTCTTTTCGACCGAAGAAAGAATGACATGGACATCTTGGATGACATGGGGGTGAGTAAATTATCAGCTAAAGTTTTTTTTTTTTGTGAACTACTCCTTTAATTTAGTTCATTATTTATATTCAAATATAATATGGTACGGTTGGTATTGATTTTTTTTGTGTGTGTTTTTGACAGAAGTCTCTTATGCTCAATAAGGCTTAATTAATTTAATCGACATATTACAATTTAAACTGTTTTATATTTTAATATAATTTAAAAGGTAATTTCCTGTGATCAAAGCTGAATTTTCAGCTTCATTACTCCAGTCTTCAGTGTCACATGACCTCTCAGAAATCACTCTAAAATTCTGATTTGCTGTTCAAGAAACATCATTTTTCATAGGGGTTATACTTTGACAGTTCAAAAGAACAGCATTTATTTGAAATGGAAGTCTTTTGTAACATTACACATGTATTTACTGTCACTTTCGATCAATTTAATGCGTCCTTTCTGAATAAAAGTATTGTATGTATGTGTATACGTATATCATAATTATCACCATCGAACATATAAGATAAACAATATATTGACATCCGAAGACACATCTTAAAATGTCTATTTGTCTGCCTTAATGTTATAGTATTCTGGTATGCTGTTAACTAGTTCATTTTAAAGGATCATGATATTTCATGATTTTCTGTCGAGCACAAAACCGCATTCAAGTCTTTTATGTCTTATACAAATTAATTTTTCATTTTAAAAAGTGGCTCAAATAAAGTAGTCCATTTGCGATAAGTTTTCTGAAGTTGTACAATAGCTTGGCAAAATTGAATTCACTTGTAATTTTCCCATCACTATGTGAACAGCACTTTCACAGTCTTTATTTGGGTGAATGATGCCTCTCTCCTCAGTCTAATATCCATGATGTGTGAAAAAACTCAGCTGAGACACACTATCAATATCCATTTGTGTCTGCACTGTAAAAAAAAAAAAAAAAAAACTGATTGAAATTTAGATAAATAGGAACTTTGTGACAATGCCAGGCTGTTGATCACACTGAGTTTGATGTTCAGACTTATGGAAGAATAATCACTCGCTCATTATCGCCACTAGCAGCACTTTTATAATTAGTCATGACTGGTTATTTAGAATGATATTTTCTTATTTAACATGAAATATGTTTTTAATGCTTTTGTAAAGTTTTGTTGTAAATAATGTGCAAAGTCAATCTGAAAGTCTGCATGAAATGGTAGTTGTGATGGTCTTTTCTTCCCTATTGTGATGTATGAGTGAAAAGGCTTCTCAAACAAGAGCAAATGGAGGGCGGGGCTTGATTTGGTCCACGGGGATTTGATTGGATGGTTGTGGTTTGCTATTGGTGGATCTCATGTGAGTGACAGGTTGTCCCGCCCTCATCATCAGTGAAGAGAAGTCATTTTAGGTAGGGTGAAGTAGAGCCAGACCGATATATTGGCAGGCCGATATTATCGGCCGATATTAGGCATTTTCCAAACTATCGGTATCGGCAGTTATAATGGCCGATAAATGAATATTTCAAAAATAAAATAAAAACGCACGAAACACGCATTAACCATGTCACGAGTGTTGGAGTTGTATAGTTTGTCCACCAGAGGGCACTCTACACAGTCCCTGTTGGCAACACTCGTTGAGTTGGTCACGATACATACATTGCTTGAATAACGATTAAAAGAACATCCCCATCAGTTCTCTTATCTCAAATAAGCATGAAAAAATTTGTGACTATCATGTCCAGTTTCAAATAAATAAATAAAATATCGGCCGATATATCGGAATATCGGATTTTAAAACCCAAAAATATTTGTATCTTTTATTGGTCGGGCAAGTTATTTTGATTAAATATTACGAAGCATATTCATTTAAAATAATGTGGACGAATAAATTATTAATAATAGAAACTTGTCCAAAATTGTCCATTTTGATTTCATAGTAGCTGTTAATGTAATGCAACAAAAGTTGACTGTTTTGTTTTGGATTATTGGAGAGAATTTAGTTGCTATAGCAGCACGATATACAATATAGATCACGCTGTCAGCAGCAGGACTGCAAAGAGAAATTGATTTCTTTAAAAATCTGTTTAATGAACAACGTCTAATTATGAGATTTGTTATACGTTGCATTTAAAATTGATGTTGCGATTACAATCATGACAGTCAATTAATAAGAGCCAACCGATCCACTGAATCATTTTGATTTACGATAATTAGTCTTTGAATGTTTTGATGGGTCATTGATCTGTTTTATAATTACTATTGAATTGAATCATGTTGGCTTGGATTCATTCCAGTTAATCAGCTCATCTGTACATGCACAGGAAATGTGTGATTAGGCTGCTATTATGGTTTTATCTATTTCTCTCACTAAAATTGCTTTTTGTCGTTAATATTCACAGAGATGGTATATCAATATATTTAGAAGGAACCGAGGAAATTATGCAAATAAATGTTAAAATGAGCTGAATTAATTAGCATCTTGACATTTTGATTTAAGTCAAATAAGAAGAAATTTGAATGGTAGTGGCATTTTAAGATTATTATGCAATCTTAGAAGAAAGGTTTTTATATTGAACCTTAAAGAGATGTGTGATGATTCATTAGGACTGTGACATTCAAGATTAATTTGTGTGGTATTGTCCCAGATGTGGCTGTTACCTTTTAAATCAATCCGATTAAAAAAAAAGATTTGAAATATATCTGATTAAAAAAGATTTCTGTTCCTTTTTAAACAAATATAAGTTTGACCTTCAGTTGAATCCCATTTTTCATGGGTTCGGCGGCTGCCATTGGCTCTGGTGACTATGAAAGTTATAAATAGAAAGCCTTTGCAACACCAGTCAATGTGATCGATACAGCGGTACGAGGAGACGGCTGAAGATCAATGATGAACAATGTGTTAAGGACACTCATATAGTGCACACAGAGTCAGACTGTTATTTTGAAGGTTAAAATTGCTAATGTTGATTTCATGCAGCTGAAAATATACTGATTTTTAATTTGACCTACAGCGAGGAATATAAGAGCAATAGTAAATAGAAATAATGAATTGTAAATATACAGTACACTGATGAGCAAAAACATTTTGGCCATTCACATGTGAAGCAAATATCATTGATCATCTCAACAATGCCACATAAGGTTGATTAGATGAGCAAACAATCAGTTCAATTCTTGTAATCACTTCTCATAATCAACGTGTTGAATGCAGGAATACAGTCTGAGCGACTTTGACAAAGCCCAGATTTTTATGGCAAGGCGACTGGGTCAGAGTATCTCTGAAATGACAAACCAGCGACAGGGTTCTGGGCTCCCAAAGCTCACGAGGGAAACAAAGGCTATCCGATCTGGTCCCTAATGATGGTTAAGGGAGGAATGTGTCACAACACTCACTCTGCTGGAAATCTGCAGACCAATCAGAGTGTCTATGATGACCCGTCCACTGTTGAAAGCACCAATGAGCACGTGATCATCAGAACTGGACCTTGAAGCGGTGGATTCTGCTGGGAAACCCTGAGTCCGGCCAGGACGTAAGTTTGACACGTGCCACTTACCTAAACATTGTTACAGACCAGGTCCACCCCTTCATGACAATTGTTCAGGAATGGTTTGAGGAACATAATAAAGGCCTCCACATTTACCTGATCTCAGTCCAATCCTGTAGGATGTGTTGGACCAACAAGTTCGATCCACCTCGAATAGGATCTGCGGCTAATGTCCTGGCACCAGATCCCACAGGACACCTTCAGAGGTCTTGTAGAGCCCGTGTCGGCGGGTCAATGCTCTTTTGGTAGCACGTGGAGGACGAACAGCATATTAGGCAGGTGGTCATAATGTTTTGGCTCATCGGTGTATAATCTGTGCTGCACATTTTGAATGCATGACCATTAAAATGAATGTTTGGGTAACCAAAAAAGTGCACTGTAATTTCCACAAAATCTTACATTTTATCACTCTTCTCTGTATTTCCCTTGCATAATGATCATGTTTTTACATTCTGATTAGGACAATAATAAATATGGCATTATCATTAATAGCAACTATTTTTTTTTTTTTTGCCTTTTTCATAAAAACAACCTGTAAGCAAGTATACAAGCAAGTATACTGGCAAAACACTTATTATATTCCTGTTGCTAAGCAGCGAAGTGGGTTTTTTGTGTGAAAAAAATGTGTAGATAATTACAGTGATTAAGTACAGCGATTGCTAAGCTATGACGCAAAAGACCCAACGCATAGCTGATTATTTGCATATATTCATGCCTAGAATTCACCACATTTTTTTTTTTAAATGGTGTCAGGCTTATGTATGAGGTTACAATAATTAAATCAAGCTTTCATTAAAGCAAGCAACAATTAAAGCATGGTAATTCGAAAATACTACAGGTTTTCTACTAATACAAAGCTTAATGCTAAATCCTGAAGTATCCCTTTAATGAAGCTGTCTCGTCCACTACTTATTATTTGTAGTAATTATGCCCTATATAAAAAAAAAAAATGTAAAAAAAAAATGGGACTTTGATCAGAAAGTTGACTTAGGAAACAACTGTTCCGCTGCCTGTTTTCATTTGATAAACATTTCTAAAATGTTACAAGCTGGTTCAGACAAACGGATAAATAAATAGGTTATATTTTGTGGTTTCTGCATGGGGCGATCATTTTGATTCAAGCATTAAAACATTTTTGAAAAATAGGAACAAAACCAAAATTACAACCTCAAAGATCACATCTTTACTTTGACTTTTGTAACATGCTGTAAAGTTTTTTTCTGGTTTATTTTCAGCTCTCATAAAGTTGGTTAAACTCATAAAGCATCACGCTGACACTTAAATGCTATGGTGAGAAGTGAGTTGGGAAAACCTCATGTGCGTTCAAGTTACACTGCATCTGAAATTGCATACTTCCCTACTATATAGTAAGCAAAAAACGGTATGTGACAAAAAAAGTATGTGAAGGTCGTAACTTGATGCTGGTTGGTCATAAGGTCAACATGGCGAATATAGCTAGCCTACATCCAAATGATATTCATACTAGGCTACTAAATGCATTCATTCATAGGCTATAGAACATACCCTACTTTTTTAGTCGTGAAGTAATTAGGCTACTTATTTAAAATAACTCAATATGATTTCGGGTGCAGACTTTCTTTGGAGCAAGATGGACACAATAATACGGCAAGGTTTTTAAACTCTCCAGAAAATGAACAAAGTGCATCAGGTGTGTTTGTGTGTTGCTTTCTAATCTTTTTAATTAATTTATGAAGTCACTCTAAACTTTATTGTAGGATATTATATTGTAAATGCCATTTTGTGCAGGGAATTAGCTTAGTGTGTTGTAAATAAAAAAGTCTGACAATTTGCTACAGATATTGTGGTATTCCGCCATTGACACGTAGGCTACGCGACCCCAACTCGCGGGGCTTAAAGAAAACTCGTATTTACGACTTTGTGGTGTCGGTGATGTGTGTTCAGCGCGTAAATATGATCTTTTCGACATGACTCGAACACAACAACAGGTTCTCTCTCGGTTTCGGTAAGTGTTTACGGAGCGCAGCGTCAGCGGTGTTGTGCTCAGCACGCGCTCGGTACTGATAGGTCAGTGTGTGGTGGTGGTAGTGGTACTGATAGGTCAGTGTGTGGTGGTCTGCTCCACTTCCAGAGGACCGGCTCGACTGAACTCCTCCTCCGAGAAGCAGTGATTGCTCGCCCGCTCGACTCCCCTCCTCCGCCGCCGTGACGGTCTAACGGGAGTCAATGATGACATGGATGCGCGGTGTTGTGTCTAAAGTTGCGGACTTCTCTAAAAGCTTCAAAACTGGCGCAGATAGAAGCCGCAGAGTTTATTTTTGGCAGCTGCCTAGGGCGGTTCGACATGAAGAAACGGACTTTTAATGAGTTTTAATATGTTACGACTTCTTTTACCACGCGAGATGATGTCAATAATATGTGGAAAGTGCGCGCGCTGGACATCGCGGCAGGTAAGGGTTACAATGCAGTTTATTTTGTTCGCGATGTTGCGGGTTTGCAGTCAGGATTTTTGTTGTTGTCATTTTTCATGATGCTTAGGCTATAGGCTATAGGAGGAATACACTAACTCGCACACTTAACTTGAATAGACTACGCGAGATTTAAAACGCACATGTAGTCTAACGGGTTATATGTGGAAATTCATAGGCTATAAGATATTGTGGTCAGGGAAAGTTTCAGTTACCATGGATTCCACGAGAGTGAATTAAACAGATGACAGTGATAACAAAAGTTATCAAAAAAGGACCAGAGTCTGTGTGACGTCATGTGTACTCTTTGCAAAGGAGCAGGGCATTATATGTTGTGTGTGTGTATATTGTTACTATTCTCTCAAATTGTTGTATTTTGTGTGTGTGTGTGTGTGTGTGTGTGTTGAATTGAACTATTTTGGGTATTTTAAGTAGACCTAGCTATTTATATGCAATCCCTTGGTAATGCTATTTTCCCAATTGTTATTCATAAATAAATTAAAAAAGGAAATGTTTTTATTATTAATGTTGTAGAAGAAATAATTCTATATTTGCATACAGTTGTGGCAGTTCTCTGGAATACTTGATTATTATTTCATTTATTGATATTTATTTTATTATTTGAAACATCCAGTAATGTTAATAGAAGTATTCAGAGTTCAGGTCAGAGTTCAGGTCTAAGGTTCTCAAAATGTTAGCACAGAACATTTTGTTTTTCTGAAAAGTTTTAGTTGAATGTTTGGCAAAAAAAAAAAATTAAAATGTTACTGCTTGTTCAAAGAAAATAAAAAAAAGAATGATCCCATAATGCCTTTATAAGTGAATAGAATGTTCGCATAATCAAAAAAAGTTTATTCTCTTTATGTACATTTCAGTGGCCATTTATTTAATTAATATTATATTATCTGCATATTATCTAAGATAACTATAAGTGCACCTTCAATACAATATTTGAATATAATATTTTATTTTAACTTATGGATCAAGGTTGATTTGTTTGCAGCGGTGTTGTTCACCGTGTTGTTATATATATCTGTGTGTGGGCCCTCATCTGAGCTCTCTGCTGAGAAGCCTGAAATATGTTTCATTATCCATGTTGTAGATGAAGAAATTGTATTTTGCTTTTGGAATCCAGCAGAGATTGTGAGATCAGAACGTCTCAATCTCATATCACCCTTCTTCTCTCACTCACACACACAGACTATTGTTGCTTTTGTAACACTAGCTCTTCCCAGCTGTCAACTGGCTCATGGTAATCTCTGTGTGTTTCACTCAAAGTTAAAGAGCAAAGCTGTGTGTGAGTGTCAGTAAGCATGTGTTTGTGTGTTAACAGGTGTCCATTCTAATATAAAGATTTCACTTGTTGGATTATGCAGCTACACACTCAATGATCCTCATTCAGTGTTGTTGGATTCAGATGTAAGGGTCTAAAAGGACCACATTTTCAAGAATTCAATCGGTTTTCTAATACAGTTTTCTACAACCACAGGTTATTTGTGTGGAGTGATTTGTGCGCCAATCAAAACCTGTATTTAAAGATGAGTGAAATAAAGTTAGAATCAATATCAGCTTCTTAACTTGTAAAAAGTATCTTCCCGGATGGAAATGAAGGCACCAGTACAGTGTATAAATATGCCATTGTTTTAGGGTTATTGTTTTGAAGAGAGTAAGAGGAGGAAATCAATCTCTCTAGCTGACAGGATCTCTTCACTATCATGCCCAAGGTCATGACCTGTGACCTGGCTTGGTTTATAGGTGATAGTGAACATGTGACATTAGAAACTGCACAGACCACATGGGTGTTATGCACTGGATTACTGTACAGACATAAATGGAAAATATGATAAACTCGTGATAAACTGTACAGAATTCTGGATTGAAATGCTTTAGTTTTGGAGGTTGGTGTTTGGTACGGTACGCAGAGAGGGAGTGAGTGTTCGGCACATACACTCACACCACACACACACACACACACACACACACACACACAATGCTGACCTGAATGAAGAGGCAAGTGAAATGCCGGCTTGTGTTGTCGACTGTCCTGCTGGGATGTTTTCCAGGCCAACTTGTTGAAATTTCTACACATGGCAAGTTACATAACATTACATAAAAACAGGAATACAACTAGCTTGGAGTAACACAGTCTCATCCCAAAAAGTCATATAACTGACGTCTTGGGGCGTTTTTTGACCATACGTCAATATCCGCCTTTTTAGGGCCCCCTTAAACGTCGGTAGATGGCGATCCCGGGCCGTCATACAACTGACGCTTTACCTTTAACGTCAGTAAGGTGACGGGTTGGGTTTAGGGTTAGGTTTAGGTCTGGGGTAGAGTTAGGATCCCATAACCTCATCTACCGACGTTTAAGGGGGCCCTAAAAAGGCGAATATTGACGTATGGTCAAAAGACGTCCCAAAACGTCAGTAATATGACGTCTTGGGATGAGACCGGGTTGCTTGGAGGGTGTGGAGGAATGAACCTTTGTATCTGGTAACCTATTTCCTGTATACATTATAGAAAATATATATGTGAATTGAGAAACAATGGTATAAATCTGACAAGGGAATATGCTTGAGTTTAAACACCCTTTTTTGTCATGTACTTTAATGATAAATACAAACTTTTGAGCAGTCGTGGCCTACGACTAATGGTTAGAGACCCAGACTGGAAGTTTGCGGGTTTGATTATTTATATATATATATATATATATATATATATATATGAAGAGTTCAGATGCAAAAGCATCCAAGTGCCATTTGAAATTTTCTTCTAGAATTATAATTTTTTTATCAAGCTTGTATATTTAAGTTCAGTGATTTCACTTAAATGGCAATGATAATTACCTAGTAATTGTTATTTAAGTGAAATTACTGAACTTAAATATACAAGTTTGATAAAAATCATCATTAAAGAAGAAAATTTCAAATGGCATTTAGAGGCTTTTGCATCTGAACTCTTCATATATATATCAATCAATCAATCAACGTTTATTTCTATAGCGCTTTACACAACCGTCAGGAATCCAAAGTGCTTCACATCATAAAAGTAATAAAACATGATAAAACAGCCCAATATACAAGTATAGATACATATAACAACATAAACAAGAAAAGGACATTGTCCCACCACTACTGCGTATTAAAAGCCATTCTAAATAAGTGGGTTTTAAGTTTAGATCTAAAAGTAGTTTAATCCGTAATAGTGCGAATATCAAGGGGTAGCTTGTTCCAGAGTCTCGGTGCAGCAACAGCAAATGATATATATATATATATATATATATATATATATATACGCACACAGGGGTTAAAGTGGGCCAGAATGGTCCGGCACCTCAGATAAATTAATAAATAAATAGATTCATTATTAATCTCAACGAATCTCGCTGGTCCTGAGATGGGCCGACCGGCAGACCAACCTCCCTCCTTCCCTGCTAAACGACATTTAGACCTTTGTTGTCCCTTGCCACTGTTCTACAAAATCAGCAGTATTATTAACAGCACTGTATTATTAATTATTAATTATTTTTGAAACTGTGTTATATTAATTATTTTTGAATTACAGTTATGGCAGTCCATTTTTTACATTACACCTACAATGTTATCATTTTGTAATTAATTTTATATTACCATATTAAACTATATTAAATAATAATTTCAAAAATATATAATTTTTACATTATAATTGTAGTATGATTTTTTACATTTCAGTAATGAGATTGTGATTAAGAGTTAATAATACACTGATAATTATACAATGCTAAATGTATTTTTATGTATATTTTATGGACATACTATATTTAAACAGACACCTAAAAGTGTCATTGCCAGATATATAAGAGAAAACCCAAAGCTCAATGAGTGAGCTATTGATTTTGTGAGTATTTCCTCTGTTTTATCAGTTTCATCAGCATCTCGTCTGCTTACAGTTTATCCTCCAGTGGTTGGTCTGGATTTTACTTGAATCAGTTTCTGTTTTACACATTTTCTGCATGATTTATGTTCGCCTCTTCCAGGTTCTGGCACATGTCCCTTGTGTCTTTATACTTTATCTCTCATCTTCCATTAAACACTTTCTAATTATAGCTTGTCAAATTAGTAATTTGACACACAGTATTACACAGCAGTTTCCCTCTGCATCAACTCGTCTGCTGAATCGTGTGGATGTGTTGGGAACTACATTAGGGGTTACAGGACATCAAGCAGAATGAGGTTTCTCTCTCAGCCTTTCATCACATGACCTTGATGAGCAATCAGTGGCAAACTCCTGCGGTAAATCTCCACAGAGACTCGTCATCATGTAGACAGATGCATTAATAGAGCTTAAATACTTCAGGTGTTTCATCTGAATACACTCTAATCGTTACTAGAATCTAGGGAGCGACAGATATAATAAAAACGAAGAATGAACTGTCAGCTGTTCTGTGTACAACATTCAAAGGCTTGATGAGATAAATCTCTTCGAAAAGAAATTAAGGTTTTTGATGAAAACATTCCAGCATTTTTCTCCATATAATGCTTTACTGGTAACCAAACGGTTCAAGGTCCAAAAGACACTTTCAGTGCAAACTGCAAACTGTTCAAAGGGCTTTAAACAATTCCAGACAATGAATAAGGGTCTTATCTAGCGAAACGATCGCTCATTTAATAAATAAATAACAAAGTTTAAGTTTTATAAGCTCAAATGCTCGCCTCGCTCTGTTCTGTGATGCGCGTTCGTGACTCTCCTGTTCGAACTCGTTCATCAAAATGAACAAATCTTTTTTTCGAGTCATTTGGTTCATTCAACGAACGAAACGAACGAATTGACTCTGAAAAACAGGAATTGACTCGTCCGAACAGGAGAGTCACGAACGCGCATCACAGAACAGAGCAAGGCGACCATTTGAGCTTATAAAACTTAAACTTTGTTAATTATTTTTTAAATGAGCGATCGTTTCGCTTGATCTTCGTCTGGAATCGTTTAAAGCCCTTTGAACAGTTTGCAGTTTAAAGTGTCTTTTGGACCTTTATAAGTCCATTATATGGAGAAAAATCCTGGAATGTTTTCATCAAAAACCTGAATTTCTTTTCGACTGAAGAAAGAATGACATTTATATCTTGGATGACATGGGGGTGAGTAAATTATCAGCAAAGGTTTTTTGATAAGTGAACTACTCCTTTACTATAACATAGGGCAGAATCGTATCCTTCAGGTTAGCTATTTTATTAATGGGGTTTTAATATAATTTTTCTTCGTTCACATGACCTTGGTTATATAAAGCTGTTCCAAGTTATTCGATTTTGTTGAAGGATGACGGTAATGTGAGTTGGTGTCTTCAACATATTGTAATGAACCGCACTCTTGATATATCTCAGATCCCAGCAGGAGGATCTTCTCCTCTTTCACAGTAAATTATTTATTCACATTTATAGGTTGTCAGTCTGTAATTTTCACTGGGCGGAACTGACAGGATATGATGTTTAAGTCCCTCAATTGTTACTTGTTAAACTTCCATACTAGTGTGCTAAACTATATGTTCAATATGCATTTAGGACACTTTTAAATCTGGATAAAAACAGGTTTCTATATTGTATAAACTCTATGAATGGACTAAACTGTACAGTTCTCTGGAATACTTGTTTCTGATTGGTCGGTCATTAGTCTGCTTGTGTATATAGGATACCATTCAAAAGTTTATGGTTAGTTTAAGTTCATTTTTAAGTCTCCATAACTGCATTTATTTCATCAAAAATTCAGGGAAAAAACAGTCATTTCATTTTGTGTGCTTCAGCTTGTATTTAACCCAGGCTTTTGAAGATTTTGTAGGTTTAGAAGTTTTGGTGCAAAAAAAGTGTTTCACACCTGTTTTTCAAGTCTGTGGTGTAATTGATCTGAATTATTTTGAGACAACTGTCACGAAGATATTTTCTGATTGCATTTGCATATCTATTTTCTTTACTTGCCAGCACCCATTCATTTTGCTTGTTGCAAACATATTTGCATATTTTTCAGGCAAAAGGAAGGGGTAACTTTATTTTCCCCAGGTGTCTGTTCTATAATGCTCATAAAGTCTTATAACTTTAGGATAATTGAGATACTGTTATAGTTGCTATTAATATGTGATTTATATTTTTTGGGTTAATATTTTCCAGTCAACTTTTTCCCAGTAGCAACACCGCACCTCTAGTTCACACATATTATAAGAATAATAATTTCACGTGTGATTCTGTTAATGAGAGAGAGGAAGAGAAGCGAGGTTATAGCAGCGATAGCCTTCAGTGTCAGTCTTGACACAATGACACAGCCTCTCATCTCAAAGAAACCCAATCCTGTCACTATCTGTCAACAGTTCGCTCGCAACCTGACAGCGGCTTCTTGCTGTTCGGCAGGGAAATGTGGAACGGGATTGCTAACATTAGACATATTCTCCTCTGATTTGCAATTTGCATATTGGTCTAGTTGCTTCATGTTAAAGTAATCAGATGCTGGTGTCAGTTGTGATTTGGTGTATGGCCTTCTGATTTGTGTGCCGTAGGCCTGAGCAGCTCAGTGGAAGTGATTGTTTAAATATTGGATGTCAACTGGATTGTATTTGTGTTTCTCAGTACTGGGTCAGCGGTCAGGGTGTTTGGCCTGCGGGCTCTTTAAACGACTCTCATTGGGCCGTTTACTCTAGTCATGCTTTTGTTTGCACTATCTAGTCCTTTATCACTTTCGTCTCTATTCTCGTTCAACTGAACACTACACCCCCCCAACACACACACAGAGACACACCCCATCCAGTATAGTAGTGTGATTTATAGTAAAACCACAGTGCCATGCCTCAAATCTGGTTAATTGAACTTTATTTTTCAGTTTGAGGTTATTCCCAAAATAACTAGGGCTGGGTAATAAATATCAATTTCTCGATATTAATCGATTCTCATTTTTACGAACCGATATCGACTCTTAAATCTCAAGAATCGATTAGTCATCCTGTTTCATTTGAATGAATGGGACATTGTATCGCGGCTGCGCGCATCCAAAAAAACGCATTAATCTTTGTCCTTTGTTACTATTGATATGAAACAAAGTCTTGATTTTCAAATCACGTCCATTTTCTTTACAAATTCGAAAACATAAATAAGGTTTTGGCGCTGTGGCGTGAGATTGCGAATTACAGCGCAAAATAAACATGAATGAGCATCTGAAAGTGTGTTAAAAGATATTATAGATATTACGTATCATGTCACATTGATTCGCTCAATCAGCGTTTTAACCGTGGAAAGACGTCAGTTAAACAGCTTGTAATCAATGTCATGTATCGTCATATTTACCTCAGAAAACCCACATAAACTCGTTAGTCAGCTAGAAAAAAAAATAACTCTAGAGAGGAGCATTTTGCTAAATATATACACCATATTACATATGCATTATAATCTTAATGTTCTTCAATATTTAATGCGTATTTGAATAAATCTGCCAAGTTTTTATGACAGCCACCATTTAAATGTTTATATTTCATATAATCTTCTTATTATAAAAATAAATAAAAGTGTAATTTAAGTGTTTGTAAAGCTACAAAACAGTTCATTATTACCTTCATATTAGGCTAATGAAGCCTAGTAGGCTACAACTAGACTCCCATAGTTTACAGCATTAGTTAAGAGATTGGATTCCCTTGAGAAAAATGGCCATTTATTGTAACTGATATCCAAAATAATCGATATTGAATAAAATCGTAATCGAAATCGAATCGAATTGCAAGCTTGTGAATCGAAATCGAATCGAATTGTGAAATTTGTCTCTGAAAAAAAGTCATTCCAACCCTGAATGAACAGTTCTTTCAACCAACCTAGCATGCTTTGGATGACAATATTGAAACTAGTCGACAGAATAAATTCAAACTGTACTGCTTTCAGAGTATGTATGCATGTGCACACCTCATTTGCTGATTTATCTCTGTGTTTGGTGATGCATCTTGTCCTTGTGACTGTTTGTGGCTTTGTATGTATTTTTAACAATATCTTTGTGTTAAACACTTAGTCACCGGTGTCCTAGTTACCTGGCATCCTATCACCTTACTCTAATCTTTAGGCTGTGGTGTGTGTCGGAAGATTGAGATGCGGGTCATTGTGGGAACGGCAACCTCAGGAACGTGAATTCCTGCTCCGGACATTCCCAACCGTCTTCAGGCTTGTTGTCGGACAACCGGCGTGTACAACTCAGGAGAGAGTCTTTTCACACAACACACAAGGCAATTGAGATCATTGAGTTTTTATGCTTGTGTTTGTGTGTGTGAGACCGTCTCGTACCTGCGGGGAGTACTGTTACACCGATAGCCACCCCTTATGCATGTTTCATCTGCTGGGAGGAGAACTGAGCCTTCCTTTGTCATCTAATACGTCCAGTCCACCAGCTGTAGGCCTCAAACACTCTTTGTCCACCCAAACACCATCAGGTGCTCTTTGTCAGTTCAAAGTGTAGCTAAAACAAGAAGGGAAGAGCCCCGGATTCTCAAGCAATCGTCAAGAACGTGTTCAGCACAGGACTGGATGTTTGACTTTTGACCAAAGTACGTTTTGTGCTCCGGCTCTTTACAGACGATCCACTTAACACCTCCGTTTCCTCTTGAATCTTTAACTCGGTCGGTTTGGCAGATAGCCTCTCACCCAGACCGGGCTACGTCTCAATTTAGCGTCTTAACGGTGATCGCAGCGGCAGGGGTGGTGAGTTTGGAGCATGACGGACACCCTTCGACCACCATCCCTCCAGGTGCACGTCCCCCGGGACGATCCCGGCCATGGAGAGGAGCAGGGCGGAGGCGGAGGAGGTCACGACAGCCTCGTCTGGTCCAACTCGTCCACCCCCACCCTGCGGCGCCGACGGTTTAAGATGAGGCGAATGAAAAAGCTGCCCAGTGAGCGGGAACGGCTTGAGAACGGGCTACTGTGGCAGCCAGGGTCACGCTCGGCTTCCAAGGAGTACCTTCAGCTGCCCTCCATCGAGATCACGCCGTCCAGCGACGAGGACGCGGGCTGGTCCAACAGCTCCACCCCGAGCGCCTCGCCCCGGCGCAAACGCTTCCTGCTTCGCAAGTGGCTCAAGGTGCGAGAGAAGAAGGAGCAAGGCAGTGAGAGCAGGTTGGTGTTTCTGGAGATATAAACATACACCTCTCAATTGGTGATTCATAGCAGGAGTTACTACATAGCCCAGATACAAGGTAAAACGATTATTTATTATAAATACCACTATACATAATCTATACGATATCGATTCTTAAATCTCAAGAATCGATTAGTCATCCTGTTTCATTTGAATGAATGGGATATTGTATCGTGGCTGCGCGCATCCAAAAAAACGCAATAATCTTTGTCCTTTGTTACTATTGATATGAAACAAAGTCTCAATTTTGAAATTACGTCCATTTTCTTTAGAAATTCAAAAACATAAATAGCGTTTTGGCGCTGTGGCGTGAGATCGCTCTGGCAGCGCTGATCTCTCTTCCAGCTTAATAATACCAGTTACAGCGCAAAATAAACATGAATGAGCATCTGAAAGTGTGTTAAAAGATAGAGTACAACTTATCGAAATCCGTATTATAAATACCACTATACATAATCGATATATTTTTAAAAACACGACAAAAAAATGTACTTGCTGTAGATCTTAAAGGGCCCTATCTTGCTCTCGGCGCAATTGACTTTGTACACCGACGCATGTATCATTCCTATTTTGCACCCGCGCAAAGCGGACTTTTCCCTGCACAGACACACGTCGGTAAACTAGGAAAGGAACTTACGCTCCCTGGGCGGGTCGGCGCAAAAAGGAGGCGTGTTTCGGCGCAAACAATCCCTAGTGCTATTTTGCACTTCCAGAAAGCTATTGCGCCACTGACCAGAAAAAACCCAGACTGATCTCATGAAGTAGCGTGTGTATGACACGCCAATTCGTATTTCCATTTTTGGCGTGCTATCAAGACGCATAATCGCCTTTCAGCGTGTTCATGAACGCCGTTGACTTAACGTTATATAAATATATGACTTACCTCAACCCCGTCCCTAAACCTAACCGTCACTGGGGTTAATGGCATTTATGACTGTTCCCTTACCATCCTAGGTAAAAAAAAAGATATGACTTACCTCAACCCCATCCCTAAACTTAACCGTCACTGGGGTTAATGGCATTTATGACTGGAGATTTGACTGCGTGTACGGACACGCGGAATGACGCGGACGTTAATGGCGTAGACATACACGCATACACGCGGATAGCTCAAAATGCGTAGAGATAACACGCCACCTGACTCGAAAGTGGCGTGTATGTTTACGCAAAAGTCATGATGTCATGTTGAAAAACCTGGTCTAAAGTCAGTGGCGTGTTGCGTGTTGTTCATAATGCTATTTTAAGCACGCATGCTTGGCCATAATGTAGCGGGTGTACAACGCACACATACACTTTGATTCTCTCATCAACACAGATGCAGCAGTTTTTATTTTTGCAAATCATACATTATAACAAGGAAACATATTAACACACTAGGTAAATCATTATGGTGTCCATGAAGATGTAAAAAAATGTAGGCCTAAATCTAAAACCATTTTGATTAATATTCGCTTTGAAAGACCTTCTTGTTTATTTATTTTTTTGTTTTTGCACATCAACATCTCATATCATGAGAAAATACAATTTAAACAAAATGATTTTTTTTTTCTATGAGGGGTATTTACTTTATAACAAACTGAACAAAACTGATTTAAACCAGAAACCATGATCTTGTGTAGCTAATTCTGTAGGGATCGGCTTAGCTCTATATGTTGGATATTAATTGCACAATCAGTAAGGATTTTAGTAATAATAATGATTTTACTTTATTCGGTCCCACTTTATATTAAGTGGCTTTAAGTACTATGTACTTACATTTAAAAATAAGTACAATGTACTTATTGTGCTCATGTTGTATTGTAAATCACTTTTGGTGCTATTGAGGTGGGATACAGGTAAGGTTAGGGACAGGTGTGGTGGTATGGGTAGGTTTAAGGGTAGGTTTAAGTGTAAGGGATGGGTCAGCTGTGTAATTACAGATGTAATTACATAAATTAATTACGGCTGTAATTACATGCTGGTATTTTTTAAATATAAGTACAATGTAAAAACATGTATGTACACAATAAGTCCATTGTATTAAATTATTAATTTAAATGTAAGTACATGGTACTTAAAGCCACTTAATATAAAGTGGGACCCTTTATTCATTTATTTCAGATTTTGTGTACGTTCTTCTTTTAGTGTTTATTATAAATCTTTTTGTATCATGCATCTTTGTGGTTTTATGGTTAATCTTGAAACTTGTCAAGTTGCTGCACAGAGAATTGAAAGTTTAACTTGCTGAATGCAATAAAATGTTCACGATCACCTGATGGTGGTTTATTGATGATAATGATCAACTCACAATAGATTATCCCTCTTATTACATGGCTGGGTACTAAAAAAAATAGTTAAAGGAGTAGTTCACTATTAAAAAAACTTTTGCTGATAATTTACTCACCCCCATGTCATCCAAGATGTCTTCAGTTGAAAAGAAATTAAGGTTTTTGATGAAAAGGAGCATTCCAGGATTTTCTCCATATAACGGACTTCATTATGGCCAAATGAGACTAATATGGAGGGGAAGGAGGCAGGATTGAGTACTAGGTACAGGGAAGCAATCTTTAACAGTCCAGGATAGGGTTCACTGACAGAGATATGTAACTCTTGCCTTGCTTGCTGCTTTGACAGTCATTTTCAGTAGGAGGTTGAAAAGCCACAAAAACTCATTCGGCTGTGATATTAAAAAATATATTCGTTTTTTTGTCACAGTTGATTTGCATCATTTTGCATCAGGTTCCAGCCAGAGGTAAATATTGTAGGTTCAGTCCTTGGCAGAAAGTATGTCCTTGAGCAATGCACGTCTATCCCGGGATCTCCGGCACTCAGTGCTGCTTTCTTTGAACAAAATAGGGCTGCTAAACGGAAACTAATAAATGTTTCTTTAGAGAAGAGCCCATAATGTTATTTAGTGGTTCGAATTGAATTTTGTGGCTCATTTAAAACGTTGAGAGGGAAATAAATTCGATTACAAAGTCTGTGTTGCCCGTGTGAAGGAGATGTCCGTTTAAAGCTAATATGATTTCAAACCAGGTTTTATTGAGTGTGGGAGAAAATGTGACAGAAGAGAGCCAGAGAAAGTGTGATGTAGAGAGGAGACTTCTCTTTTTTCTTTTCTTTTCTCTTCTTTTCTTTATAAAGCACCTGCAGACCAAAGTGCTGTACAATCAGCTGGATAAAACAAACAACACATAAAAACAACATGCGACTTACAAATACAGATACTAGCCCAAACTCTCAAAGGCTAAAGACAAACATAATTTTAACACCGGTTTTAAATACATATAAAGAAGTGATCTCTCTTAGTTCAAGAGGCAGACTATTCCAAAGCCTCGAACCTGCAATATCAAAGGCCTGATCACCTTTTAACCTTAAATGAGATTGAGGGACAGAGAGCAGTGATTTATTATTTGATCTTAAAGGGTAACTAAACCCATGGTCAGAGCCTGACTCCACCTACTGGCAATATTTGAAAATGCTGAAAAAGTGGGCAGACCCCAGCGGAGATATGAAATAGATGCTAAAACACTCTCTCCTGATCGTTTTCAATACTCACAATTCCAACTCCTGACTCCCTACAGTGGTTTTGACGACACAAGATAGTTTTTATATTGCCAAGGGCGTAGCTCGCGTGGTGAGCGCTTCACTCAATGTTTTCTGGTCGTTTATTCTGTGCACTCCTATGTTCATTTAGTATATTTTAGTGTCACCCACTCGGCAGCCAATAATGATTTGTTGTTTTCTTTAGTTTATTGGTTGTGTACATTTGTTGTGTTGTCTTTGTTCATTATAGCAGATTTGTACAAAGTTCAAGTCAAGACCCCTAGACAAACCCTCACAGTTTCAAATTAACCAGATGATGTAAGATCAGATCATGTTAATATTGTGGAAACAAACTGGAAACACAAGACTCTGCATTGTGCTTACTGACCTTTAGACCGTAAAGCCAGAAGCAAACTACAGTACATCAATAAAACCACTAGTCTTATACCAATTGGATGTTTAATGTTCAGTAAAACTTTTCTATTTAAAATTATTTAATTTATTTCTTGTGAAACAGACCTAAACATGCATAATATATTGCATATATGGCAAACCTGTATACTGTATAAAGGACACAGTATATGTGATGTGACACCCGCTAGATAAATGACTGAAACATTCAGCACTTTTAAGCAACCAATTTTTAATAAATCCTTAAGATGATTCGGTCTTCAGTTTTGAAGTAGTTATTTAACAGAATCATGTTTTATTCCATTTTAGGAGATGGTACATAAGGCATGCGATTTGAAAGGAATAACAGATGTACACTATACAGTTATATAATGCATGCTCATTTTTAATATCTTCTCTCAATTATTAATCAAGCAAAATGAAAGATATTAATCATATATGAGGTTTTTAGACTGATTTGATGGGTTGAGTATATTTGTTGAATTGAGTGTTCCTGTAGCACACAGGAAAGTGCTCAAATCGCTCTTCATCATTGATCATTGCCTTTCAAATGATCTGAGAAAATCCCTCTTCCAACAAAGTGTTAATAACAGTTTGAAGAAATATCGTAATATGGTGATCAGTTCAGTTCTGGCGCCTCCATCTCAACATACTCAACGCCTGTACATTCACACATCACATGTGGAGTTAAAAGTTCATTATTTGCCTGTGCATTAAAGCTTTGCTGGTTAAACATTTCATACGGTTTTAACTAACATGCGCTTTTCTGAGCGCGTACACCCGAAGCACACACACTTAAACGTCAAACAGTGCCTGCTTACTGGACTAAGTTATCTTTCAAGTCTTATTGCGCTAATACTAGTGTTGGGTTTGAGTCCACCTTTGTCGAGTCCAAGTCCTTAACAATCGAGTCCAAGTCCGAGTCCAAAGAGGGCCGAGTCCGTTTTTGAATAATGTGTCCTTTAGTGCCCAGACTCGACTGGACTCAGACATTTTTCTGAGTCTAAAATGTCAAGTCGGAGTTTATTTAAAATTGGACTCGAGTCCTAGTTCGAGTACCCCAACTCTAGCTAATACTGTCAAATACACACAAGGTATGCATAAACACAGTTGGTTATGTGTCTAAAGTGAAAACATTTGAGTTAAAATAGGGTGCGTGTCCATTAGATGCGCTGGTCTTAAAGTGACAGTCGCCCAATAGTAAACATGCTTGTCCTTAAAGGGGTCATATAATGCCATTTTCATATCAGAAGTTTGTAATAGAATTGAATTAATAATTCTCATTAGTATTGTTAGAAAACACTCATTTTAGCTGGTCAAAAACAGCTCAGTTTTTAGCACGTCTTTTCGGTGCATATGCCTTTAAATGATAATGAGCTATGCTCCGCCCCGTTTTGACACAACTCAGGTGGAGTGTTGCCTTGACAACAGTTAAGGGTATATTTTGGAGAAAATATGGCAGTGGGAGTCTCTGAGGACACCGTATCAGTTTGAACCGGAGTCGCACCCGGATAAAGATGATGATGGCCACAAAGAAGTTCGACAATTAAGGCTCGAACAGGACGTTTCTGAATGGTTGGTTAACGTAATGTCACTTTGATCTATCTTTGTGTACTGGCAGGGTAACATTAGAGTAACTTAGTGAGATGTACGAACACTCTGTTTACTACAAATTTCACAATTCGATTCGATTTCGATTCACAAGCTTGCAATTCGATTCGATTTCGATTATGATTCGATTCAGTATTTATTATTTTGGATATCAGTTACAATAAATGGCCATTTATCTCAAGGGAATCAAATCTCTTAAATGCTGTAAACTATGGGAGTCTAGTTGTAGCCTATAGACTTCATTAGCATAATATGAAGGTAATAATGAACTGTTTTGTAGCTATACAAACACTTAAATTACACTTTTATTTATTTTTATAATAAGAAGATTATATGAAATATAAACATTTAAATGGTGGCTGTCATAAAACTTGCCAGATTTATTCAAATACGCATTAAATATTAAAGAACATTAAGATTATAATGCATATGTAATATGGTGTATATATTTAGCAAAATGCTCCTCTCTAGAGTTATTTTTTTTTCTAGCTGACTAACGAGTTGATGTGGGTTTTCTGAGGTAAATATGACGATGACATTGATTACAAGCTGTTTAATTGACGTCTTTCCACGGTTGAAACGCTGATTGAGCGAATCAATGTGACATGATACGGATTTCGATAAGTTGTACTCTATCTTTTAACACTCTTTCAGATGCTCATTCATGTTTATTTGGCGCTGTGACTGGTATTATTAAGCCGGAAGAGAGATCAGCGCTGCTGCTTTTCTTCAGCTTCTCTTGATCTCACGCCACAGCGCCAAAACGTTATTTATGTTTTTGAATTTCTAAAGAAAATGGACGTATTTTGAAAATTGAGACTTTGTTTTATATCAATAGTAACAAAGGACAAAGATTAATGCGATTTTTTTTTTTGGATGCGCGCAGCCGCGATACAATGTCCCATTCATTCAAATGAAACAGATATCGGTTCGTAAAAATGAGAATCGATTAATATCGAGAAATCGATATTTATTACCCAGCCCCAGTGTTTACTGATGTATACATACTCAGTTTGTAATAACACAATAACCATAACGCGTTGTTCACTATAAAGAGGGATTATGAATTATATTGAGAACGTCGTAGCCTACGTAGAAAACATGCAGTAATGTACCCTGAGTGATTCTTTCGCTTTTCAAAAAAAGAATGTGCTGAATTTCTTATGTAGCTTAATGTTGAACACAGAAGGCAGATTAATAGTTAAACCGTTTTCTGACACTTTCCTCGGTGAAGTGTTCGGCAGTGAAGACACTGAGAAGCTGTCCTGATCCCAAACAAGAGCGCAATTATTCAATCCATCAAGCAGAAAGGTGGGAACCAAAGCTGAATTTTGTTGTTTGTTTTTTTGGGGGTTTTTTTTAAGTGTCTTGAGATTTTGTTTGTTAGTGACTGAAGCTTGATGTTTAGTATTTTGTAGTTAAGATCATTTAGCAAAATAGCCTTTTAAATTGAGATTCTGCAATACGTTTATTATAGAGAGAATCCATGGCATTCAGAGCCAATATCGGTGCAGTATTGAAGGTATTCCTTCTCGTATCTCACTTGCTTTCCTCACTGGGTTTAGATACTCTATCTGAGAGTCTGGGTTCAGGAAGGTCTCTTATCTGGGCTTGTGTATGCGAGGTCTCGTCTCGTAGGGTTTCTCCCTCTGCTGAGATGTATCCAGGCCGTTCCCAGTCTGCCTTGCTCTGATAAGAGCTTCTGCTGCTATTTTGAGATATCCTGAACTTGTAAGTGTGTACCTTTCAGCTGAGAGACTCTGTCCATGTTGTTAATATTTCAGATTTAAGAGTTATTTTTTTTTCCCAGCTGTTAGAGGAGCACAGTAGGTGTAAAATTGTTCTCATAATGCAAGCTTAAAGTCTAAAACCCTAAAATGCTTGGTCTGCTTGTTTACCAGTCATGGATGATCCGGATGATGGAGTTTGATCTTATTTTTTTAGAAAGTTTGGGATTGATACGATTTTTTAAATATTTTTGAAAGAAATCATGTGCTCGCAGTGTCTTCAGTGTCACATGATCCTTCAGAAATCATTATAATATGATCATTTGCTGCTCAAGAAATATTTATTAACAGTGTTGAAATCAATTGTGCTGCTTTCAGTTTTTTTTACAGGATTCTTTGATGAATATAAAGTTTAAAAGAACAGCATTAAATCTTCTATAACATTATAAATATATTAACTGTCACTTTTGGTCAATGTAATGCATCCTTGCTGAACATAAGGATTATTGACTTCAAAATATTTAGTAATTATACATATTTATATAACTCTAAATCTATAAATGATTTATTTTTTTTTATTTTTTTTATGAATCTAATACCTTACGGTTGGTCATGTGATTGTGTGGGGGTGTTTGTACAGTTTTAGGTGATAGCAGACTCACTTGTGATTAAAGGTACAATATGTAAGAATTTTGTAATAAAATATCCAAAAATCTCTTGTACAGTGTGATTAGACATGCGATTATTTCCATGCGATTATTTCAACTGTTCAACTGTTGACAGAGCTTCAACTGTTCAAAGGGCTTTAAACGATTACAGACGATGAATAAGGGTCTTATCTAGCGAAACGATCACTCACTAAAAAAAAGAAAAGAAAAAGTTTAAGTTTTATAAGCTCAAATAGTCGCCTTGCTCTGTTCTGTGATGCGCGTCCGTGACTCTCCAGTTCGAACTCGTTCATCAAAATGAACAAATCTTTTCCCGAGTCAACTCGTTCATTTCGTTCGTTGAATGAACCAAATGACACGAATAAAGATTTGTTCATTTTGATAAACGAGTTCGAACAGGAGATTCACGAACGCGCATCACAGAACAGAGCAAGGCGACCATTTGAGCTTGTAAAACTTAATTTTATTTATTTATAAAAAAAATTTTAAATGAGCGATCATTTCGCTTGACAAGACCCTTATTCATCGTCTGGAATCGTTTGAAGCCCTTTGAACAGTTTTCAGTTTGCACTGAAAATGTCTTTTGGACCTTGAACCCTTTTGGTTCCCATTGAAGTCCATTATGTGGAGAAAAATCCTGGAATGTTTTCATCAAAAACTTTAATTTCTTTTCGACTATAGAAAGAATGACATGGACATCTTGGATGACATGGGCGTGAGTAAATTATCAGCAAAAGTTTTTTTTTAAAGTGAACTACTCCTTTAAAACTCTGAGGACCAATGTGTTTTTGGGGTCCTTGAGATGTTCTGACATGTCCTGACATTTGTACTTTTTTTCAGTTGCTTATAAACATATTAATGGCACAGGTGGAATTACACTATATTTAGCAGAAACAGGGCGACCATAATATGTGAGCAACATGTATGTACATGTTTGTATTTTTGAGAGTATATTGTTTATGCGTGGTTATTGTAAAAACTAACAATGAAAGTTTCTGAAATAAGGCCACAAAACACATAAGAAATATGCGTCCACAAGACTTTTGAGTAATGGATGTTGTTGCCTATAGGGTTTTTTCTTCACAATGATCTGAAAATCATCCTCCTAATCTTTCACATAAAACTGCGTACTCTTGTTTTTGAACTGTGGATGATTGAGAGGCGAGTAGGCGAACTTCCCAGGACACAAATGGACCAATTGGTGTTTACACTACGAATGCCAAATATAGTGTGTTCACTTGTGTTTCTAACTGGCAAATCCAATCCAAACACATTTTGGACCCTGGATTTTTACACCAGGATTTTAGCGCTGACCACTTTTCATAGTGCCTCCTCAAGTGTGTAGGATTTTGTTGCAAGTTTATATGTATGAAAATGACATATTCATCATCAGACTACTTCAAATTTCAGACAGGCTGAATTTGTCTCTGGCCAGCAGTTGAACGAGCAGCGTGTTCCTAGTCTGACGTCAGCCTGAAAGCACTGGGGTTTTGTTTCAGCAGCAGTTAAAACACACACAAAGAGTCATGTCATGAATGATTCAGGAGTGTTCTAGGCCATGTCGAGCTTCAATCCACGCTAGTTAGCAGGGAAGTTATACGTAAGCAAGGAAAGTCTGGACCCTCAGGCATGTGTGCATCAACTCACACTCACTCCGGCTCAATCTGCAGTGTGTTAAGCAAACTAGAGGAGCTGACACGGGTCAAATGCTGTCAGAACAACTGACCATAAATGAGAGATTTGCCTGCATAGTTTGAATTGCAGATATGAGCTTTCCTGCCGGTGTGTGTAGCCCGTAGTCACCACAGGCAAATACCTGCACGCACCTGAGCGTAGCGCACAGCAACAAATCCCCGGAGCTGATCCAGCCCACCCAACGGGAATTTATCCAAGTTAAAATTAAAGTGTTTTGTTTTTTTTCTAGCTATTTACCTTTCATTGAATGAGTAATATATTTGTGAATGTAAAATGTCTGCAAATTTTGAAAAACTTTGACTTAGTGTCTCCTTAAAGGGATACTCCACCGTTTTTTCATATTAAACTATGGCCTCATTTACACTGCATGGTTCAAGTGACTCAAATCCGATTTTTTCCTGTCATGTGGCACAGATCGGATATGACCAGTGAACGTGTAAGCGGGAAAAAAACGCATGGATTCTGATTTTCTCAGATCGGATTCAGGCCTCATTCATATGTGGTAATAAATCGGATATGAATCGGATACGTGCAGTTGCGTGTGCCATGTAAAGCAGACAAATCGGATATTCCCCAGTCGTAATGCGAGTCGTACGTCATAAAAAAGTGCGCGATTATAGGTGCGATGGAAGAAAGGATACACACAGTGGAGCAATGCGGAGGTTTCATGTCTTTTGAGTGTTTGGGGTGAAGAGTGCAGGCAAAAATGCAGGGTTGTTACAGAAATAAATCTGTTTTTGAAGACATTTCACGAGATATGAAACAACGATTTAAGTGCTCATGGCCAAAACCTCTACTCTTTTTTTTTCTCCGCTGTACGAGACCAATTGTTTTGATGACTTATTGAAATGTTGTGGAATGATAATTTTATTCGCATCTGCATCCATTGAATTTCGTGCTGTTTTGCTTAATTTCCCGGGTCAGAACGTCTGCATTTGGTAGTTTCAGCAGTGTAGTGTAAATGCAAAAATAGGATATGGGTCACTTTTAAAAGATGATGTAAGCAGGTCGTCAAAAAAAATCGGATATAGTCAGAAAATCGGATTTGGGCATCAAGACCTGCAGTGTAAATGCAGCCAAAGTTATTCCCTAAGACGAGTTGATAAACACCTCTAACTATATTGTATGGCGGAAAACCTTCGAGTCTGCGCAGTACACTCTAAAAAATGCTGGGTTGTTTTAACCCAACTATGGGTCAAATATGGACTAACCCAGCCGTTGGGTTAAATTTTTACATTACATTTTTAACCCAACATTTCGGGTTTGTCCATATTTGAGCCAAAATTGGGTTAAAACAACCCAGCATTTTTTAGAATGTAATATCATGGTTTTCCGCCATACACGCTTAGAAAAGCGTAACGTTTTATTTTGTGTCACCGTCCTAGGTCGAGTTACTCTACTTGTGTGACTGTATTTAAATAGGAAAAACGTGGAGGTGTTTGGTCGCTTCTCTGCTTGGCCCATATTGAATGAACTGGGCTAGTTAAGTGCTATCAAAGTGTCGCACTGAGACGACAGAGGTATGTATCAACTCGTCTTAGATAAGGGAATAACATAGTTTAATATGAAAAAAAAAAAAAAAAACGGTGGAGTATCCCTTTAAGAAAAGACTGATTCTGAACTGCCTAAAACGAGTCGACAGTAATTCCAGTCTTACTTCTGGCATGAACCTATAGACCTTATTCAGAGCAGCGCCATGACAGGTATGAAAGTGAGGCTGTGAGGGATAGACTTACTGTGTTTTCAATGGCATCCGCTGTAAAAAGCGGAATAAAGCTCCTAGATTACTTACAATTTTCCACAGCTTACATTGTCAGGAGTTTTTTGTCAACTGACATTTCATTGAAAGGTATTTTTCCTGTGTTTCATGAGCAGAACAATCCGAAAACACATTAAATAACAATACAGCCCACTGAAGAGATGCAAGTCTACCCCTCACAGCCTCGCTTTCATTCTCATTAAAAATCAAAGATGGCGCTGCCGTGAATAAGGCGTATAGGTTTGTAACAGATTTGCATAATGCCAGCCTATGCTCTTCATCGGCTGTCCGTGAACAATGTCTATTTTGACCCTCAAACATTAGTTGTTGCTGAGACTGAAGTATTCGGTTGGGGTCGTCGACATATTAAGAGGACGCTGTTTTGCAAATCCACTTTGCATGCGCTGGAATTGATACGGAAAAAATCATGTGAAATGATACTGGTTTAATTACATTCAATGCAAATGGGTAATGTAAAGTGGTCTGTTTTATTTCAAATTAAAGGAGAGGGAACAATATTAATATATTGGCAAATAATGACTGAAGAACATGTGTTTTTTAGCGAATGAGTAAAGCACAGATCGTGAGGATGAATATTTATTACAAATATTCACTGGACATATTTAATCTAAATAGCTTGAAATTGAACTGAAATGGCCCTTACTCTAAAGTAGTTACAGTAAGTAGTTTCAGAAGCCGTAATCAAACATAAAGTCTGTGCAGCACTGCTAGTGTTCTTCATCACATATTAAACTCCACATGAAACTGTTCATTGTTCATTTATTTCTGAGATGTTGTGCTGTGGATGGAGTGTGTGACTGACTGCACCCTCTTGTGGTGAAATCACACAGGTACATTATTCACACATGCATGATGCAACTGACCATTACTCAAACAACAACAACAACAAAAAAACAAGTCAACTTACATTTTAAAGACATTTCACAGCACATATTCCAAACTATTATTCATTTTATTTGAAAGTTTACCCATGAACATATATATATATATATATATATATATATATATATTTTTTTTTTTTTGCTGTTGTAAAGTATTTAAGATTGTAAGATTTTGCATTATTATTCAGAAAGGACATATTGACTTCAAGAAAATCAAGAAATGTATTATGTTTTATGCTAAATGCTGTTCTTTCAAACTTTCTATTCCTCAAAGAATATTAAAATAAAACTATCATGGTTTCCACAAAAACATTAAGCAGCAAATCAGCATATTGGTATTGTTTTTTTGTGTTACCAAAGGATCATGTGACACTGAAGACTGGAGTAATGATGCTGAAAATTCATTTTTATCAACACAGGAATAAATTAAATTTTAAAATGTATTAAACAGGAAAACAATTATTTTAAATTGTTACAATATTTCTTAATTTGTATTGTATTTATTTGTCACATAAATGCAGCCTTGGTAAACACAAGAGATATCTTTCAAATGCAAAATTTACACGTTTCATGTTGTCAGGACCGGTTGATTGACACCTATCAATATGACTCTTTCCCAGCAGTCAGCAGAGTAGCCAGCAGAGCAGCCAGCAGAGTAGCCATGACGACGACTCCAGCCGATTCCTGACTCCCTCCATCCGGGAGGACAGGTACGTGCACTTTAATAAATGAATTGATTTGTGCAGAGGCACTCAGCCAATCAGACCTCCCAAGAGCTCAGGGACCAACAGGAATCGTTACATAATTCTATCCAGCGATGCTCGTCTCAGCGGCTTTAACAAGCATCAAAGGCATACAAATGGATTTAACAGCCAAGCTTGATCTGATGATAATAAAAGCATAGTTTTCATTCATTTTTTGTTCATGATTCCCAATGCTTTATCAATGGTAAACCTCATTGTAAATAGAAATTGCTTTAAAAAAACACTTGTTTTGATAATTTGTTACTTAAAGGAGTAGTTTACTTTAAAAAAAAATTTTTTGCTGATAATTTAATTTAACTCACCCCCATGTCATCCAAGATGTCCATGTCTTTCTTTCTTCAGTCGAAAAGAAATTAAGGTTTTTGATTAAAACATTGCAGGATTTTTCTCCATATAATGGACTTCAATGGGAACCAAACGGTTCAAGGTCCAAAAGAGAGTTTCAGTGCAGCTTCAAAGGGCTTTAAACGATTCCAGACGATGAATACGGGTCTTATCAAGTGAAACGATCGCTCATTTAAAAAATAAATTACAAAGTACAAATGCTCGCCTTGCTGTTCTCCTGTTCGAACTTGTTCATCAAAATGAACGAATCTTTTTTCGATTCATTTGGTTCATTCAATGAACGAAATGACTCGAAAAAAGATTTGTTAATTTTACACTTTTTACAAGCCCTTTGAAGCTGCACTGAAACTGTCTTTTGGACCTTGAACCGTTTGGTTCCCATTGAAGTCCATTATATGGAGAAAATCCTCAAATGTTTTCATCAAAAACATTCATTTCTTTTCGATTGAAGAAACAAAGACATGGACATCTCGGATGACATGGGGGTGCGTAAATTATCAGCAAAAGTTTTTTTTTTTAAAGTGAACTACTCCTTTAATGCAAATACGCGTTTGCCATTTTAAGTGTGGCTAAAGTGTACAAATACTTGAACAGTCATCGTAAACTTTCTGACTTTGTAAATGGTTGCAGAGAAAAACTGGACATCACACACTGTGACTAATAAACTTTAAAGAAGTTCTGAACACAACAAACTTGCACATTAACGTGCCTCATTGATAGCAGTTGTATGACGCATAATAAAACAATTTTTTTGTCTAAAATCAGGTCAAAATATATCAAACATACCTGCTGACTGCATTGAATCATAGCCTGAAGCAAAATAAACATTATGTGATTTTCTGACTCTGACTTTCAGCAACTAGTGGACTGCAATGTTGGACCAAACTGGTCAAATGCTGTGTGTACAAGCGTCTTAAACTGACTAACACTGTTGATTTTCTCACAGGGCTGACGGTGGAGCAGACAAGTGTAGGTAAGAATCAAGACCACATCAGTACCAGACATCCTTCTGTGTGTGTGTGTGTGTGGTAGATATAGTGATGTTGATCTACATATCTCTGCAAACCTCAGTGCGACAGCTGTTTTGTTTGAGGTGAGATATCTCAGAGCCCCGCTGTACTTTTGTGAAGTTGAGCCCTGAATACAGTTGCAAGCTACGGAATGTCATTGTTTGCCTTTTTTATTGGACAAACAGCTCCGATCACAATGCCAGGGAACAAACAGACTGCCGTGCTCAAACCGGGCTGTCTGGGGCTTCAGCCGTTTCGCTTTCCCTTGATTTCACTATTTGACCGGCGAATAAGAAATATATATTGAAGGCCAGACATCTGACCTGTAGTTGTGGGATAACAGATAATCCATAATTGTCCAGGAACAGAAGGTAAGTGAAGGCCAAACACAGATTAGGTCTTGTAATGTTCTTGTTGGGCCGATGGTGTGTTTTGTGCGTCTATGCTTGAAAAGTGCTCTCTGTAAATCACAGTTTCCAAACAAAGTTGAACTCTTCGTGACACTGTATGCTTTCATGTATCTCTCTGTGGCTGAATATAAAGATGCATTAAGTACTTCAATTTTTTTTTTGAAGAACATGCCTGAGGTATAAAGTAGTCTTTGAAACTTCTAGTAGCTCTAAAGGCCCTTTCACAGCTAACAGGGAACATTATTAGAATGTTTTAAAAAGGTTTGATCAAAGTTATGAACAAACGAGTCATCAGGTCTTTAAAAATGTTCTCAAAGCGTTAGTAGTAAAATAAAGTGTGTGTGCTTGTTTTTTAAGGCGAGACACGGCAGACAAAAAAAAATTATTATTTTTTTTTTTCAACTGGTCAATTTTGAGATTTTGGGATATTTGTCAGCGCCATCTTTGATTTTTAATGAGAATGAAAGCGAGGCTGTGAGGGATAGTCATGCATCTCTTCAATGGGCTATACTGTTATTTAATGTGTTTTCGGATTGTTCTGCTCATGAAACACTGGAAAAAATATCTTTCCAAGAAATTTCAGTTGACAAAAAACTCCCGATCTGTAAGCTGTGGAAAATTGTAAGTGATCTAGCCGCTTTATTCAGCTTTTTACAGCGGATGCCATTGGAAACACGGTAAGTCTATCCCTCACAGCCTCACTTTCATACCTGTCATGGCGCTGCTCTGAATAAGGCCTATAACATGTCTTCTTTCAGACTTGTGGTGAAAAAAAAGTCTGAAATACACATTTAGGTCTTTATTTTACTACACTTTGTCTGTTTGCGTCTGTAGATTTCTCATAAATCCTTCAAAAGTTGTCGTTATAAATCATCGCGATCTGCACCCTGTCATCACACACACCGTTAGAAAGCTCTCTCTCTCCTGTACAACGCTGTCGGATCCAAATAGGGTCATTTACTTTTTATCAGCAACCAATCGTGAAAGTAAAAGGGGGGATTTAACTCTAAATGCACGATTTCATTGGCTGATGCTAAATCTTTAAAGCCAGTTTTCTCAAAATGACTTTTCTCTCATACTCCAAGTCCGAAATCTCCACTTCCGTAGCACCTTTATACACCAAACTTTCCAATCTTGTACCTAGTAATATTATGAAGACATTTATAGAGGGATTTGTAAATATATTATTCCTTATATAACATTTTATTCTAAAAACATGGCAAAAATCATTTTTGTAAGGCAATCGGCAGTATATTCTGATTTACAGTGTAACAAAAGTAGATATCCATAAATCCCTCTGTAATTATTTTCTCATTTAATATGTGAACACAATGAAAAAAGATGAATTTTTAACCTGGCTTTATCTGATACTCAGATTTAGTTTTTTAAAAGATATGCAAATTAGTGCATATCTAATTAGATAATGCCTCATTTGCATATTTAAACATTTAATTACAGAAAACTTGTAATATACATTTTTTTTTCTCTTTTTTTCATGTTTCGTGGTGATATCTGCTAGTTTAAAAAATCACCCTTTTCACCTGTAGTGTCTCGCCTTAAGTTGGAATGTTTCGGAATGTTCAAAGATCATTCAAAAAGAACATTCCCATAGTGTTTGCAAAATTCTAAAATGGAATGTTCCTTTAACGTTCGCTTAACCAAAACACATTTTTAAAACATCTTCTGAAATAACATTTTCATAACCTAATGTGAGCGTTAGCAAAATGTTCTTAGAATGTATATTTGTTAGTTGGGAAGACTGTGATGCATCAAGTGAGATACAATGCAGATATACATCAAAAATACGTCAAATCTTCTGTCCTGATGTGTTGCTGTGTTTTGACTGGTCAAGACTGTTGTCTGACCACCACCACATGCCAGTTTAACCAGTGGCAAGAGGCACAGCCCATCTCTTTTGTTTCATGTCATTGGCCGCCCGTGGATTTAGAGAAGCCTATACAACCTACCACAATGGGAGCTGTGTAAAAGTGTGGCTTTAATGCATTGTCTCGTGTCAATACAAGATTTAACTGAGCCTGTGACTCTCTGCAAAGGACGGCGCTCTTGTGTCTCGCATTGTTTTTTAAATAGTGCTGACCTCCGCATTTTGGGCTTCTTTTTGTACATATAGGGCCCTATTTTGCACACAACGCAATTGACTTGTATCATTCTAACACAGTCTCATCCCAAAAAGTCATATAACTGACGTCTTGGGGCGTATTTTGACCATACGTCAATATCCGCATTTTTAGGGCCCCCTTAAACGTCGTATCCGGATGCTTCAATAAATTATTTTGTAATATGAGTTAAAACTTTATTTAAATATATGAGACATGTTAATTTTGTATTGAATGTTATTTATTCCATATCTAGATTATATGAAATATTATTATGATGTAAAGACAACTAACATATGTGCATAAGTGTGTGTCTGGACGTGAGAGAGAAAAACATCACTGGACAGGTTAATAACTTTTGGAGGCTGGCTCTATTTATCATCAAAGACGCACAACATTCAACCCGAAAATAGTCATATAACCATTTTAATAACTCCGAAGCTAGTCAGTTAAGGTAAAACAAAACTGCATAGTGCTGCTTTAAAACAGTGATTTCGATCACTACCGAACCGAGCACCCACAGAAAAATAAGAGATGTTTATTTTAACCAATCAATCGCATCGGATCCCGGGGGGTCGTAATGCACACCTGATAAAAAAAAAAAAAAAAAACGCTTTCGTTTTTGCGTGATGATACATACATTTTTTAAAGATTTTTGCATTAAAATATCCCAAAATCACAAGGCCAGTGTTATATATTTAGTTAAAATGATAACTTACAATATTACAAATGTTTCAAACAATGTTTAATTCGTGAGAAAATTGAGATTTTAACCAAGAAAACGGGGCGTGTGAGCAGGGGTGAGCTGGGAGTCGCCAGTAATATCCGCGTTACCTCGGTTTCAGCTCGTACTGCGTGTAGTCCTGGACAAATGCGGAAGTTGTAGTTGTGCGTAAGCGTCTATCAAGCAACAAACGTCAGCTTGTTTCGCGCATTTGTTATGGAATGGAGCACAATTATTCTTTAGCGATTGCACCTGGTTCTGTCGACAAAGACAAGTCTCATAAACGCAAACGTCAACGAACGGGTCAACCAAACGACCCAAGAAGAATTTGGGACAAGAGAAATAAAACCAGCTCAACATCGGTGTGGCATTTCCTAAATGGAGAGAACTTTGTGAAAAACTCGAACTAGAAAGAGACGCCGATCTTGCATGTGTTTTACTCGACAGGTGAGTAACACCGTGTTCTGTATTCAAATTTCATGTCAGTAAACCATGCAAAACAATTAGTATTATTGTTAAAATGTCTTGTTGTCTATGCATATGATGTGAAAAATCGTAAGGTCATATTCACCGCGAATACTGAACTGTTGGCTGTATCTTAGAAAACGACGTTTATCTGAAAAGTGTTTCAACCGTCCCGGCTCTCCCGAAACATCTGTGATAATAACTCATTTACTTTTAAACCTTACTTTTCTTGCGGTTATTTCAGTTTAATGAAAAACAAGCATGTCATTAAACGCAACAGTTATAGAAATCGAACTTTACCTCATCCATGACAACTAATTTTCGATTCCCGTCTGACTGATTTATCCACGGTGGCGTTGAAAACAACAGTTCCCATCATTCCTCCACGGCGTCATCAAGCAAAGCCGTTGTTGTTGATTTGAATGTAGCGCCCTCTAGCGGCATAAAATCTTAGGTATTGTAGCTTTAATGTTTTCATGTGTTCACTCACACACCGTATTATATACAGAGAGCAGAATGCAGCTTTGATCTCTCTTGAAGATAAAGGAATATTGTATGGATCCAGTGATTTGTGTGTGTCGCGAGCTGACGAGGGTCAGTCCAGGTGAAGTGTGTGACTCTGGATGTGGACATCAGCCACAGGCTCTCTCATTCCCTCTGTAGCTGAAGGGAGGAGTGCAGATCCCTCCATCATGGTGTCTCCCAGCCGTGTCCCGAATTAGCCTCAGATTACTCACGGCCACAGCGGTTCTGCCATTTACATAAGTCTCTCTCCATGCCCCCTCCTCACGACCTACAGCTCCACTGAAGCCAGCGTGCGACAGCATGGCTGTTGACCTAGAGAAACTCACATTACAAGATCGGGAATCCTAACCTGCGAGAGAGATAAGGTGAGAGAGATACGATTCTGTTCTTCAGTTCTTCTCTGCAGGTTTAGTCAATAAGTCTTCTTATCTAGAAACTTGAAGGTTCTGTGTTAAAATGAGCTGTTGTTTGCATTTGCAATGCTTTACTGTACAAGTAGGTGAGTGAATACAGTAGTTGGTAGAATCAGGCTCTTCTTTCATTTGTAAGTGTTGAATTTTTGAATTTGGTCTGTTCTGATGATTGTCCTATGCTGACAAGTGTTTGGTTGGTGTTTGGAAAGATTATAATGTGTTGTTAATTATCAAGACTATTTTAAGATATCAGAGAGAGAGATCCTCTCTTTATGGGAGCATCGATTTATGATACATGTGAGCAGAGCGACCTCAACGAACTCGGATGGATTGGAGGTTCTTCAGGTCGGCGTATTAAAGGAGTAGTTCAATTTTAAAATAAAACTTTTGCTGATAATTTACTCACCCCCATGTCATCCAAGATGTCCACGTCTTTCTTTCTTCAGTCGAAAAAGAAATTAAGGTTTTTGATGAAAACATTCCAGGATTGTTCTCCATATAATGGCCTTCAATGGGAACCAAACGGTTCAAGGTCCAAATGAGAGTTTCAGTGCAGCTTCAAAGGGCTTTAAATGACACCAGACGATGAATACGGGTCTTATTGAGCAAAACGATCGCTCATTTAAAAAAAAACAAAAAAAAAAAATTACTGTAAGTTTCATAGGCTCAAATGGTCGCCTTGTGAGGGTTAGGGTTAGGGTGTGATGCACGTTAATGACTCTCCTGTTCGAACTCGATTGCTCTGTTAGTGCGGTTCATTTGAATAAGTGTGAACGCTGACATCTGAACCCTGGTGTGCACCAAACACATGGACGTGGGTCTCAATCCGCTTCCAAACGAGCTCTGGTGGGTTCGACCGAAATATGAACGCAACACAGACCAAAGACATCTAAACGAACCAAAAACAGGACGTGATGTCACAAGATGCAGACTGATCTCATGAAATGGCGCCAATTCCAATCCTTCCAGAAAAACGGGTTTTTTTGTGTGATTGTTGCGGACAAAAATCCTTGATTACGCGGCCCGTTTTCTTTAAAAATGCGATGGAATATGCGGGATATTTATGCAATTTTATGCGATGAAATTGCGGGAACTTGCAAAAATTGCGGAAACTTGCAAAAACTTCGGTTTGATGAAAAAGAGAAAAAAAGTGATTCCCCCCACACCCTGTTCTCACTAGGCTACTACCTTAAATGTAAAGAGTCATTTTATAATACTTCCTTTGATAAGCAAGCATACTACATCATAGAAAGTGCTGGGAATATTTAATTTCTCATCTTGTTTTATTTCAGACTATAACGAGTGTAAATAAGGTGTGGCCCCTTTAAGAGCTGCGCGCTCCTTGTTGAATTGTTGCAGTGTTATATGTGCGCCTCAAACACCCCATGTGTGCGGGTAATTTCTGTTTGATGCTAATTCTTTTATCTTATGTTGTTTATTAAGTAACGATGTGACGGTAGAATGTGTGACAGACAGTTATACGAGTTTGATTTGTGAGATCAATCGCCTCCGTGAGTCTGTCTGGCAGTGTTGTAGTACTCGAGACTCGGACTCGTCTCGGACTCGGTCTCGAGACCATATTTTAATGGTCTTGGTCTTGTCATGGACTCGTGTCCATTTGGACTCGGAATTGACTCGTACTCGAACATTTTTTTTTTTAGGACTCGGAATTATTCCCGAGTCCACTCGAGTTCAATTAAAAAAAATTTTTATGATTATTAATGTATATTAATAAAATATTTCTTTAAATTGATTGACATGCCCAGTGATTGGTGATTTTCTAGTGCGCAACTGCGCATGACAAATTGTAATAAAATCACTTTTAACACCACCTACTATGTGGCCTTTTTACCCTAAACTGATCATATTTTTTAAACTCCAAGTAAATTCAGTAAAAAAAAAAAAAAAAAAAGATTTCTCTAAGTAAATAAAAGTAAATTAGGTAATCAACTCTCACTGGTCTCGGTCTCGACTCGGACTCGACCGTCTCTGGTCTCGGACTCGACTCGGACTCGACTCTCTCTGGTCTCGGTGTTGACTCGGACTCGAGTGAGGTGGTCTCGACTACAACACTGCTGTCTGGCCTCTGCAATAACTTCAGCTGTGAGCTATCCCGTCGCGTTATTGCGTCACTTCATAACGTTCCCATGGAAACAGGGGGAAATGGCTGCTCTTGCGTGAAGCAAACACAACATTTTTCAACTTTCTGCTAAGATACATGTGACTTTTTTGCAACGAAAATGTGAGGATTATGAAATCATGCAAACCCCGCATATTTTGGACGGAAATCGGCAATTTATGCGGCGAAAGTGCGGCGTATTTGAAAAAATGCGGCCCCCGCATGAATATGCCGACTTTGGCTGATTTTGCATTGAATTCAGCGACCGCATAATCGCGTTTTTCTGGAGGGACTGCAATTCGTATTTCCATTTTTGACGTGCTATCAAATCGATTTTCAGCGTGTTTATGAACGCCGTTGACTTAACGTTACATTACTGTATATATAAATATATGACCTACCCCAAACCCGTCCCTGGGGTTAATAGCATTTATGAGTCTTCCCCTACCATCCTAGAAAAAAAATATATATGTTGCAAGATGTGACCCTAAAAGGGACAGGATGCCCCAAGCATACCCAGTTCCTCTCGTCATCGCAGCGATGTTGCCCATCATGCTTCAGGACAGGCGTCAGCAATGCCGTATCTTTGCATAAGATCTTTTTTGTCTGTGCAGAGGAAATCCTAGCACTGTTTTAAAGCCTTTACTCATTTTCTAAGCTCTTCGTGAGTTTTATTAGGTTTCATATTAAAACACGAAGCGAACCAAGACTAAATGTGAAGAGTTCAGATGCAAAAGCCTCTAAATGCCATTTGAAATTTTCTTCTTTAATGATGATTTATGTCAAGCTTGTATATTTAAGTTCAGTGATTTCACTTAAATGGCAATGGTAATTACCTATTAATTGTTATTTAAGTGAAATTACTGAACTTAAATATACAAGTTTGACAAAAATCATCATTAAAAAAGAAAATTTCAAATGGCATTTAGAGGCTTTTGCATCTGAACTCTTCATGTACAATTTTCTTTTTTCTTTTGGTCCCAAAAAAGAAAATTGTGCTTCACGCACCCAGTGGCCACCAAAGCGCTTTACATTTTGCCTCATATTCACCCATTCACTCACTCATTCATACACCGAAGGCAGTGTATGAAAAATACAAGTGTATACAAATTCAAATGTACAAGTGTTATTAATTTATACGAGGCAGGAACATCTCGACCCGTCCACAAACCCCTGATGAGGGACTCGCTCCCACACACTCTGAAAGCATCTCGACTCAATCCCTCTCACATCAGCCAGCATGAGACGAGAGCACGGTTGTGAATGGAAAAGATGGAAGCCTCTTGAGAGCAGTACAGTGACGTGTGTGTGTGTGTGTGTGTGTGTGTGGGCATGTTCTGCTTGCCTGTGACTCGAGGGGTCTGTGAGTGCTACCGTAGCGGTGTTCCCGTGATTCATTCTCAGTGAGGTCAATGAGTGTGTGTTGCTGCCCTGCCTACCTGTGTGTGTTATACCTCTATACGCGAATGCAAAAATGTTCTCAGAGGCAGACAGTATTGGTGGGCGATAAAGACGTCTTTCCTTCTGTTTCTTTGCGTATCTCTCCCCTGTATGGCTGGACGTTTTGTGTGGGATGGCTCATTCGAAAATGAATAAAATGTAAATATACATTTTATTTAATTGTTTCCACTTTAATTGTTCTCACAAACTTGTGCTTCTAAAAATCGATCCAATGGTAAAAATGAGAGCAAAGTGATAAGTGAAAATAAATAATTAAATAAATAAATAAGATGAGACATAAAAAAATGATATATTTATTTATTTATTTATTTATTTTTACTATTTGTACAGGGACCATTAATAATACATTTATTATAAGGGTATTTGCTAAAACCTAAATTTTAACTGTATTTCCTGGGTGCTTTTAAAGAAAGTATACAATAGATTAAATATGTAAATGATATCGCCATCAGCCATCCTGCTCTCTGTATCAAGCTTTGCAAACCCATATAACTGTATGTTTTGTTAGTGCACTGCAAAAAAAAATATTGTTGGTTTAACTTAAAAAAATAAGTAACCTGGTTGCCTTAAAATTTTAAGTTCATTGAAATGGAAAAATTGAGTTAATACAATGGAGATTAATTTAATCACCAGAAACTCAAAAATATTATGTTATCTGAACTACATAAATTATCTAAGTTGATTTGACAAAAGAAAAAATGTTGTGATTACAAATTATGAAAATATTTTTTTTACAGTGTGTGTTTGTCTTGGGGTTTTTCTTGCCACCAGAGGGCACATTCTGCACCTTTTAATGCGCCTCTCACATTCAGTGCAGTTTCGGCCAAACACACACACACACACACTTGTGGTACACCGATTCGGAAACATGGTGTACCTGTGGCATATGAATTGAAATAATCACAGGAAATATGACGTCACACTCACAGACTCTCTCTTTCTTTCTGTGTGTGTGTGTGTGAGTGTTTATCACAGTTGAGAGAGTGACAAAAATCAGCTCAGAATAACCCGTCAGCACACACCGGCACTTGTTGTCAGGATATAATCGCTCCCTGAAGTGTGTGTCATGGGACGGTGACTCCAGTGTTTCAGGGCCCATTAGTCTCTATGGAAACTGACCATCTTGTCAAGAAACAAGATTCATATCCGTCACTTATTTCAATGCCTTATCCATTTGGGACATTCTTACTGCTAAAATTAGGTTTCTTGTGGATTTCTAAAGATGTTACATTTTATTTTATTACAAATTTATTACATTTGAGAGACACAAAATTTGTTTTTTGTTTATATACAGCTTTTTTATACTGGATATGGATGATGTAATTGAATAGTGTGTGTATGTATGTGGGAAAGAGCATCTGTTTGTGTATTAGACGCAAGCGCTGCCTCTTTCACAAGTTCATGTTTCTATACACCCTTGTGAATGTAAGCATATTCAACACTTTACATAGACAGTGATGAGAGAAGGGAAGCACAATGACACTGAGGAGGCGATGAAGAGGAGGAGGGCTGATTCACACACTGAGCGTGGGGAGATGCCACAATGACACGCCATTCAGATCTAAAATGCAGTTTATCTACAAACAAATGACAAATGAATCTGGAAACAATAGGAGTTCCTTACTTTCATTTAGCTAGGACATATTCAATTGATCAAGTCTTCTATTTCAAATTCCACTCATCAAAGAGACCTGAAAAACAGCTATTATTATTTAGAAATAATATTTCACATTACACAAATAAATGCACCACTGGTGAGCATAAAAGACTTCTTTCAAAAACATCTGTAAACCTCAAACCTTTGAATATGTTATCAATATGATGCCAATATATTGTGTTTAAGTCAGAGGAGCTGATATTATTGTCTTCTGTGGGATTTTTTCAGCTGTTTTATGATCATCCGCTGGGTAAAAACGACTCATTTTGAGGTATCAGACATGAAGTATAAGTACAAAACCCTGAATATGTGCCATACTCTTAATTTTTATCCTGAGCAACAGTGACTTCAGGTGTTAAAGGAGTAGTTAACTTTTTTTTTTTTTTTACTTTTGCTGATAGTTTACTCACCCCCATGTCATCCAAGATGCCCATGTCTTTCTTTCTTCAGTCGAAAAGAAATAAATTCTCCATATAATGGACTTCAATGGGAACCAAACGGTTCAAGGTCCAAAAGACAGTTTCAGTGCAAACTGAAAAAAAGGGCTTTAAACGATTCCAGACAATGAATAAGGGTCTAATCAAGCGAAACGATCGCTCATTTAAAAAAATAATAATAATAATAAAAATAGAAGTTTATAAGCTCAAATGCTCGCCTTGCTTTGTTCTGTGATGCGCGTTCGTGACTCTCCCGTTCGAACTCGTTCGTGATCAAAATTAATAAATCTTTTTCCAAGTCAATTCGTTCGTTTCGTTCGTTGAATGAACCAAATGACTCTGACTTTTGGACCTTGAACCACTTGGTCCCCATTGAAGTCCATTATATGGAGAAAATCCTGGAATGTTTTCATCAAAAACCTTAATTTCTTTTCGACTGAAGAAAGAAAGACGCTAACACCTTGGTGAGTAAATTATCAGCAAAACTTTTTTTTTTTAAAAGTGAACTACTCTTTTAACTGAGATCAGGCTAGTGTATCTCGCTCTCTGAGACGCTGGAGCTCGGACAGATGTGCAGATGCCACACACAACTTCACAAGCCTCATCTTTCATCCGTCCTGCCCATCGCTTTCTCTCAAACCTGTTGTCTGAGCTTCGACATCATGCTGTGCCTTATGTCAGAATATGCTAATGAGGGCTGCCACTGATTGGCCGTTCATCAGAATAATAAATATTCTCGTTCTTAATTCACCTTTACCCCACTCAGCTGTGTATACACTTCCACATGGGGATTTTCCATAAGGATTAGTGAGCGAGAGAGAGAGAAATAGAGCATTGTGTGTTTGTGTTTTACAGGAGGCGGGATTACCGCATACCGCCACATATCCTCACTATGACACTGAACTGGTGTGACAGTCACCCGGTCAGCTGACAGTGAATGCTCACCTCCCATTGGCTGCCATTGATCAACCTATGCAGCTCTAAAAATAATCCTCAATGGTCCCTCACGCAGGGTGTGTCCAAAAGAGAGAGAGATGGGATGAGAGACATAGACAGAGAGAGAGGGAGGTTGCAGAAGTCGACACAAAAATCTCAATGGAGGCGACTGATGCACTCCTGGGCTGCAGCATATGTGCTGTTATTGATCACCGGAGTCACATGCATGAAACATGTTGTGAACAAATCGATATGTCGATGGCGTTAATCTGCATGACCTGGAACTGCATTAACACAGGACTGAATCAAACTAAAGCAGCCTATCTATCATGGAGAAGACTATCACAGATTGCAAAAAGTCATTCAAGTTGAATCAAGAGAAAAGCTTTTCATTCACTGCTGGAAAATATTGATTAAAAAGTCTAGTCTAATTTTTTGTCAAATATTTGTATTTTAAGTTTGAAGTCAGTAAGATTGTATATGTTACTGAAAAAAGTCCCTTATGTTCACCAAAGCACCAAAAACGAATATTGTGAACTATTAAAAAAACTGTTATATAAACAGTATTAAACTGTAATTTATTCAAAAGCTGAATTTTAAGCATCATCACTGTCACATGATCTTTCAGAAATCACTCTAATATGATCATTTACTGCTTATTATCACTGTTAGGAAAGTTCACTTTCTACATGAACTAGTTCAAAGTTCAGTTCACATATTTTAAAATGATCTAGTTCAGTTTATAGTTCATACTTCAAAAAATGAACTAGTTCATAGTTGTATTTTCCATATGTTGCGAGCTTCTTTTTTTAAAATTATTGCCACAGCCCATATACAACCACAGACAACAATTATTTTATCGGCGGGCAAAGTTTGCACAGAATTGTACGATTTTTCCCATCCTCGCCGACCTCGTCATAAAACCTGTTAAAATGATCATACGACGCCTCCTCGCTCGCTGCTTTGTCGATGGCGGCCGCGGTGCGACACTGGTGTCTTGTGTTGCCAGATTGGTTGTTTTTTTCGCTACATATTAAAGGAGTAGTTCACTTTTAAAAAAACTTTTTTACTCACCCCCATGTCATCCAAGATGTCCATGTCTTTCTTTCTTCAGTCGAAAAGAAAATAAAGTTTTTGATGAAAACATTCCAGGATTTTTCTATATAATGGACTTCAATGGGAACCAAACGGTTCAAGGTCCAAAAGACAGCTTCAGTGCAAACTGTTACGATTTAATCGGGCTTTAAATGATTCCAGACGACGAATAAGGGTCTTATCAAGCGAAATGATCGCTCATTTAATAAATACATAACAAAGTTTAAGTTTTATAAGCTCAAATGCTCGCCTTGCTCTGTTCTGTGTGATTCTCCGAAATCTTTTTACGAGTCATTTGGTTCATTCAACGAACGAATAGACTCGGAAAAAGATTTGTTAATTTTGATGAACGAGTTCGAACAGGAGAGTCACGAACGCGCATCACAGAACAGATCAAGGCGAGCATTTGAGCTTATAAAACTTAAACTTTGTTATTTATTTATTAGATGAGCGATCGTTTCGCTTGATAAGACCCTTATTCATCGTCTGGAATCGTTTGAACGGAATTTATGAATACGGGCCCTGGTGGCCAACAATGTCAGTAAGATCAACTCTGAACTGAATCAGCGAAATATTAGCCAACTAATTGCTCTATTATTATTGTTTTGTCATCAGCTGTAAGATAATAATACAGTGAGTAGCATGCAGACACTTATGAGGAAGTATAGACAGCAAGGCAGCTCACTGGGTTCGAGCTCAAACATTTAATGGATTATTTTTCTTTCATGCACAAGAAGGAAATATGATCTGTTAGACTCGTTATATCATTGATACACAAGCAGGTATAATGAAGTGAGTCTCAGTGTCAGTGTTATTGTACTCTGTGCTGTGAGGAGCTGTCCAATCAGCACCACACCACTGTGAGCTACACGTTACATCATCTCCAGATCTGTGATTGAGGACAGCGATCGGTGTTTCTGTGCTGTCATCTTCCAGTCGGACTGTGTTTTGTCTCTTTAAGGCTGTAAACCAGTTCTCATAAATGAGTGAACACACTGCTCGCATAGATAACTAAATTGTGCGCAAGTACGTGAATTGGGACGCACCTTTAGAGTCTCCCAACTTGCCATGTTTCTCCTCAGAACCATCCAGTTTCCCAGAAGTGTCAGTTTTGGCTTGGATCGGTGTTGCAGCCACACTGCAGTGACGTATATGTCAGATGGCTCATGTTACTCTATAAGATGCCATTATAAGTGTATTTATAAGTGTCCAAGTGTGTTTATGGGAGCGTGTGGGTTTTGTGACTTGACTTCTCCGTTATGTGCTAAGCTCATCACATTACCAAGACGACATAAATTGTCATAAATATGTCATAAACATGACATAGCAGATTAATGATCAAACTTAGGAAACCGCTTAGTTTTATGGGTTAACATTACATTAAACTGTCCTGTGTTCGGTAGTTTTGACATTGGCTGTCATGAGGCCATCATAGTTGTCAACTTGTCATTACAATGTCATTTAATGGCATTAAAGCTACAATACCTAAGATTTTATGCCACTAGAGGGCGCTATATTCAAATCAACAACAACGGCTTTGCTTGATGACGCCGTGGAGGAACGCGGAATGATGGGAACTGTTGTTTTCAACTCCACCGTGGATAAATCAGTCAGACGGGAATCGAAAATTAATTGTCATGGATGAGGTAAAGTTCGATTTCTATAACTGTTGCGTTTAATGACATGCTTGTTTTTCATTAAACTGAAATAACCGCAAGAAAAGTAAGGTTTAAAAGTAAATGAGTTATTATCACAGATGTTAGGGGAGAGCCGGGACGGTTGAAACACTTTTCAGATAAACGTCGTTTTCTAAGATACAGCCAACAGTTCAGTATTCGCGGTGAATATGACCTTAAGATTTTTCACATCATATCCATAGACAACAAGACATTCTAACAATAATACTAATTGTTTTGCATCCTTTACTGACATGAAATTTGAATACAGAACACGGTGTTAATCACCCGTCGAGTAAAACACATGCAAGATCGGCGTCTCTTTCTAGTTCGAGTTTTTCACGAAGTTCTCTCCATTTAGGAAATGCCACACCAATGTTGACCTGGTTTTATTTCTCTTTTCCCAAATTCTTCTTGGGTCGTTTGGTTGACCCGTTCGTTGACGTTTGCGTTTATGAGACTTGTCTTTGTAGACAGAATCAGGTGCAATCGCTAAAGAATAATTGTGCTCCATTCCATATCAAATGCGCGAAACAAGCTGACGTTTGTTGCTTGATAGACGCTTACGCAGAACTACAACTTCCACATTTGTCCAGGACTACACGCAGTACGAGCGGAAACCGAGGTAACGATTTACTGGCGACTCCCTGCTCACACGCCCCGTTTCCTTGGTTAAAATCTCAATTTTCTCGCGATTTAAACATTTTTTTAAACATTTGTAATATTGTAAGTTATCATCTTAACTAAATATATAACACTGGCCTTGTGATTTTGTGATATTTTAATGCAAAAATCTTAGGTATTCCACCTTTAAGTTTGATAATTAATTGTTGATCATTAATCCGCTATGTCATGTTTATGACATGTTGTGTTATCTTGGTAATGTCAAGTTGTCATGACAAAGACACTGACAGGTTATGATGTATTTGTTTATGTCAAGGCGTCATAACAAAGATATCTCACCAATGTCATATTTGCATTAAAAATGTCATAATTGAGTGAATGACACTTGTCATAAACATGCATAAAACCTCCTTCATAATCCATGATTATGAAGGTGTCATGTCAGTCTTATGCACACCCCTTCATGTAAAGTGTTACCAAAAAGCTTGTTACATTAGCAACATTTGAAAGATTAAGTCTCTGAATGCATTGTCTTTATAGCATCGCCGCTACAGCCATTAAAGCAACGATTTTGTAACACATTCACTGTCTTCCACAATAAATTCCAAGACCATTACTGTCAGACTTCAAATTGCTGCTGTAAACAATATTTACAGCTTAACCTGTTGATAGATTGTGCAGTTAAAGACTATTTTTGTGTTGATTTATTCCCTCGTTAGCCAATGGAACTGCGTTTAGTGTCCGTACGTTTCTTAGAAATGTGTCTGATCACTGTCAGGTGGACATGACAGCCTAATTATACAGTGTTTTCTTTAGACTGATTGGTCATCTGGCTGTGCAGACAACATCACGACCAGACCAGTGTATCTTGAAAATGTGTATTGTTGTGTATCGCTAGATCCACCGCAGGGCATGAGCAGCTGTGGTGTGCGTGATAGGTCAGAGCGTGTTGAAACTCTAACTCTGTAATGCGCATCTCTTTTGTTTTCGCTCTTGCATTTAGATTTCTCACCTATAAAAGACAAGGCAGAGTGGATTTAAAGTGCCCCTATCATGTTTTGGTTTGTTTTTTCCAGGATATTCCCTTTCTTGCTGCAGTGTGTTATGTAGCTTTTTGTGAGTGTTAAGTTGAAAGTGCACAATAAAAGAATGAAGTTACTGACTCCAAAAAGAAAGAATTGACTCTGAACCACCTAAACGAGTCGTTAATCCCACTTGTTTTACAGTTCTACGTCCCTAGATACTATATTTGCATAATGCCCAACTATGTTGCATAATGCTCCGCAGAATCACAACCTGTAAGTATGAATAATTATTGATGAAGAGTTCAGATGCAAAAGCCTCTAAGTGCCATTTGAAATTTTCTTCTAGAATGATCATTTTTATCAAGCTTGTATATTTAAGTTCAGTGATTTCACTTAAATGGCAATGATAATTACCTATTAATTGTTATTTAAGTGAAATTACTGAACTAAAAATCATCATTAAAGAAGAAAATTTCAAATGGCATTTAGAGGCTTTTGCATCTGAACTCTTCATTTTTCTACTGTGTTCAAACGTAGTTTTGTGTTTTATATTCTGTAAGTTTCCGGATAACCGGCTAACTCACTTGTTAGTTTCACTCGTCTTACTGAAATAGTTCTGCTAATCCCTTTGGGCCACTATTAAAACTGTGTCTATTAATGCAGATTGTCTATCATCTTTATTACTTTGAGTAAAGATAAAGGATGGGTTTTGCAAACTTTAATGTTACATCAGTCGGCTAACGTATGCACCATTATTGATACAGTTAATGACACAGTTCCCTCATGTGCACTGCAATAAATTAGAAATATACACATGGGTTTCTTGATGGACATACACTTGTTAATGCTGATAGTCATGAATTCAAGTAAGAAACGTCGTGCTCAAGTCGCCTTTCCAGTTGAATAACTATTTCTTCCAATGTTTCATCATCGGCCTCGTGTTTGGATTGATATGGTAAAATCGACATCATCGTTACTGTCTTTACAGTGTGTGCATCCGCTGAGCTTTAGGAATTTTATGGTAAGTTTAAGTTTAAGGTCTTTTATTTCCGACGTGCACTGTAAGCAGTAGACCAATCACAACAGACTGGGCTATCTGACCAATCAGAGTAGAGTAGACCAATCACAACAGACTGAGACATCTGACCAATCAGAGTAGAGTAGACCAATCACAACAGACTGAGACATCTGACCTATCAGAGTAGAGTAGACCAATCACAACAGACTGAGACATCTGACCAATCAGAGTAGAGTAGACCAATCACAACAGACTGAGACATCTGACCAATCAGAGCAGAGTAGACCAATCACAACAGACTGGGCCATCTGACCAATCAGAGTAGAGTAGACCAATCACAACAGACTGAGACATCTGACCAATCAGAGCAGAGTAGACCAATCACAACAGACTGGGCCATCTGGCCAATCAGAGCAGAGTAGACCAATCACAGCAAACTGGGCTGTCTGACCAATCAGAGCAGAGTAGCTTGCAGAAAGGAGGGATTTAGAGAGACTGAGGGGCCATTCACATATCGCGTCTTTTGCATGCTCAAGTTCGTTATTTCAAATGTTGGCGTATGGCGTGAGCTTTTATAATGGTTGCGACGCGGTCCTTACGCGCATGTCTTTTCCAGGCGGAGAGAGATGAAAAAATATAAACTTTTCAGAATGACGCAAGTGCGCCGCAGGTCATGTGACAACATTTTTTTTTTTTTTTCCTAATTAAATCTTGTAACAGAGCTTTCGGTGGTGGAAACCATGGCTAAAACTTCCTCGTTGCAACGACGGGAGCGCAAGTGCTTTGAGAAGGAGACAGCGGAGCAGCCGAGCCTTCCATGCGCTTTTAGACGCGATATGTGAACGGCCCACCGATGTTTAAGAGTCGTTGAAAAATGGGGCAATGTGCAATGTATATTATTTAAAATAGAATTATTTTTTGACCTTCAATGCATGTAAACATGTTATAGGAGACATCACGATTAGAAGCCTTTAAAATAGCATAATAGGGGCACTTATGCAGGGCTCTAGACTGTGACTAAGAGAAGGTTCTAGAGGTCTTCAATCCGCGGGACCTGACGTTACAGAGTGCGGCGCGGGACAGGTTTTGAACTGCCGAGTGTAGATGCGAAAATGGAAGATACTGATATGTGTGTGGGAAGTGGGAGAAACAATCTGGACTCGTGGGCTATAATATATTTATCTAATAATAACAGCTCTGTCGCTGGGGATTTGAAGCATTGTGTGTGTGGAAAAATCTCACATTAAAAACAGTTCATCATCCAAAAGCCAAGGAATACAAATCTTTTATCAGGCGGGATTTAAAAACAGGAAGGGAAGGCGCAGATCTAATGAAGAACTGTTTATTATTTGTAGAACATGCAACCATTATTTGTATGCGTTTTCATGTTCACCCATCTTCAAAAAGCTTCGATTTCTCAAGACAAAAACGGCGTCTCAATGTGGACGAAGAGATCAATATGCGTATGTATGTAGGCTCGCTAGCTTTTAGAGTATGTGTGCATTAGGAGATTAGCATCCCAGCCTCTATTCAAGACTTAATTGTGGCTGACGGGAGGGCAACAAGTCTTCATAATCTCCCAGACACCCCAGTGAACGACCCAAGCCCACCTCATCTGACCTCCGCCCGCTCGCCAGAGGGGACGGTCACAGCTAACCAAACAACCTCGTACGTCTGAGAGAAGCAGACCAGCGAGGGAGGGAGAGCGACGAGCATGCTCAGTAACACTCGGCTCAGCGACTGCAGCTTTTAACTGCAGAGAGAGAGAGAGCACACGAGTGAGCTTATACACACACACTTCAAGACACCGCGCGAGTTTGGTTTGGTGATCGGTCCTGCAGCTTTATATGGGACCATCTGGATGGTTGGACATCCCGTCAGTATTAGAGTTAGTTGAGGTGAGCACGTAGACCATCATCTCTCTGAATGGGACGGCACAGCGGGACACGCTCATCATGCAGCCTCCTGACGCCGTACCAGCACCGCACCAATGAGAGGCTTCAAACTCGCCTGGTAAGCACCCATCCTTCAAAACTGCTGTTTTTCTGACTGATGCTTTGTGCCTCGGTGCGTCCGGCCCTGGTGTTTTGTAAAGTCTCTCTCTGTGGACACCGTCACGTGTCGTGGACAACTGCAGTGCCGCCCTCCTTTTTCTATTCTTCCGCTGCTCCTCCAAACTCCCTTTCCCTTTTCCCCCCATCTTTTGTTCTTTTATGCACCTGTGCCCCGTTCCTAAACTCCCTCTCTGCGTCTCTCTTTCCCCTCGCCCCTCCCGTCCTGTGCATGTGTTTGTGAATGCGACTCAGTCATGTGCCTGATATTTTTAGCCACAAATCACAGCGTGAAGCGCTGAGGAGAAACGTGCAGCCAGCTTCCTCTCAGTTTCCCTCTCTCGCTCATTCCCTTTTGTTTTCCCCCACTCTTTGCCCCGTGAGAAAAGATAGCACGTTCTTTCAAGTCTAGATTAGCTGTTGTAAAACTTCTAAGTTGATTACTTTTCTGGATTTAATCCGAGTTTTGTTGTGAGGAAAAACAACCTCCATCTCAACTATTTCCCACGCTGTTTACCAAAATCTGCCTTGCGATATCATCTCCAACGTTTCAAAATGAGATTACTTGTGCATCTTCTGATATTGATATTTGGATTTAATGAGCTACAATTGAAACCACTTGTCAAATTCAGATTGTTGTGACGTTGTGGTACAGTTAGAGAAAAGTTGCTTGCCGGGCGACTTTTTTCCGATATTATTAGTATTATTTCTTTAAAAAAAAAAACACGTTATGAGAAATTGATGTATTAATTAATAATTAATGCATTTATTAAATAATGTATTTTAATTATAATAATGCATATGTGTGTTATATTTGTTAGAATTATTACAAAAAGCAGATGTGTATTGTTATTAATAATGTATTCATATATTAAGGAATGGATGTGCATTTTAAATGATAAATGTAACTGTGCACTTCAATAAATATATCAAATTAATTATTTATATATTTGTGTATGGAATTAAATTGCATAATAACATGCTTATTTTATTAACAAAATAAGGTTACACTTTGTTACAGTGTAAATATATATTTAAGTACTGGGCTGAGTACTGGGTGAAACTGAGTACTGCATATTGGTACCTTAGTGGTACATATTAGCACCTAAAATGTACATATTAGCACCTACAATGTACATATTAGTACCTAAATGTACATGTTAGCACCTAAAATGTACATATTAGCACCTACAATGTACATATTAGGACCTAAAATGTACATATTAGCACCTACAATGTACATATTAGGACCTAAAATGTACATATTATCACCTAAGTGTACATATTAGCACCTAAAATGTACATATTAGCTCCTGAAATGGACATATTATCACCTAAAGTTACACTTTGTTACAGTGTAAATATATATTTAAGTACTGAGTAATATTAAGCAACTACATGTACTTACTATAGGGTTAGGGTTAGATTAGGATTTGGTGCATAATTTACTGTTACGGTTAGTACAAGTAACATATGTAACAAGGACACAGTTAAATAAAGTATTATCCAAAATAAATGATCAGTTTCACACTAGTCAAATACACACTTTATCCATATACAAATTACTGTAAGTGACGGCCTCTCGTGGATTGTTATCCACACTCATTTTACAGCGCAGTAATTGTTCTCAACAATTGTCTCATGTGATTTTGTGTGATTTTCAGACAAAATCTCTAAAAACTCACATTACTTCTCCTGAGCTATGAACACATCACATTCAGGTTAGAAGTGTGTGAGGTTTGTGATCGTGTGCTTTTTATACGAGTCCTCTGAGATGGAAGGCTGATTTCTGAAGTGGAGCTGTCAGATTTAACCGGAGCACCTGCTGCTCGCTCACACAGGAACTGGAAACATAGCCTATATCTTAAGCTAATTTATAGGACAATTTAAAAAAGACTGTGTGTCAGCTCCAGAGCTCCTTCACTCTCAGAAATAAAGGTACAAAAGCTGTCACTGGGGCTGTACCTTTTCAAAAGGTACACTTTTGTACCCAAAGGCTGCATATTGGTACCTTAGTGGTACATATTAGCACCTAAAATGTACAAATTAGTACCTAAATGTACATATTAGCACCTAAAATGTACATATTAGTACCTAAATGTACATATTAGCACCTACAATGTACATATTAGGACCTAAAATGGACATATTAGCACCTAAAATGGACATATTATCACCTAAGTGTACATATTAGCACCTAAAATGTACATATTAGCTCCTGAAATGGACATATTATCACCTAAAATGTACATATTAGTACCTAAATGTACATATTAGCACCTAAAATGTACATATTAACACCTAAAATGTACATATCAGCACCTAAAATGGACAAAAGTTTACCTTTTGAAAAGGTACAGCCAGTGACAGCTTTTGTACCTTTTTTTCTGAGAGTGTTGTGGGAATAAGTAGAGCGTATTCTGTGTTTCCTCAGGGGTGTCTGGATCCCCTTCTAATTGATGATGTGCTGAAACTAATTTGTGAACTTTATCGGGTTCTGTTCTGTCCGATGATCTCTTGCTCTTTAGGAAACAACACAGACTTGTGATACCAAAAACCCATGTTCTGACTGAAACAGTGCGATTATTCCTTTTCTCTCTTGTTCTCTCTCTGTCACCCGCACTGGAATACTTTTATATCACTCTTACTTCCCTAGGGATGCTCTTGCTCTCTTCCCTATTCTTCCTGTGTAAATGACAGCTCAGTCATGCTCTTAAATAGGGCAGCACACCGTGGAGTTCGGATCTATTCTGATACAAACACAGCTCTGTGTGCTCTGTAATTACTTTAGAATGATGGACAGACTAATTGACTTTATGTAAACGCACAAACATGCATCTTAAAGTTTTCTATGATACCATATCATTAATGAAGCTGATAGAGATTCTACAAGCATTTTGTAAAGTTTTATTTTAATAAATGTTTTTATTTATTTTTTAAATCAAGGAAATTTCTCTGGCATTTTTTTTTATCTCTTTGTCATATGGAAAACGTACCGAACCATGACACCACTGTGTCGTGTCGTATCGAACCGAACCGTGAACCATTTCACCCCTAATGCATTTGATGATACTTATTATACCATACTTTTGTATTAACATAATAATGTTGACCGATCTGTTTAATGGGCCTTTACAAGATTAAAAAAGTAATGCACTGAGACGATAAATATGCTAAACACAAAATGGCCAAGATTCAATTTGTATTAATTTTTGCATTCTGTTCTGAACTTTGAACCATTGCGTGCTTGTGTTGTTTTTTGGGGTATTAATGTGTCAGGAAATGCTTTAACACTTCCTAATCTTCCATCACGGGACAGGTTAGATCACACAAGCCTTCTAGAGCACTAATGAGGTCACCGTGTTGTTTACAGCACTGCCATGTGGTCGATCGGTCTCTTTATATCAATATCTGCAGTGATGCAGAACAAGACCTCACCGCCTTTCTTTCATATTTTCTTTGACGCTTTTCCTCCTTTGGTCATTTATATGTCAGAGGTCGCACGCCTGTGTCTCGCAGTGGATTCGAACCCGGGTCTCTCACACCAAAGGCATGTGTCTTATCCACTGCGCCCTAATTAAAAACCATTGAAAAAACTAGACTCAGGTAACGACAATGAACAAGAACTAACAGAACTAAACAGAACAAACGAGATAATTATCTGAAGATTTGAAGTGCACATTCAATACAATTAGGCACACTTTTTGTTTTTACAAGGTAGATATGCCTTTTAATCAGTGCTATAGATATATATATATATTCTGTACAGCACTCTAGTATATTGAACAGAGGCTGTTTTCCACCTTGTTTCCCTGTTGTACCAGTAACTGAACCCAGTTGGCCAGCTCCAACGAGCTAAAATGGCTCCAAGTTGTCACAAAGATAGATTTGGTTTCCTCTGTGTCGTTAATTTGGCCGCTGTTTGATTGAATTGAATTGCATTGTGTGACATCATCAGTTGCTCCAGCCAATGAGATTGCATGATGTTGCCATTGGAGAACACTTTTTTTGGCATTGCTGATGTATCCATTGTATCCCATGGAAGTGGCCTTGCTCATAAAAGGCAGTAGCACAAGGCTTCTGAATAATCCCGCACATGTCCCTGTTTGGACATATGGACACACACATTGACTTCTCAGAACCACACTGATTCTCTCGCGTTTTATGAGATGTTAGGTAGGAAATTATACTATATTAGGGCTGGTAGCCTAATTAAAATGATGTGGGTTGACCTCTATGGTCTGACCTTTCCAGCAACTTGGCCATTGTTTCCACTGAAATTATTCTAGATGGTTGAGGATTTTTTTGTTCTGATGTTATCATTTTTTCAGTGTATACACACACACGCACCAACATTATTGTGCAAAATATTTATATTTATATAAAATATTTTTTAAGAAGTCTCTTCGAAGTCTCTCTCCACAAGACTGCATATTTAATCAAAATACAGTAAAAACAGTAATATTGTGAAGTTTCCTATTTAACTATATTTTAAATTGTAATTTATTCCATTACTCCACTCTTCAGCGTCGCATGATCGTTCAGAAATCATTCTAATATGCTGAATTGTTTGTTTTTTGTGATCACATCTTAATTCTCTACCTAAATCCCTTCATGTTTCGAGGCTTTTCTCTAGGGAGTGTGATGTTTCAGAAGAGCGCCCCCTGTGGGAGGCTTTATTTATGAGTGTGTGTGTGAGTGGAGGGCCCTGCATCCATGTGTGGGCTGCTTGCATTTGTGGTAGAGGTTGTTGGTGTTTGTGTCACACCTCATCAAGCTTAAGTCCAGCATTCCTCCTGTGTGTGACCGGCTGCCGCTGTCACCATGGATACGGCTCTTCCATGATCACAGCCGTCACCGGGAACTTCCGACCCAGCTGGGTCCTGCCAAGTCCGGTTTGCCATGACAACGCTGTAAACAGAACAAAGGTAGCTGGCGAAAGAACAGTGTTCTCCATGCTTCAGATTCAACACACTTACTGTAAGAGAATCCACACACACACACAACTCACTTTTCAGTGATGCATATTTACACTGTTCTTCTGCTGTGCTCGAGAGTTGCGAACTTGCTGGTTGAATTAAGTAAATGAATGGGAAAAACTGCCTTTTTGTGTTTGTGCAAATGATTTCATACACTGTTACATGAGGCATTCAGGAATAATCAGGCACTGTTGATGTTGTGTAGTATGAGAATCCCTTCCTGGTTCTGGCAGATCTGTTTATTTGGGTTCACATTGGGTTCATCAACATTAATGGCCTCAGATCTAACTGCTGATGTTTAGAAAGAGATTAGCAGATGGTGATTATAATTTATAGTATAGTATCATAGTATAGTATCGTAATTTATAGTATAGTATTGTAGTATTTTGCCTGTTCTTATTTGTGAAATTTTCATTATTATTTTCATTACCTAGCCTGAGTTCCCCCATGCTGCCTTGCCACAGCGTGATTTTATTCACGCTGCTAGGCTGCCTGGACACCATGAACAAAATTTTCGCCTGAGATAGGGAACCAATCACAAACGATGACGATGATGACGTCTATACGACACTGAAGCAGTTTGTTTTTTATCTATGGATCCAACTTGCGAAGTTACCTTTTGATACGGCCTTTGTGTATACATACCGTAAAACGTCAAATAATAGCCCGGGGTTTTATTTTCCCAAATCGTCGAACTGCACCGGCTTGTATTTGAGACAGACGTCTATCCACAAGTTTCCTACGTCTTGCGTCAAAAGTGGGCGCGTCTTCCGGTTCGAAGTAAACAAAGCGCGACTTGACATACTTCACACTCGTTCATTCAACAGTTGACAGTCATTCAAGTTATAGCGATCCAAACTGCGCTGAACTGTGCAGAATCTCATATGGTCTGTTGTTTCCGGAAGAAACACAAACACGAACCATTCCGGAAACAACGGACCATATGAGATTCTGCACAGTTCAGCGCACTTGGATCAGCGTTCGTAGATCGAACGGTAGAGACTATTTTTCAAAGATGGCTTCTTCCTGTTTTCGCGAAGTTGACTGTATGTATAAAATATCTTCTTATTAAACTGTTTGGACACTGACAAAGTTCTCAATGCTTCGGTTTGAATGTAGAGACCCTTATTATGCTACCGTGTTAGTGTAGGGCTATTTTGAGCCTTGTTAGTGGTAATAACAAGCGATTTTTATTTGTCATTACTCTATGCCCTATATACTAGCGTTATACTAGCGTTATAGGCTAAACTGTTTTAGAGATAACACTATTTACATTCGGCAATCATGAAAACAAATCTCAGATAACGGTTGACTAGGTAACAATGTGTAATTAGACCAAAGGTTCATTTTGCACCGGAGTTCTCCTTTAATCCAACTCCTTTCTCGTTGATTCCCTGTTTATTTGCGTGTTCGCATTTGTCACTGGCGGTATTTTAATTTGAAAATTGCTTATTTTGACAATTGACCGGATGGTCGAGTGTTTCTTGGTGTAACTTCCTGCCAGAATTGACGCGGATCGCGCAAAAAATAGACCAGACGCCGAAACTGGCGCTTCACAGCGCGGGCCGGCTGTGCCGCGGCGCTCCGCGTCTGGTGTGAATGACACCATATGTTAACATGGGCTCCGAAAGGAAGCGGCCTCCGTTCAGCGTCCAGGGTGGGAACCCAGTGTGAGAGTGCACAGCCGCTCTCTCTCTCTCTCTCTCTCTCTCTCTCTCTCTCTCTCTCTCTGCTCGTTATGCGCCCTGTCAAGCGCAGCAGTCACTCTATTCTACATCACTCACCGATCAAAATAGGCTTTGGCGGGACAAAAATGTACTTTGGCGGCCTCTAAAAAGCAGAAGATCTGACAGTTTTAGAAGATTAACAACACCAGGCGTGTAAAAGAGACAGGCATGTATTTGGGGCTCTGCTATTATTTGAAGTTTTACGTAAAATCTCCAACCCATCGTCTTCTTCCTCGTCTAATTTTTTGTCGCTCTACATACATCATCTGGTATTATTGAACCGATTGGCTATGAGTTACGTACAGGCACATTTGATTGACGTTCGTAGCACCCAATGATACGGCTCCGTGCATTCGTAAACCACGCCAACATACGGTTTCCAGACCACGTCTCATTCATATGAATGATACCTTTAATACTTTTTACCTTGAAAAATGAAAATCTATACTCATATTTATTAAAAGAGTAAGAAATTAATTCAACTTAAATTAGGCAAAATATTTGTTTGTAAATAATATTACAAACGTAGATATTTCTTTTTTTTTTGTCTTTTAGACAGTCTAATTTTATATGAAACATAAGTGCAAGAGAGATTCTTAATATTCAGTGTGTTTTTAAGTGTGTGTGTGTGTGTGTGTGTGTATGAGAGAGAGGTCTGTAAAGTAAACTGAAAGCGAATGATGTCAGATCTGTTTCTTTCATCAAGACTAATTAACAAGCCAACTGCTTGCAGCGCCAAGCCACCAGAATGCATCTCTCTCCTTCTCTCTCTCTCTCTCTCTCTCTGGCTCTCATGCACACTAGGTTTTGTCTCTATCATTTTCTCACCTACTCTTCCTTTAGCTTTTCTCTCAGTTTCTCTCTCTCTCTCGTCGTTCTCCAACACTGTCTCCAAACGGTGTGCGAGACGTAGCGTCTCCCGAGCGCTGATCTTTTAGACGTGAGAGAGAGAGAGCTGCTGTAAGCATGAAGAGAGAGGGAGAGACACTATTGCGGGAAGAGCGGTAGCGCCGTTCATTCATCTTTCATCCGTTTGGGAATGTCCTCCCCATCTTCTGTGTCTCCATCCCTCCATCTCTCCTTCGCTCCAAGTGGTGGCGAGTGCAAAGGAGCTGTGATACATGGCAGCCAGGTTAGTCCTGACAGACGTGTGTGAATTTTGCAGCCGTTTGTGTTGTTGTGTTCAGGTTATGAGGTTGTGCATTGGTTGTGTTGTGTTTGAGTTTTATAATCAGCTAACGGCTTCATACCGCTGCTCTCGGCTAAGCCTCTTAATGCAGATTGGTTTCTTTACGACACTTGTCTGCCTGACTCTCTCTCTCTCTCTCTCTCTGTCTCTCTGTCTGTCTGGTGTGTCGTTCTGATGTGAGGAGGAGTGTGTGACTGTGTTTTGATTCGGCAGCAGGAATTGGGTGCGGCACATGGTCTCTGTCACACCCACGCTGTGTGTCTGTCTCTGGAGGATGAACACACACACACACACACACACACGTCTGTTTACATACAGCTCAGTGCATTTCACATGAAAATGATGGTTTACATTTTGTAAACTATTATCTATACAATAGTTGTATGGTCTATAACTTCAGTTGTATTGACATCAGGTGTTGTTTACAGTTCTATGTTGAGGAATAAACAGACAGACTGACTGACTGACTGACTGACATATATAGACAGACAGATAGATAGATAGATAGATAGATAGATAGATAGATAGACAGACAGACAGACAGACAGACAGACAGACAGACAGACAGACAGACAGACAGACAGACAGACAGACAGACAGACAGACAGATAGATAGATAGATAGATAGATAGATAGATAGATAGATAGATAGATAGATAGATAGATAGATAGATAGATAGATAGATAGACAGACATATTGACAGACAGACATATTGACAGACAGACATATAGATAGATAGACAGATAGATAGATAGATAGATAGATAGATAGATAGATAGATAGATAGATAGATAGATAGATAGATAGATAGATAGATAGATAGATAGATAGATAGATAGATAGATAGATAGATAGATAGACAGACTGACATATACATAGACAGACAGACAGACAGACATATAGATAGATAGACAGACAGACTGACAGATAGACATATAGATAGATAGGTAGACAGACAGATAGACATAGATAGATAGATAGATAGATAGATAGATAGATAGATAGATAGATAGATAGATAGATAGATAGATAGATAGATACTGTAGATAGATAGATAGATAGATAGATAGATAGATAGATAGATAGATAGATAGATAGATAGATAGATAGATAGATAGATAGATAGATAGATAGATAGATAGATAGATAGATAGATAGATAGATAGATACTGTAGATAGATAGATAGATAGATAGATAGATAGATAGATAGATAGATAGATAGATAGATAGATAGATAGATAGATAGATAGATAGATAGATAGATAGATAGATAGATAGATAGATAGATAGATAGACAGACTGACATATACATAGACAGACAGACAGACAGACATATAGATAGATAGACAGACAGACTGACAGATAGACATATAGATAGATAGGTAGACAGACAGATAGACATAGATAGATAGATAGATAGATAGATAGATAGATAGATAGATAGATAGATAGATAGATAGATGATAGATAGATAGATAGATAGATACTGTAGATAGATACTGTAGATAGATAGATAGATAGATAGATAGATAGATAGATAGATAGATAGATAGATAGATAGATAGATAGATAGATAGATAGATAGATAGATAGATAGATAGGCTACTGTAGATAGATAGATAGATAGATAGATAGATAGATAGATAGATAGATAGACAGACAGACAGACAGACAGACAGACAGACAGACAGACAGACAGACAGACAGACAGACAGACAGATAGACAGATAGATAGATAGATAGATTTAGAGATTTACATGAAACAAATATAGAATAGAATCATTTTTGCGCCCTATTTGTTTGTATTGTTTAAACGTTTGTTAGACTTACGCTTAAAACAAGGGGAAAAAACAATTTGCTAATGCTTGTGTGAAGTGTAGCAGGCTTCCTTTGTGTGTGTGTGTGTGTGTGTGTGTCCTGGCAGTTGGTCATTATTCACGCTCAGCCAGTACTGCAGAGAAAACAGAGCCTTCCGGAACAGCCCAGAGTCCTTCCCATGGCAAACTGGACAGGGCCATTCTTGTTTACACCCGTGACAGTTCAGAGAGGGGTTGTGGATGTTTTGGGGTCCTTTGGCAATAAAGTGAAAGTGAGATCATTCGTTTTCAGGAGTGCCTGTTTTGTCCGTCGAAGGTTTCTGTGTTTGTGTGGGATTTTATTTTATTTTTCATTAGTTTTGTTAACTTCCAGCAATATACATATATATACGAATAAGAATGTGTATGTGTGTGTATATCCAGCCCGTTCTCATTCTTTAGCGTCACATAGAACGCTATATGACAAAACGGCGCTATACTACGCACATGGCACCCTTTATCGTTAATATTCACGCGAACCCAAGTCGTCATAAATCCTTTAGCGTAATATGAGACTACCCTACCCCACACCTAAACCTACCCATCACAGCACGTGTTATATTAACGATAACCGGTGCCATGTGCGTAGTTTAGCGCCGTTTTGTCATATAGCGTTCTATATGACACTGAAGGATGAGAATGCGTTGGTATATATAGATATAAATATAACCCTAGTCATGAAACTCTTCTAAACTGCTGATTGGTTCCCATAAAGTCATTTTTTTTTTTTGTTCTATCGATATAACCAATTCATTTGCACCCTGAACCAGCTCAACTCAGTGCAGTGCACTATGGGGATTTCCCCTCGCCTTCCACCTTCCCCAGCACCACCTGACTACTTAAAAGCACTACTTAAACGTTTTTTTGTTTTTTTGTTTTTTTAAGTCTTTAATTTTGATGTCTGGGTTTTAAATTTTGTGCTGTATGTAGCTTCTCTGTATTGTATTATTCCTCAAACCATTGTCAACCACGGCTATTATGATTTTCGCTGTTTACCTACTACGCTGCGTGTGGCCTACTGCAATGTTTTTATTATTCAAACCTGCTTGGCTTATCATCTTTTACCCATTCCACATTTGAAAAATAAATGAACACAAGTTCAAGGATTTTGTTTTTCTTTGCTGGTAGGGACGTGAAATAGGTATTAATTTTGTATATAAATGATCTTGTAGGACTCCTGTAGGAACCCTGATATAGCCTACTTATAAAGTGGGAGATTATAAGTATTATAAACTTATAAACTTATTAAGATAAGTTGTAAGTTCAGTCTTATCCAGTAATCAAGAAACACTGGAAAAAGCATTGGTCTTGGTAAAATAAAAATAAAAAATAAATAAAAAGATACCATTTAATAAGATGTTATCATTCTAAACATTTGTAAATGAATTAATTGAAATATTTTTGTTGGAGAGTGTGTTAATTCGCACGAGGAAAGACGATAATGTGAGCTGTAAAATTTAGCACCGTACTCTGAATATTGCAAAACGCCCCTGTTGCCATAGCAACATTAACACAGCAGAACTGTCACGTCATTCTCGCACAAACACGTAAAGCGCGTTTGCACTGTTGCGCACCTGTGGATCTGATTGTTTTGGGATGTTTCCAGTGGACACGGAGCTGACATCTTTGATAACATCATGAAAGCACATGTCCATGCGTTCGTTATAACACTCCGCCATCTCTCTCTTTCTCCTCGTCCCTGTGGAGTGCAACCACTTCCAAACTTGGCCAGTCCTGCGCTGACTGTTTCCATGGAAACATATTCACTTGTGGCAGGCTACACTGAAGGAAAAGAGCTGGTGCTGTGAGTGAATGTGTCTGTGTGCGCGTCATTCCCATTATTTCGGAGGGTCTGCCCTCTCCGCTTGACTGCGTCTCACACAAACACAAATTCATCCTCCTTCACACATTTAGTTTCAATGTGGGATAGAACGAACCACTGCGAAGTGATCTGATTGGTGAATAGATGCAAGAAAGAAAAGGAGAAAGTGTGAAGTTTGAACCAGTATTATTATTATTTTGGTAACACTTTACAATAAGGTTCATTAGTTAATGTATTAACTAACATGACTAACCATTAGCAATACATTTGTTACTGTATTTGTTAATCTTTGTTAACGTTAGTTAATACAAATCCAGCTGTTCATTGTTTGTTCATGTTAGTTCACAGTACATTAACTAGATTTGAATAAAATATTAGTGAATGTTGAAATTAACATTAACAAATATTAACAAATGCTAAAGCAGTATTGTTCATTCTTAGTTAATGTTAACTAATGTAGTTACAGTAACTAATGAACCTTATTGTAAAGTGTTACCATTATTTTTAATTGTAAAAATGCAGAAAGTTTTCATTTAGAGTTGAGGTGTTGGATGTAGATGTAACTAGCTGTCAGTGTCCTGTTAGTTGAGATATTAGGAGGTTCATTCTTCATTCGTTCGTTCACACGTCCCGTTTCCTTGGATAAAATCGCAATTTTCTCACGATTTACATATGGTTGGAAACATTAAGGATGTTGTAAGTAATCAACTAAACAAAATATATAACATATATAATATATAACAGCAAAAATCCTGCATACCTTTAAGGATGGCAAATGTAATAGTTTGACAAGGAAAGTAAAAAAAAAACAACTTTTGTGCTCATATTTTAATTTCAAATAGTCCGGAGATTAATTATTCCTCTCTTGGTGGTTCCTCATTGAAAGCAGTGATTAGCTGTGTTAGATTGCTAGACTGACGCTAGGATTAGCATGCATCTATCTCTGCTGATCACTGTGATCAGTCCACTCACACACACTCACACTCTCTCTCAAGGCCTCGCTGAAACTGTAGAATAGCGTAGTGACCTCGTTTTACAATTGTGATTGGCTAGTAGTGACGTCAGACGTTGCATAAGACCCTGTAGTGTGACCAGGTTGCTCGCGTTCGAAGCTGGAGAGAGTCGAGCATCCGGAGACAAGCCAGCAAGTGTTGTGACTGATTTACATACGGGTCGGAAATAGTGTGTGTGTGTATGTGGAATTGTGTTTGTGTTCATTTGATAAGTGTGCATCTATGGTGACATCAGTCACTTTGTTACATCTGTATAGGACTTGTGTTGGTCAGTGGCATTCCTGTGGGGATTTTAAGTTAATTGGTGTTTAATGTAGACATATTTGAGTTGTACAGTAATATTTTTATAATATTATATAACATAATATACTGAATTAAAATAATATGTTAATATATATTAGGTCTGTGCAAAGATTAATTGCGATTAATCGTATCCAAAATAAAAGTTTGTGTTTACATACTATATTTGTGTGTGCTGTGTATAATCACTTTGCATATATAAATACACACACGCATGCAAATATTTAAGAAAAAGTGTTATTTATATATAAAATATTTATATATAATATAGATAATGTATTTAAATATATACAATATTGACGTGCAAATAATTCTTAAATACATATGCATATGTATTTATATACACGGCACACACACATATATTATGTAAACACAAACTTTTATTTTGGATGCGATTAATCGCAATTAATCTTTGCACAGCCCTAATATATATGATAATACATGTATTAACTAGTATAATATTTTATTTGTTATTTATTTAATATTATTCATTTATTTTATTTTGATAGAAAAAAGATATGTAATTATTGTATTTTTTTTCTCCACATTTTCAGTCCACTGTATTTGAATTAGGGTTTTTATTGTTAAGTAAAGCTAAAACCATAAAAAAAAATTCCATTACATGAAATGAAATAAACATTAACTGAAATAAAGTAAAATAATTCAAACTTAAACTTATTTCATTTCAGCTAGTTGACCATATTTAATTTAATTTAAATTGAAGTACAAAATAGATAAAACTGAAGAAAACTTAAAAATTTTAGTCTGGAGTACTTATGCTAAAAATTCAGCTTTGTGTCACAGGAATAAATACAAATTTTACATTTATTAAAATAGAAAACAATTATTTTAAATTTCATTTCCAGTGTTCATCATAGTTGGGTAAACTTTTTTTCCCCGTTTACTCGAATAACAAAAGAAAAAGTGTTTCCGTGACTTTCCAAAATAGGAAATATAAAATGTCAAATATGGCGTCTCTGCCCAGCCGTATATTAGAACCATGAACTCAAAATAAGCATTTCTTATTTTTTTATGGAATATTGCATTTATTATAAATGATTTATCCGTGCACATCATTATTTTTTTATTCATGTGCCTCGTAATCTTTACTCAAAAGAACTTCTCCTCCCTCTTGCAGTGACATCTTGTCAGGGATGGGTGAAGGGATGAGGCGAGGACTCAAGAATGCAGATATGGGCTTTTTATTAATCAAAAAAAATAAAACAAATCAAACAAAAACTACCGCGTGGGGGAAAGCATGACTGGCTGGACTAGGCAGGACAAGGCAGGAAACAACAGGGAGCAGGTAAACATGATACGCACATACGACATCCATCCGGCCCGCGACCGCAAACACAGGGAGAATAAAAAGGGAGAGCAAACGAAGCAGGGAACGAGAGAGGACAAGTAGGACAGATGAACCTATAATCAGGTAACAGCAAGGACGGGGTTAAAGGAGTAGTTCACTTTTAAGAAAAACTTTTGCTGATAATTTACTCACCCCCATGTCATCCGAGATGTCCATGTCTTTCTTTCTTCAGTCGAAAAGAAATTAAGGTTTTTCATGAAAATATTCCAGGATTTTCTCCATATAATGGACTTCAATAGGAACCAAACGGTTCAAGATCCAAAAAACAACACTGCAAACTGTTCAAAGGGCTTTAAACGATTCCAGACGATGAATAAGGGTATTATCAAGCGAAACGATCCCTCATTTAAAAAAAAAAACAAAGTTTAAGTTTTATAAGCACAAATGCTCGCCTTGCTCTGTTGTGTGATGTGCGTTCGTGACAAATTCTTCAAAATGAACGAATCTTTTTTCGTGTCATTTGGTTCATTCAACGAACGAAATGAACGAATTGACTTGGGAAAAGATTTGTTCATTTTGATGAACGAGTTCGAACAGGAGAGTCACAAACGTGTGTCACAGAACAGAGCAAGGCGAGCATTTGAGCTTATAAAACTTAAACTTTGTTTGTTTGTTTTTTTTTTTTGTTATTTTAATGAGCAACCGTTTCGCTTTATAAGACCCTTATTCATCGTCTGGAATCGTTTAAAGCCCTTTGAACAGTTTGAAGTTTGCACTGAAACTGTCTTTTGGACCTTGAACTGTTTGGTTACCAATAAAGTGCATTATATGGAGAAAAAACCTGGACTGTTTTCATCAAAAACTTTAAAGGAGTAGTTCACTTTTAAAAAAAAAACTTTTACTGCAAATTTACTCACCCCCATGTCATCCAAGATGTCCATGTCTTTCTTTCTTCAGTCGAAAAGAAATTACGGTTTTTAATGAAAACATTCCAGGATTTTTTTCCATATAATGGACTTCAGTGGGAACCAAACGGTTCAAGGTCCAAATGAGAGTTTCAGTGCAGCTTCAAAGGGCTTTAAACGATTCCAGACGATGAATAAGGGTCTTATCAAGCGAAACGATTGGCCATTTAAGAAAAAAAAAGTTTACGTTTTCTAAGCACAAATATTCACCTTGCTTTGTTCTGTGATGCGGTTTTGTGACTCTCCTGTTCAAACTCGTTCATCAAAATGAACGAATCTTTTTTCGAGTCATGACTCGAAGAGTCCTAGATAAGACCCTTATTCATCGTCTGGAATCGTTTAAAGCCCTTTGAAGCTGCACTGAAACTCTCATTTGGACCTTGAACCGTTTGGTTCCCATTGAAGTCCATTATATGGAGAAAAATCCTGGAATGTTTTCATCAAAAACCTTAATTTCTTTTCGACTGAAGAAAGAAAGACGTGGACATCTTGGATGGCATGGGGGTGAGTAAATTATCAGCAAAAGTTTTTTTCAAAAGTGAACTACTCCTTTAAGGAGAGCACATGGCACATAGAAACAAACATGAAAGCATGTGACCGAAGAAAAGCGCGTACACAGAACACGTGGGCCTGAGTGAACCTGAAAACACACACTCGCACACGAGAATGAGTGAATGCTCATTCCTTTAAACACACAGAGCATGAATGCCTGAATCCCGACAGAACGGAAACCTAACTAGACCGAAGTGCCGGGATCTGAACACCATTCTCCACATGCACACACAAAAACAGGAGAGCGCATGGCCCGGGTAATGACGAGACAGTCTGAGTTTCAGGACTCTGTCACCAAACCACAATAAACCACACCGAACCCTGACACATCTCTTCTCTGGCGGGACATCCTGTCAATCCACAACCATCCAATCAATTCCCCACAGAAATGTAGTCCCACGCTGCATTGTTTCTTGTTCAAGAAGCCATTTCACAATAGTGAAGAAAAGTCTATCACAACTTCCATTTCATGCCGACTTGAAGCAGTTCTCTGTTATTTCAAGGAAATTTCACACAAAGTACAGTATTATAAATGTTTTTTAATGGACATTGGGTAACAGTTTACTTGAAGGGGTCATGACAAAGACACTGACAGGTTATGATGTATTGGTTTATGTCAATGTCATATTTGCATTCAAAATGTCATTATTGAGCGAATGACACTTAATGTCAGTTGTCATAAACATGCATAAATCCTACTTCATATTCAAGTCATGGTTATGAAGGTGTCATGTCAGTCTTATGCACACCCCTTCAAGTAAAGTGTTACCGGACATTGTTAATAACTGTAAATGACAGTCTGTGAAAAGTGTCCATTGTGGTGTCGTGTGTGTCTCGTTCTCCCCAGCACTGCCAGTAACTCTAACCGGAGTTCTCCTGCTTGCTCTCCGGTCCTGCGGAAGCGCTGCCGCTCTCCCACTCTGCAGAACGTCGAGGCGGATAACATGGTGGAGAAAGGCTCTGAGCAGTCCGACACCTCCAGGTCCCCGTCCACCCCTGAGCAACTGGTCACGCGCAACTTCTCGGGACAGTCCACGCGCAGCGGGGGCAAGAACTCCAAGGTAAGACCTTCTCATTCGGCTCGTTCTCCAGGGGAAATGAATCTGAGGCACTTGTGAATACGTTGAGATCCAGGGTCCTACCTGCTACCTCACCTCTTGTTGTCCCATAGATATATACATTAGATGTCATCTTGGGGTTCTAAGCATAGATATTCACAATAAAGGCAAGACGGCGGAGTTTCTATCGTCATCACCGGCGGCCATCTTGTCACAGGCAAGCTTCAGCACGAACACAAATACTCTTATCTCGTTGAAATCTTGACGGATTTACAAACGGTTTGGTTTCTATAATTCTGGATGATTATTTATGTATGCACTTATTATTCATAAGTATGCATTGTCATAACTACATCTCTGACGTTTATAACAAACCAAACCGTTTGGAAATCGGTAGAAAATTGAGCAAGTTATAGCTATTTAAAAAGTACGTGCACCATTAAAACACAATGTTACGAGTGAGCGAGCTGCCTGTGACAAGATGGCCGCCAGGTGCAGACGTCGACCTCCATTGGCCTGCAGCGTGGACGAGACATCTAGCCTTTATTGTGGATATCTATGGTTCTAAGCATGCGTCAAAACCGCCGCCATCTTGGAACAGGCGTCTTGCCATAGGAAGTAGCTATAGGCAACGCTGCTATCTCCGCCTGTACTTCGCATTCATGGATTTTCGGACTTTTGTGATGGTCACACGAACGAAATCTGGACTCAATGATAAATACATGTCTGACCATTGGAACGAACCAAAAAACCTAGAAAATCGCATTCATTACGATTTATGGAGATTTTATTTCCGTTAGACCTTTGCCTACATTGACGCTTATGCATTAAAGAGGAGGGGCTCCCCTGATCCAAGATGGCGGCTCTATTGACGCATTCGTTCCAGTGAACTGCCGTAGCCAATGTGACATCTAGTGTATATATCTATAAATGTTATTGTCCAATCATATCATGCGTCAGACGCTGATTTGGCAGATTTTCTATTACTAAGCATCCGCTGCTTTTACAGTCTTTATACCAAACCCATACTTTTTTCATCATTTTACACCAAAGTGTGCTATGCAGGTATACTAAATTGAAATCATGTTCAAATGTGACTTTAGTTTAAACGAGTCTATCTCAGACAGGAACGCGAACCTGCTCACCCTCACACACTCCTCCTGTGTTGTGTGAACATATGAAGTCAGGAAAGGGTGAAGTAGCAGCAAACCCAGTCAATGAGAACATGTTCAGTCAAGACCGACACACAGACACAAACACAGGACCTTCAATCCCAATCCGAAGGCTCATTCTCAGGAAACGGTGCATTTATTGTAGAAAATGGCAGGAAAATTTAGGTATTTATGTAGGTTTTGAAAAACACTTTTGAAACAAGTCTCTTCTGCTCACCAAGACTGCATATTTGGTCATTAAATACAGTAACATTGTGAAATATTATTATTTTTTTAAATAGCTGTAATATATTTTTAAATGTAATTTATTCCTGTGAGCAAAGCTTACTCTTCAGTCTTCAGTGTCACATCATGATCCTTCAGATATAATTATTATAATATGAATGAAACATCTAATAACATCTATTTTTATGTTGAAATCAAATCAGTTGTGCTGCTTCATAATGTTTTGCAAACCATGATAAAAAAAAATTCAGGACTCATTGATTATTAAAAAAGTTCAAAAGTACAGCATTTATTTGTAATAGTAATTTTTTGTAACTTTATAAATCTCTTTACTGTCATTTTTGACTGTAAAGACATTATATATTATATATATATATATATATATATAATTACATTATTGTTATATAGAACATACTAAAAAAAAACATAAAAAATTGCCATGTAAATTAAATATTGTAAAATCTATCAATTAAGTTAAACAAGCATCTTTAGTTAGGCCCCCTGCTGGTAGATATGTATAACTACACCGTACCGTCAGATTTAAATCATATTATAAACCTCCTTGATGCAGACACACACACACACAGCACTGTCAATTGACATCTTTTTCTGAGAATGACCCGGAGATATTTGTTCATATGTTTCTAAGAACCGCTAATAAACTGGACTAAACAACAGATGATTTGTTTATGCATCTCAAAAATCACATTCACATGCGGGAATGAATGAATGGACGGTGTGAATGGAGAGATGATTTGATTGTGAAATGCAGAGTAACTCACATCATCATTCTGTCTGTCTCATTTCAGCTTTCACGGTCGCTTGTTCTTCCTGTTTTCTTTGATTTTGTCACTCACTCTGCCTTGTTTTTCTTTCTTTCTTCAATACGTTTGCTGATGTCATATACAATGTCTTTGATCTAAACCTGACTATCATGTTCTTCTCGCTGTTTGTGGTTGTTCTGATTTGTGTTCGTTTTCTGATTTCTGTTTTTCTCCTCGATGCATGCTAGTCTCACAAGCGACTTTCCAAAGTAAGCATTTCTCTCTTCTGTTCTGTATTCGCCCTTGTTTACACCCGCTGTGTCTGCATACCTCCTCCAGTGATCTGTTTCTCTGTTATCGATTTGTCTTGTCTGACTCTGCCTGTTTGTGTGAATGCAAGTGTGTGTCCAAGTGTTTGTTTAAACAAAAACCATCCGCTTTCCTGTTGGCAGTCACCTGTGATGCTTTTATTCTGCATAATAGTTCGATAAGCGGTTAAAGAGATCAAGTGTTTGACGATAATGGTTTAAATATTGTTTAATTGTTTGGTTATTTGGTTTCACTTCATTTTAAGGTGACGTTGTTACGGTGTCATTTTAATTGAGGACATTTGGTTCAGGGTTAGTTACTTGTAATTATGCAACATTTACTGTTATTGCTATAGTAAGAAAGATGTGGAACTATGTCACCTTAAAATTTGGTGTCAACATTTCCTTTTACATCTCAGAATGAATGCAGTTTAACATAAGCTCAAATCAAGAGAATGTCAAATGGCATGGTTTATTTCACCTCATCTAGTTCATTTATCAATACATTCTGTACATTTTAAACCCTGAAACAGTGAAATTCCCAACATTTAATTCCAATAATTCCAGATTATGTTAATATTTTTCTATTAAAACAGCTGAAAAGACTTTTTATCATAGCACAGAGGTTGCATATAGTCGGGGAGCCAAAGTCTCAAAAGCTCTATAAAATGTGTTGAACCTGACATGGTCTGCCATACTTTTTATTTGTGTTTTTTCTGTTAACTTTGACCCCAAGAACAAATAATTAGAGGGTCTGCTTTACCGGAAATATCGAAAAAAAAAAATTGTGGCCATTTTAGTGTGCGCACCCTTTATTTTTTATCAGAAAAATGTAAAAAATCATCCACTATTTTTCCACTATTTTCAGGTTTACTTCATTGGCAATCAACTATTCCCTTAAGTTATGACATCAGGCAATATGCCTTTCTTTTCACCAAACACTATACTCATTACACAGAAAAAATTATAAAAATCCAAACAAAATCAATGGATCTGTGATGATTTCACTACTAGTTGGCAATCAACAGGCTCAAAAAAAATAATTTTTCACATTTTTCTGATAAAAAAATAAAGGGTGCGTACACTAAAATGGCCACAATTTTTTTTTTGCGCGAAATTTCCGTCCAATTATTTGTTCTTAGGGTCAAAGTTAACAGAAAAAATACAAATAAAAAGTATGGCAGACCATATCAGGTTCAACCCATTTTTGAGACTTTGGCTCCCCGACTAATAAGTGTATTCATTCCACAACCACAATCTCAAACACGATAATCGAGATTCATGTATGGATTTATTCAACTTGATCTCATTAGTATTCGTAGGTACGTTTCTATAGACAATGAAACGCACAATATTGGCATATCGACAGCATTAAAACGTAAATATATATGTATGGACAACTTTACAGATGTTCAAATGTGTACGAATCCCTGTTTATGAAAATTAAACTTGTGACATTAATATATGGATTCTATTGTATGTAATTGTAATATCAATAACACAACAAGGATTACAAAATGTTAAACAAGACTACATTTTAAAACCTTAAAACCGATTATTTATTTTGTTTGCTGTGGAACACGGATGGCATTATCTCATTATTGTCTTAAGCAGTGACTGACAACAATATAGCAAACATTAGTTCCACACACCTGTTTCTGTTCATTATGTCTCCTTCTGTATTAAAGGGATAGTTCGCTTTGAAATTGATTTTTGGTATGTTTTAGCTTACCTCAAGGCCATCCAAGTTGTAGGTGTCTTTGTTTCTGCTGTAGTTTCAATTTTTGATATTTTTAGGTCAAACCGTTCTCGTCTGTCAGTTTTGCGCCGACGTCACGTGAAAACTGGAGGCGGCCAATGCAAACCAGCACAGATTCGGCTACATAATAAGGAGCTTAAATTACTTTTATTATTATTAAATATCATCTTATTGTGTTGTTTGGTGCGAGTATCAATGAAAAATGAATATGCTATGGACTTTTTATTTACCGATTGAAGTGCGCCTGGTAAATGCGCCGTTATAATAGTATTGCGCCATGAAACAAGCGCACCTCGTTCATCACGCTCTTAAAGGGATGTGATATGACGCTCTTATTGGTTTATTTCCGTTACGCCCAAACCACACCTATGAATAATGAAGCTACTCCAGACCAACCCCTTTTAGATTTGCGCCAGGCGCAAGAGGCGTTTATCCCGCCGGGAAAATAGCAACAGCGCTAGGATCCGCCCACAAAGTTACTTGCGCTTAATTACGCTTTGACACTTGCGTTTCAGATCGTTAAAATAGGGCCTATAGTGTTACTACACATTTCTTTATTACTTCTTA